>NW_020174561.1:12256095-12339106 GCF_003031525.2 Neophocaena asiaeorientalis asiaeorientalis
TTTTTTTTTTTTTTTTTTTTTTTTTTTTTCTACATGTTTTTTTTTAAAATGGGGTGGTCCATTTTGCCAGCTTCACTGTTTGCTTTCTAGTGGTATTATCCATTTGTTGTATTTGACCCAATTTTTTGGATAGAATCAATAGTTATAATTTGACATTTAGAGAGATACCTTTAATTAACTAATATATTAGTTTTTAAATCTTCAAAGTGACACCCAATATAATATCTAGCTTCTCCTAAACTCTAGTTAGTTCTTAGTTAGTTTCTCCTAAACTCTAGAACTGTATATCCAGTCACTGGCTTTTACTTATATTTATTGCCCTACAGACTCCACAGATTCAACAAATTAAAAATGTACATATCTACTCTACCCTTACCCCACACCTACCTGTTTCTCCTTTGGTATTATGAATCATGGTTAACGGCTCTACTATCCACCTTTATATCCAAGTCAGAAACCTAACCTCAACCAGCACAATAAACCATTTCACATCTAAAATATCTCTGGATTCTATCCTCTCCCCTCATTCCCACTGATACTACCAACTGTTACCTAGCCTCCTAACTCACATTCCCACTTCTGGTCTTGCCCAGCTCCAAGCTGACAGAGTGATCTTCCATAAGACAAATCTCATGACTATCTCCATGAAGACTTTCCAAACCCTACCTCTGTTTCTGCAGAATGGATAATGTGGCCCCTAGTGCTCTTAGAAGTCAGACAGATTTCTGTCATGGGGAAACAACATAGTCCTTATTGGTAAAAGTGTATTTTCTGGAGTCAGACCACTAGGATTTGAACCTGGCTCCACCACTTACCAGAGGCAAGGTATCAAATTTCTGTGCTTCAGTTTCCTCTTCTATAAAATGACACTAACTAATCAATAGTGTTTTTTAGGGTTATTGGGAGAATTAAATAAGACAATGCATTTTAGCACTCAGCACTATGCATGTATGTCTGGCACACGGTAAATACTCAATAAATATAATAATAATGATACTATTTCAGAAAATCTATGACTTCCATTGCACTAACTTGTTTATCGTTTTCTTTAGTAGGCTTTGAGTTTCTTATATCTAATTCATCCTTGTAGCTCAGCACCTAGCACTGGTCTGAAAATTGCTTTTTGATTGAATGACCATGTTACTGCCTGGCTCATAACACTTCATTGGCTCCTGATTGCCTGTAGTATAACATCCACACTCTTTAGCATGGTTTGCAAAACCTCTGAAATCTGGCTCCTCCCCATCTATTCTGCCTCATCTTCTACACTCCAGCTAAACAAGATCACTTGCAGTTCCCCAAACATACATTTCCTTCAATCGCATTGAATGTCTTTCCAGGCCCTTTCCGCAAACCTGGTGAACTTCTTTTGGTATTCAAGACCCAAACCAAGTATCTTCTCTTTAAAGTCTTTCCTGACCTTCTTACAGATAACCAGCAAGTCTAAAAAACAGGCAAATACATAATAAATTTTTTGTTGGTATTATATTACAATACAGGATGAAATAAGGTATCTTCATTTCCAGACTTCATGGCCACCCTGTAGCTAAAGCTGATCCCTCCCTTCTTCACACTCCCACATCACTCTTTGCCTCTTTTGCGAAGCACGGGTGACTCAAGACTCAGCACACAGAGGCTCTGCCTTATTCATCTTTGTATCCCAACCACCCATCTCCATGACTGACACAGATGAGAAACTCACCAGATGTTTTTGAATGAATAAAATGTCAATAAATATTTATGGATCCTTTATGTATAAGGCAAGGAAAACAGCCACCCACTGAATCATTGATAGTGAATATCCCCAGCACAAATTCCCCCCTGCAATCACTTTCATCCCTGCTGCTCTAGGTGGTGAAGCAAAATGCTTGGCAAGTGTCCTGGTGATCTCATACTGCATTTCTTGCATTCATGATGTCATTCATGAATGTCATTCATGATTAAAACATGTCTTCTTTGAACAAATATTCCTCCCCCTTTTTTTTTTTTTGTGGTACACGGGCCTCTGACTGCTGTGGCCTCTCCCGTTGCGGAGCGCAGGCTCCGGACACGCAGGCTCAGCAGCCATGGCTCATGGGCCCAGCCGCTCCGCGGCATGTGGGATCTTCCCGGACCGGGGCACGAACCCGTGTCCCCTGCATCGGCAGACGGACTCTCAACCACTGCGCCACCAGGGAAGCCCCTCCCCCCTTTTTTTTTACAAAGGAAAAATTTAAGGAAATAGTGTCTACTTTAATCAGTCACCATTATTTGATACCTTCAAAAAGAAAAACATTGATAGAGAGTAAAATAAATAAAACATTTCAATATTAATGACATATTCAAGTATGAATGTTCATATTAATAAGAGTCAGTTAAAACTTTATAAAGAGCTATTCTCTAAATTGACCAGGTAAGTATATTGCTGTTAAGGTCAGCTTTAACTTATACTTGCTGATGCAGCTCACGTATGTGGCTGCAGTCAGATCACGGGGCATTTTCAACTAGTAAACTAGTTAGTGGTCCCCCACCCCATCCACCTGCAGCAGATTTCATCTGGCTCATGATAAAAATCCCAAGCCAGTCTCTTCTCAGCAAACTCTCCAATGAAATATTTCTTAAAGATGACATGTGACAAGGAAAATAAACACTTAACATGACAGTTTCATGACATAGCCTGTGATGTGAAAGACAGCCTCTGGCTAGTGACGATAACCACACTGCCAGAGGCGTGTTTTACAGTCGCACACTGGCTGGTCCAATAAGGGAGCCATGCTTTAATAATGACTCATTGTCCAGGAAAACTTCCCGTTCTATGAGAATGAGCCCTGGAGTAGCTCGTAATTTCATGGTCACTGTGACAACTCTGAACCTTTCAGAGACACTCTGGATCTGTGGATCTGACCTTGAGGGAGCGTTGTAGTGGCGGGTAATGGCACCATCACTCATTGAAATCTAAAGGAAAATTATTGTCATCTGATAAAGCATTATTCTGTTCACCATTAACCCAACCTATAAAAGGCACCCTGCAAAGTGAGCCACAATAAATATGTATTCATGGCACACTAGCACCCAAAACCCGGAGTGCTGAGTTGCCATTTAAACCCTCCCAGAGGAAGCTGTTAAATGACACAGGGTGATTCAAAAAGAATTAAACACTTCCAAAATGGACTACTCAGTAACCAGTAAATAGGCATCATGTGGGTGACCTTTTAAGTGTCTAGCCATAGGGAAAGTATTAGGTTTTGACCACATGTTTATATTTGTTATAAACAAATACTACAAACACATAAATACATTATATTGTCAATTCTTTTTTGAATCATTCTGTACCATAATATAGGTATGCTAATCTGAGGTCCAAAATGGGATTTAGATGGTCTGTGAAATGCCTGAAATTAGATGCAAAAATACTGTGTAGTTGAGACTTAAAGTTATAATATTTCATTCTATCCCACATTACAGTTTGGTTTTATGTAATAACATGGATTCAATAAAATTTTTCATTAACAGATTCTACAATGTTGTTAGTCTTTACTTAATTACTGAGTTAATCTTAAATTTAATTTAGAATTTAATAAACTCCTACAGTATTTTAAAGTCTACAGTAGACATATAATAAAACTGTCATATTTAACACCACACTTCAACCATGGCTGCTACAGCACCATTACTATTGCTCTTGCTGTGGGACCCAGGGTCACTGCAAACCCATAAACAATCTTTTCTAACTCCTACAAAATTTAAAAAGGCACCAAGATGTCCTTCCTTTTGGGAGGGAGGCAGTCTTGCAATGGGGAGCATTGTTTGGCATGGGAAATGCAGACGAGATTTCAGCCCCCTCTCACCCCCTCAGCTGGGTTCTTTTGTATAGTACACAAATTGTACAACTGTACACAGCAGTCCCGCTGGGACCCCAATGAAAGTGAAAATATATCATGACTTTTTTCTACTTTCTCTACTTAAAATACTTTGAACTTAGACCAAGACATACTCTTACTAAAAACAAAACACAAAAAAACTGTATTTAATTATTTTAAGATGCATATTTTTTAGCAATTTAATATCTCTGAAATTGAAATGTTTCTTACAGTTTTATACCCAGTCAGCCACTCAATAAATTTTATATAATGAATATACTTACTAAGCCAAAAAAAAAAGGAAGTGAAATAATTCTAACTTCTATTTATTATGTTTTCACTCAGAATAACAGATTATTTCCTGCTTGAAAAATGATACCCTGAAGATTTATCACATAGAGCACTTCCCCTGTCCTCTGTTTTCAAGTACTCCTTAGACTAAAATAATCCCTCCTCAACCCCAAAGCACTTTGTTTATACTCTTCTTGTGGCCTTATTCCTTTCCGCTTTGTACTCTAATTGTCTTTTACTTCTCTTTCCTGTTGTCCTGTAAGCTCCAGCAGGGCAGGGCCTGTGGACCATGGTCTTCTCTGCTACACGGGGCAGCAGCACCGTCAAGTGGAAGCAGAATGGGCTCTGGAGCTGGGCCACCCTGCATCCAGATCACGGCCCCGCTATCTACCAGCTACAAGATCATGAGTAGGTTACTCAGCCTCTCCAAGTCCCATTTCTTCACTTGTAAAATGGAGATAATAACACCGAACATATGAGATTGGTCTGAAGGTTTGAAAATGAGTGAAGTTGTGAAGGACTGGCACTTAGGGTCCTTGTAACTAACTATCGCTATGTTTTGGAGGCAGCATGAGTTTTGTAATCAGATAGATTCGAATCCCAGCTTGGTCACTCAGTGTGTCCCCTAACTACAAGTCATTTCTCTAAGCCTCAGCTTCTAAGCCTTGTGAATGTTAGATTTTGTCTGTCTCATTGACTGACGTGTCCTTACCATTTAACAGCGAACCTAGCAGCTGATGAATGGACCAACGAATGAATGAAAAATGACGGTAATTCCTTACAGCACTATTGCAAGAATTACAAAGAATGTATATATAAAATGCCAGTCATGGTTACCGTGCCCGGTACATAGTAAGCCACACTGATTTTTGATTGTCAAAACAAATGGATGTAAAAAAATAGGATTAAAAATGCTATGAGCACCCATGCCCATGTACTTATCACATACTCTTACTAAAAAAGAGAAAATTTTATTGAATCCATGTTATTATATAAAACCAAACTGTAATTACAGGAAGAGACAATAAGAGTACACGGCTGGCCAGTGACTAGTGCCTTCTGCTATTAAATTGTGCTCACACCCCCAATGCAACACTGATACAGGCAGCAAGAATCATTCGTTTAGTAACTATTTATGGAGCACTAAGGATGTGGAGAACACCAAGGTGGATAAAATATTTAGGAATAAATACATCTATATCAGGGACAGAACATGGAGGTGCTTGCTTTCCAAGAATCTGAGATCACAGATGACTGGAATTTCCATGTAAAAAGAGATTCCAAAAAGACCATAATGAACAGACAGAATACCTGTCCTTTCTCTCTTTGTTTCAAATACTACTTTCATAACTGTGACCTTTCTTCTCCCACCTATTTAGGCAAACGGAGGTAGCCCCTATGCCTTTTGTCACAAATACAGATAGCATAGAAACACAGATTATGGAGGTCAGGACAAGGGAGTTTCCTACTGCCCTGGATACTACCCTCCCATTAGTACAAGATGGGACTATGTAGATATGAGGACTGGGTGGAAGGCGGGTAAATCAAAGCTGGGAGTCTAAAGATAAATGATTACACTTCATCTGTAACCTGGCTCCTAGGTGATTTCACCTAAAACATTCCAAATTGATGCATGTCATTCTTGTCCTCCAAGATAGGAAAGCAGACTCCATAAACCATATTGGAGTACTACTGATCGAAGAGGAGGGAAAAGTCCAAGGCTGAGTTAACAATTTGAATTTTACATATCTCTATATTGAGATTCTTAATGCAAAACATATAATAGGACATAGAGTTAAAACAACGTTTTATGTCTTCATATAATCATTTCTAGGCAAAAAGATCTAAGCAGTAACCTTGAAGCCTAGACTTAAGCTTCCTCAGCTCCCTTTGTGCTCTCTAAGCCTTTAATGATGGGAGCAGATTTCTGGCCACTGCAGGGAACACAGGACACTAGGAACAGCAGCAACACTGTTTGAAAGATAATGAGCAGAAAACTTCCTAGGACCAACGATGCGAGAAGGAAAGAAGGGAGGGCAGAGAGAAGGTGGGAGGAAGAGGAGAAGAAAAATGAGAGAAGAGAGAGGGAGAAAGAAAAGAAATAATAAATGAACCTAACAAGTTCCATCCATCTCAAGGATCAATTATGTAAAACATTGAGCTGAAGGAGGTCTGAGAAATAGCCCTTCCACTCCCACTGGCCTTTGCGGGTTGTCTTATCAATTAGCTGAGAGACATGATGCTGACCTATATGAATCAGGATGCTGGGAGAATCCCTGATTTCAGACAGCAGGCTACATGAGTGCCCAGGGCCACTTCTGGGGGGTAGCAAGCTGCAAACAGGTGATGTGAGTCTTTGATATCCTCCTTGCTCCCTTTATGTAAAATACCTTCTAGTTTTCTCCTCCTGCTTGGGCAGCCCCCATTGGAAGAGACAGAAGTGGCATGAAAGGCAGCTAGGAGTATGTGTGTGGATGGGAGGTGGGAAATAGCCCCATTCCTGGACATGGGCTCAGCAGTGTTTATCCTGGGCAGGCCAGATGTCAAAGACCTCTCTAGGCTTCCAAGGGCAACAAGGATTAGAGCTCATGTCATGTGTGACAAAAAGGAACTTTATCTTTTACCAGGTTCTCCTTCCAGGTTCCTCTGAGAATCCTTGAGGGCTGTTCGCCCACTCCCACCTCTGCACCAGCTGCTGTCTGTCCCCCGGGAGTGGCAGGGAGCGAGTCCCAGCTCTCAGCAGGTCACCTCTCCCATCTCATAACCACCTTCCCAGGCTGCTGCCAGGCTTCCTTTTTTGCTTTGCTTCAGCCACCCACGCATACCCGTCCCTGAACCCTTCAAAGCTGCAGAGATCAGAAGGCTCGGGCTAACAGAAGAGAATTACAACATAGAAAACAGTATTTTCCCCAAAGAGAATTGGGCTCCCAAATCCTCCTCCTTCCCCAGGTTGCATCTGTTCTATGTCACTTAGAATCATAAGTTTTACTTTCCTTGCTTCATAATTCCTTTTGCAGAATTACAGTGGGCAGACCCAAATCCCTTTGTCTCAGGGAAGGCCTTGGGCCTCTGCAGGTGCTGTCAGCCTCACCACACCTTTGATTTGTATCTGCTAACATATAACAGGGAGATGGAGAGACTGAAGGAGTACAAAGACGCTGAGAAGGAGGAGGTGAGAAAGATCCGGTATGAAACATCAGCACTGTGCTCTAGGGCTCAGAACTGTCTCCTAATAGTAACGTTATAGCTTTATTTTACTTACAGAACAACATTTCTCCATAATAAGTTATCTCCTTACAAAAAAAACTGAAGGACTGTCAATGGAAATTTTAACCAAGCTGCAATTTTTGTAACATGAAGCCATACAGTGTGTTCTTTCTAGGAAGATGCTAGGCCCGCCTTATCCCTGAAGGAAAAAGAACACGGTGAGACTGCCTTGTTTACCGAGATTGCTAAGATTATAAATCGATATTATGAGTCCCATTTTGGTGTGTCTGAGTGAGAATCTATTGAAGCAGAAGGGACATTATGGGGAAAAAGCTTAGGAAGTGAATTAGCTCCCGGAGTAGGAGCTATTCAGATAGCAGAAAAATCCTATGAAGTCACTCATCAGGCAGCAATGCAACGAACACTGAAGACAACTCTTCTTTCAGATGAGAGGATGGTCCAGGACAGCTCTGTGACTGCAGATGACTGCATGTCATATTCCAGATATCAGAACTATTGAATAACTAATGTTCAAGGGTTTATAGCCCAGAGTGAACACTCTAGAGTACAAACTGCCTTTGACTCAACATTATCAAAAACCAGAATGCTAAAGTGTCATCACATGTTGGATGTCCACCAGGGCCACACTATATAGTGATGTTTGCTTCTGCCAGAGGCTTTCTGTGGGTATGAGACATTCCTGACACCAGTCACCACTGAAAGGCCAAGTCAGAGATTAGACACATATTTCAGGTAGAAAAGCCACAACTGGCAAGAAGACTGGTAGTAAACAAAGTTCAACAGAGTGCAGTTGGCCCTTGAACATCGGCATTTAACTGCGTGGGTCCACTTATACGTGGATATTTTTTTTTTTTTTTTGCGGTACCCGGGCCCCTCACTGCCGTGGCCTCTCCCGTTGCAGAGCACAGGCTCCGGACGCGCAGGCTCAGCGGCCATGGCCCACGGGCCCAGCCGCTCCGCGGCACGCGGGATCCTCCCGGACCGGGGCACGAACCCGTGTCCCCTGCATCGGCAGGCGGACTCCCAACCACTGCGCCACCAGGGAAGCCCTACGTGGATATTTTTCAATAGTAAATACCACACGGTTGGTGGTTGGTTGAATCTGCAGATGCTGAGGAACTGAGGATACGGAGAACTGACTATAAATTATACACGGATTAACCTCCGTGTTGTTCAAAGATCAACTGTAATTGCAACTAAAGCAGCTCTACTAGTAGATAGGTCTTGAAGGGCCAAAGACCCTTTGGTAGACAGGGATGTCTGAAACTATAAACACTTGTTGGAGAGCATTTCAGTAAAAGGCAACCTCAAGGTTAAAGTGTCAAGTTGGCAAAAAGTCATTGACACAGTGACAATGGCTTTTGAGGAGAAGAATGACACGACATCAACGGTTTTCTTTGGAGGATTAATCTAGTGGTAATCAGCACTGAAGTTAATACCAGCTTAAAGAGGGTCTGGGCCCTCTTTAAGAAAACAAATACAGACTTAAGAATACAAAATTGATAGGGCCAGTCCCAGAGACCTTGAACGTGCCCATGCCTGCAAGGAGGCCTGAAGGTTAAGCTCCCTTACCTTCACAATAAGCTACCTCAGGGGTGACAGCTAAAGCCACTAACGCCGTCACCCCCATCTATCCAGCACCCACACTAGAAACGTGGGAGTCATCTTTGATCCTTCCTGTTATTTTCTCTTCAGTCACCAAGCCATGGCCATTTTATTTCTTGAATGTTTCTCAGATTCATTTCCTTCTTAATTTTTCCTGCCAATACCTTGGATCTAGCCATCACCACCTCTTACCTACTCCACTGCAAATAGCCTCCTAACCAGTACCCTGTTTCCACTTTTGTTTACCTCCCAGAAATCTATCCTTCACCCAACCACCCAGAATACAACATCTATCTAAAAGGTAGATCTACAATTTCACAGTTCTGCTGAGTACCCTTCAGTAAGGCCTCCTCAGAAGAAAGCCCAAGCCTCCTTAGCATGACAAGCAAAGCCTCCATGACCTGCATCTCATCACCCGCAGCAAAACTTCTCACAGTATCAGCACCTTGTGGCCTATAGTTCCTTGCGAACACCTTGAAAGTTTTCATTTCCAAGCTTTTGGTTCCTCACTGACCTCTTAGCTTGGAATCATCTCCCTTTCTCCTCATCCCTCCTTCTTTCTTTACCTTTCTTTACCAGGTTCACCTTCTCCTGGAGGCCTTCATCAATACCCAGCCCTCCACACCAACAAGCCGGTCAGGTGCCCTCTGTAATCTCACATGAGAGCTCCATCAGGTACTCAGCACACTATGTTCGAAGGACTTGTTTATAATCTGCCTTTCCTTCTCCTCTCCAGCTGGTGATCTTCTTGGGGGGAGGAGACATGTCTAGTTAATTTTTAGCAGAATGTAGGTCCCTGGCACTTAGCAGAACGTAGGGCGTCGGTACATTTTTTGAAATGAATGAACTAATTAATGACTAAATCAATCACTATATGAGCTATTCTCTGTGACAGAGTACAGAGAGACAAGAGAGTAGAGAACTTAGTGCTGGGCTACGCCCAAGATTGTAGGTAGAAGAAAGAAAGGAAGGCAATTAGGCATAGGCTCGTGGGAATAATCAATCAGAAAAGGAGGAGGATCAACAGGAATTTTTGGGTCATCTTCTTTCTACTTATTCAGTTTCTACAGTGAATGTATATTACTTTTTTTTTTTTTTTTTTGCGGTACGCGGTCCTCTCACTGCTGTGGCCTCTCCAGTTGTGGAGCACAGGCTCCGGATGCACGGGCTCAGTGGTCATGGCTCACGGGCCCAGCCGTTCTGCGGCATGTGGGATCCTCCCGGACCAGGGCACAAACCTGTGTCCCCTGCATCCGCAGGTGGACTCTCAACCACTGCGCCACCAGGGAAGCCCTGCATATTACTTTATAAATAAGAAAAAGGAGTTTATTAGAGTACAGGCTAAGCTGCTTAACAAAAAAAGACCCCCAAATAGAATGATTAAAATACAGTATAAGTTTATTTCTCTCTCATGTAGAGATCCAGAGGTGATCTGTCCCAGGCTGGTGGAGCAGTACTGCTGCCCTCAACATGCCAACCCCGCCAACTTGACCACCAACTTCCAAGGCTGCTTTTCCAAGGAAGAGTGAGAACAAAACAGGAAAGACAGCACAGTTAGCTCTCAGAGAAGCAGGAATTTGCCCCCAGCGGATGGCCAAATACTCACATCCAGCTGCAAAAAAAGACTGAGAATTGTAGTCTCTAGTTGGGCACCCATATGCCCAGCTAAAACTCGGGAGAGTTTTATTCATTAAAAGGAAGAACAGGAAAGGGACAACTAGTGTTCTGATGTAATGTTCTGTTCTGTTTGTTTTCTGTAAAAGAGAGAGAAAAAGAATATTTTAGTAAAGTATTGTAGTAGAAACAGAAGGAGAAGCCAGATTTCAAGGGATTAAGAGTTTTAGGTAGTGGAAAAATGAAGATAAAAAGTGCAGATCAGCGTTTCCCTGGTGGCACAGTGGTTGAGAGTCCGCCTGCCAATGCAGGGGATGCGGGTTCGTGCCCCAGTCCGGGAAGATCCCACATGCCGCAGAGCGGCTGGGCCCGTGAGCCATGGCTGCTGAGCCTGCGTGTCCGGAGCCTGTGCTCCGCAACGGGAGAGGCCACAACAGTGACAGTCCCGTGTACCGCAAAGGAAAAAAAAAGTGCAGATCATTTATTCAAGTTTAACAGTAAATGGAAGAAGAGAAATAGAGTGATGACTTAGAAAGAATGAGAGTCAAACCAGGTTTTGTTTTTGTTTTGTTTTTCTTGAAGGAGGAATACCTGTGCTTGTTTGAAGATGTCAGTGGAAAGAAAGATCAAAAATGCTGGAGAACGCCTAAAACTTGTGATTTAATCCTTGGCAAATCAGAAATCTGCTCCTGAAATTGAAGGAAGGATGACAGAACAGTACAGAGTACCTTGATATTGAAGTGGGGAAGAAGGTGGATTGGGAAGTTGACACTTCCCACCAGCTCTCCAGGGTCTCCTGCTCTAGGGCCCCAAGCTCCAAAGTTTCCCGTCCCTAATCCTACCCAAACACACCTCCCCCCAACATATTACCTGTGACCCATTCCTCCTCATTTTCTACTTTGCAAAGTCAATGAATCAGCTAGACAAGAGTATCAACAAAGGCTTCAAGGGACACTCTGCCTACTGTTCACTTCTTGAATTCATTTATTTATACATTCTTAATTTCATACATAAATATCACCTTCTACATCCCTAGGGATATGAGGCAACAAGACAAAATCTTTGCCTTCATGGAGTTTAACTTTGAGGACAACATGTACATTTCAACAATAACCTTTTGAAGACAATGCTCAGCCTCCACAGCCTCACCCAGTTACTTTAAGAGTGAAATTTCAGGGAGGGTATGAGATGGGGCAACAGTATGACAGATGTCTCTCCAGTCACACTGAATACACACCAGTCCCTTGGTAGCTGGAAGAATACAGACCTAGGTAATAAATCCATGGAATGCATACATGGAAAACAGAGATAACAAAAGCTGTCCATCTTGAAGACATGTTAACAAGGTAACCTAGCCTCTAGGTAGGACCTTACGTGGCCATAAAGGGCCAATGGTTTTCCCACCTTGATTTTCTGCCACAGCATATGCTTCCCTCCCTCTATTCTTCTCATCACATTCCTGCCCCACTGTTTGCTTTTCATTTTCTCCATGCTCTCCTGCCTATGATCACCTTCTGATTTGTGTTTCAGCTCGATAAACCATTTCTAATCTCTGCCAAGCAGTAGAGGGTACAGGTGAAGAACACAGACTCTTAAGTGAAAAGGCTTGAGTTACATTCTCAGTCCTTGAGCAATTAACATCTCTCAGCCTCAGCTTACTCATCTGCAAATGGAGATAACAATACCTACCTTGTGGCCTGCTTCTGAGAGTTAAAGGGGATGTTCCTGTAAAGTCTTCACAAAATGTCAGCACCTGATGATCACAAATAAAGGTTACTTATTATTATGTGACAATGCGACCAGATAAAGCAGCAGATGTCAGCCCAAAGCCTGACCAGTTCAGCCTATTGGCTGAAGTTTAAAAAAAAAAGTAATATAAGAACATTAAATACCAGGATGAATTACACATCCCTTCTGAAATAGCCTTCTACTATGTAGACCTAGAATGAACCAGGGGCCAGAAGAACAGTCCGGTTTTAACAGCAGTCAGCCTTGCTAGGGCCTCTGGGGTTGGCCTTAATAATAGTAATAGGAAATGCTGAGTCATCCTGTCCCTGGAGTGGGGTGGGGACTGAAATCCTCTGTGGCAGGCCTCCCAGCAGAACCTTCCAGGGCCTACTCATCCACTCTGATCTCCTGACCCACTTGCAGCTGACCTTTTCTTTGTCTCAGCCCTATTTATGTTCTCATCTCTCACCCACTGATCCAACTGGTTATTTTCCTTCCGTAGGCACAAGCCTCCCAACCTCAGTTCTTGAGCCACAGCCAAATGGGCAGGTGCTCTTATCTGGGAATTTCCACCTGCTAATTAGGGGAGGCCCTGAGCAGAGAAAGGTGCTAACTTTCTTCCTGGGAACATTGCTCAGGTTCTTCCTTTAAAAGAGTTAAATGAGAGGAAGGAGGAAGCAAATTTAAAAACCTGCTCATAGTGGAAATGGATGAAAGCGAAGGAAAGGGGGAAAGTTCAATATGTTTTGCAGAAGACAGATGAGTGCAACTACTTTATTAATTTCCTAATTCTATCTGTACAGTCTGAGGGTGCTGCCAGACTTATAAAGGTGGCTTGCCATCTCCTGTTAAAAATTCACCCCATAGGGCTTCCCTGGTGGCGCAGTGGTTGAGAGTCTGCCTGCCGATGCAGGGGACACGGGTTCGTGCCCCGGTCCGGGAAGATCCCACATGCTGCGAAGCAGCTGGGCCTGTGAGCCATGGCTGCTGAGCCTGCGCGTCCGGAGCCTGTGCTCCGCAACGGGAGAAGCCACAACAGTGAGAGGCCCGCATACTGAGAAAAAAAAAAAAATTCTCCCCATAATAAATATCAATTTTGGTAACTAACTGACCCTTGCTTTATGTGGTAGGCCTGTGAGATGAATGGTTGGTTTTGGTTTTCAGGCTGCAAAGCTCTGCGACAGACTGCAGATGCCCAGAGTTAGAGGGCTGGTCAGCACTCTATAGAAGCCACACGGGAAATGAATTTCAGCATCTTCACTTACCGGAGAACTGTACTGGCAAAAATGCTTGCCCTTTGAAGTCCTGAGTGTACGGCTGCCAGCCCCATGTCCCCTTCTAGGCCCTCACTTCCTACTTCCCCGCTTGTGAAATGCGGGGTGGTCAGAAGTGTCACGCACGAGGTCTGTGCGGCCACCAATGCCTCCTTTCTCCTCAGTGCTCCTCTTGCAACCCTGACCACAGGCCCTGCAAATGACAGCAGCGGGGAGTGGCTGGCAGGTCCGAAGAGCAGGAGCCACCAACTCTGCCACTTCCTTCCCTCTCGGGTTCCAATCTCTGATGACTGTCCACTGCCCCCTGCCCCCACCTGGCTGTGATATCTTTCTCCGTGCTGATCACCAAGGGTGGCTGCAGTGTGGCTGAGTGCTTCCCACCTGGCTGCTCCATGCATGACCCTCCGAAAGGGCCACCGAAGAGGACGCCTTCCCTGCAGAGAGAGGGTGCCGCTCTCAACAGGAGAAGTGCACCCCACTCTGCTCTGTGCCTCACAGAGGCCACTCTGTCGGCCAACGCTTTAAAAGACTCGCCATCAGCTCACTAAGTCCTAAAAGTTCCGACTTCAACGTTTCTGCCAAAGATCAAGTCCTCAGTTTTCGTTCTTATTCACATTTGTTTGCAGGCTGCTTTTTTTTCGGGCCCTGGGTCTGTGTGTTCATATTAATTCTTTTGGTGGTACATGAAATGAACCGACACGAATTCTCTTATTTAGTTTGGTTTTTTTTTTCTGGACTGCTTGTGGATGTTAGTTCTCTGACCAGGGATCGAACCCAGGCCCTCAGCAGTAAAAGCACAGAGGCCTAACCACTGGACTGCCAGGGAATTCCCTTATTTAGTTTGATTTTTGTTGTGAATTATTACTAAGAAATGGGACAGAATCACGGAATGAGAAATAATTTTTAACTATTAAGGATTATACAAATTATCATTTTTATTCACATTTTCTGATTATAAAACTACTATATAATCATTTTACAAGATATGACAAGCCCAGGAAAGTTTAAATCACCAAGATAAAAGGCACAATAATCTCAACATGCCACAGTAATAACTGTCCACAGTTTGATATATTTCCTTCCAATATCTTTTTCTTACAATTTTTAGTGGGAATAGGAGGCCTGTTTTTATTAAAAGCACTCTTCAGCCAAGAACGGGCGCTGTGCTAGGAGAGTGACATATATATTTGCTTGCATTTCCAGCAACTTGGAAAGATAGGGGTTGCTGAAATTGTGGAAACTGAGCCCCAGGAAGATGAATTAGTTCAAAGCCACATGTCTTACTCCCAGAGCAAAATTTTCTAAAAAGTAGACTCCACACTGAAGCCTTTTAGTCGGTTTTATGGAAAGAATGAAATGATGAGAGAGGAATGTGGGAAGATTGATGCTATTCTTTTTTCTTTTTTTTTTTTAATTTTTTGGCTGCACCACGTGGCATGTGGGATCTTAGCTCCCCGACCAGGGATCAAACCCACACCCCCCCTGCATTGGAAGCACAGACTCTTAACCACTGGACCACCAGGTTAATGCTATTCTTAGTGAGACTGCACAGTCAGATCTATCCAGTTTATTATGAAATCCAACCTACTGAGAGAAATTTCTTCAGCTGTATATAGTCATTTTAAAAAGATTTATTTCTTTTTGAATCCAAAACATCACTGCTTGTCACTGTAAGCTGACTAGAAAGAAGGGGAGAGATACCTCTGAAATTGCAAAGCAGCTCAGCTGGAAGTTTGTACACTAAAGGAGAAAGGAGAGTAAATCTTCAGCAGTTTGGGCCACAGTCAACACAGCACGGGCCTGGGCAATGTCTTGGCTGCCAGGGACTGCCAGCTGCAGATAAAGTCACGGCAGTGGGGTCCCAGGCTATTGGCCAGACATGAATAATGACAGTGAGGACAGAAATGTAGTTGGAGTTCTGCTAAAAACATCTGGGCTCAGATAAAAATATATATTTAGTAATTCCTGTGCTAGCCCACTACCAGCTTTGGGGCATTAAATAAAGTACAAACAAGACATGGCTTCCTTCATATGCAGCAGCATGGATGGAGCTAGAGATTATCTTATTAAGTGAAGTGAGTCAGAGAAAGACAAATATAATATGGTACCACTTATATGTGGAACCTAAAAAAATGATTTAAATGAACTTACTTACAAAACAGAAATAGACTCACAGACATAGAAAACAAACTTATGGTTACCTGAGGGAATAGCTGGGTTGTGGGCAGGGGCGGGGATAAATTAGGAGTTTGGGATTGACACATATACACTACTATATACAAACTAGATGCACAATAAGGACCTACTCTATAGCGCAGGAGACTATATTCAATATCTTATAATATCCTATAATGGAAAAGAATCTGTAAAAGAATATCTATCTATCTATCTATATATATAAAACTGAATCACTTTGCTGCACACATGAAACTAACATAGCATTGTAAATTAACTATACTTCAATTTTTTTTAAGTTTTTATTTTTTGTTTTTTTTAAAAATTGGAATATAGCTGATTTACAATGCTGTGTTAGTTTCAGGTGTACAGCAAAGTGAATCAGTTATATATATACATGTATCTACTCTTTTTTAGGTTCTTTTCCCATATAGGCCATTACAGAGTATTGAGTAGAGTTCCCTGTGCTATACAGTAGGTCCTTATTATACTTCAATTTTTTAAAAAAGGATTTAAAAAAAAGAAGAAATGGCTTCCTTGCCCACAGGAGTTTCATTCATTCAACAAATATTTATTGAGCACTTACTATATGCAAAACACTGTATATGCTGTTTGGATACATCAGTGAACAAAACAAATATAGATCCCTACCCTGTGGAGCTGACTATTCAGTAGGAAAAGATAGACAACAGACAGTAAACGTAATTGAGGCAAGTTGTGCAAATTCACAGCTTTCCATGGTTTGGGGATGAAGAGCAAGACTTACTGGGGAAGCTCACAAGTGGAAGGTCAACAAAAAGACGCTCATCGTCCCTCAATCTGTTATTCACATGAAATCAATTTGTTTTCAATGTTAGGGTTTGCTTTTCATTTTACTTTATTATTATTTTTAACGTTAGTAAGACTTTCCATTGTTCAATATATTTAGAGGAGTGTCATCTCCATCTCTGTCTTCTCAGGCCCTTTTTCCTGCCCCTTCTAGGAAACCATTTTTACTAACTTTTGGCTTAACATTCCAAGACTTTAATTTGGGGCAAAAATAAGCAAACATTCTTATTTCTCCTCCTTTCTTACATAAAAGATAGTGTTCTATACCTACCTTTTATCTATCTATCTAATCTGTGGTTCTGAATCTTGCTTTTAGGGAGCATTTCTTCTCACTCCTTTTCTTTTTTAACAGCTGCTCTGTTTTTTATGTAACAAGTCCCCTACTGATGGATATTTGGATTGTTTATAATCTTTTGCTACTATAAATAATGTCAGAATGACTAACTCCTTGCACATAGTCATGAATTTATCGAGATTCCTAAAAGTAGAACTGCTAAGTCAACAGGCAAATGCATATGTAGCTTTATTAGTTAATTCCAAATTACTCTCTCTAGAGGCTGGACCATTTTGCACTCCCAACAATTAGGACAGCCCCTGTTTCTCCACAGCCTCACTCACAGAGGGTACTATCAAACTTTTTGAGTTTTTCCAATCAGATAGGTGAGCATTCATATTTTAAAATACTTATTAATTCAATTTTCTCTTAATATAAGCAAGACTGAGTAGCTTTTTACTATGTAAAGGCCATTTTCTTTTTTTTTTTTTTTTTTTCTTTGAAGAGCCTGTTCATATCTTTAGTCCACTGTGCCTCTTTTTCAGGGCTTTCCTGAGTATTCTTGCTTGGAATCAACTTTTCTGATTCCAGAAAAAAAATAAATGGCCACTTTTAACACAATCACAATAAATGTACGTATTAGCTTGGGGAGAACTGGTGTCTTCCTGACGCTGTGCTGTCTAATCCAAGAACATGGCACGTCTCCCTATTTGTTCAACTCTTATTTTCGTGTTCACCAGAGTGCTCTGAAATTTTCCTTCTAGCTGTTTTGCACATTTCTTTGTACTCATCTGGCAAAACCACAACAGGATGCAGCTGAACGGAACGTGGCTGACTGGTCTTACTTTACATTTATTACCACAAACCTCAAGTGTTGCCTTCATGCTCCTAGGCAGTCATACTGTCCTCCAGTCTCCGGCTCTCCCAGACAGCTATTCATACCCTCTCCTCTCTCCTCCCCCATCCTCATTCAGCTGATTGACTTGTTTTCTACCTCACCGAGAAAACAACACAAAACAAAAACTCGGAAGAAATCAGAAGAGAACTTCTGCAGCTTTTCCATAGGATAATAATGCCAGCCTCCCAAATTCAAATCTATCCACCCACCCTCCCTCTGGGGAAAAAAAAAGGTAAGATTAATAAAAAGAGAGAGAGAAGGAGAGAAGCTTGCACCTTCGGAATAACTAGGAGACAGAATAATGCGGATTGCAATTTAGATGTAAATGGGAAAGTAGAAACCCAGAGCAGCAATCTCTCAGAGTTTCCCCAGAACATCAGACTTGTGAGAATTAACGTGGAAGAGAGGAGAGAGCAGCATGTTCTCAGGGACAGCAGAACCTAAATAACATCAGCTGGGGTTCACTACCAGCAGGAGAGTGGGGGGATCAGATCTAAGACTGTGAGCTGGTTCCCTCTCCTCCTCTGGGCTCACCAGGGAAGCGCTGACCTTATCCAAGTGTGTGCGCTCCATCTTGACTACTGCAAGTAGACTGGAGGATGCCTGGTCATGGCAGGGTCACAGCAAGAACAAGGGCTCCCTCATCACTCCATGAGAGTGTAGGGGATGTGTGAGGGCTTAGTTTCCATGGCCGAGGCCTCTTTTAAATTCAGCTGAGGGGGTTGAAGTCCTAGAGAATTGACAGTCACACTGGGAAAACAAGAGAAACACCAAGCAATTAATAACCAAGACAGAATGATACAGCTTATAGTTACACACTGATATATCTGTTAAATCATTCAGTAGAGACAATTCAGGAATAGTACAGTATATAATAAGATGCTAATCATAGGCTGCAGGGGTAAATACAAAAGATGCTTGAGAATGGACAGATGTCCTGAGCTGGTCATGGATATCTTGATGAGAAGTGGTGGCCTCAAGCTAGATTTTTATCTTTGGCATAAAGACTGTTAAGGAGGCTTTTGTCAAATGGACCTAAAAATGAACAAGATGGAGGGTGTACACTGGTGACCATAACGTAGCTGATGGACACGTTTCCAAAGAAGGTCTCAATTTAGCCAGCAGAGGGCAAGAGAACACAGAAACCATTCCAGGATTTATGATCTTAGAAATGTTTGGAATCGAAGGACTGTATAGGTGTCTTTGCAAAAGCAAACAACAAAAACAATCACAAATGCGGCTCTTTTGAAACAAATATATGTTAAAACT
Organism: Neophocaena asiaeorientalis asiaeorientalis; assembly: GCF_003031525.2. NCBI lineage: Eukaryota > Metazoa > Chordata > Mammalia > Artiodactyla > Phocoenidae > Neophocaena > Neophocaena asiaeorientalis. Next base: position 12,275,119 of record NW_020174561.1, read on the forward strand.
GCATGTCTAAAGCAGAAACTTATTACTGTTGATGCTGCAACAAATTCTTGCTCTTTTATAAAAAGTCAGACTTTCTTTAAATGATGCATGCATTTCTTTATAAATCCTTAACTGCTTGACAAAAATATGAGACTATGTCTGAATATATGACCTAATATTTTAAGAAACACTTTCATTTGAAGATCCCATAAAAATGATACAGTCTCTAAAAACTTTAATAAGCCTACGTAGCAGTGATTACTTTGATAAGTCTCAGAAATAGATTTCTCTGAAGAACATCATGCTATTGTAAATATAGCATGTTTGTTAAAATGGGCTAACAAATGTCAAAACGTTAAATGGGTATTTATTAAAAACAAATGTGTAATCTACCAGGTAAATAATAGTGGAGGTGGGAGGAGTGAGAGGAAGAGCTCCCCTTTCCAGTGCATAGATGGCAAGAGCAGGCTTAGACCTCAGCAAAATCCTGAGGCCACTGGCCACGTGTCTGCTCTCTCCAGGGTCCATCAGCTCTCCTCGTGTTGCAAAAACTGTACTTAGTATTCAAATGGAGCTTCAAGCCCACAGATTCCAGACCCAGTTAGAGAAATTGCAGCAAAGTTCCTCCAGGTGTTTAAAATGTGTCATCCACTTAATTTGGGGATAGCAGGAGAGTATAAAATCCCCTGGGTTGGATGTCTAGAAACGAGGGTTCTGGCTGTAAGGTGGAGATTACCTGGGTAAACCACTGAACCTCTCTGGTCCATAGTATTTTTCATCTACAAAAGAAAGGTGTGAGGCCAGGTGACCTCAAAGATCCCAACTAACTCACAGAGCCTAAGATTCTGTTCATTTTGTCCCCATCTTACACTTCCCCATCTCAGTTAACACTTGAGCTAATAAGAGTGTAAGATGCTAGTCTCTGCACAAGCAAATATGTAATTTAAGAAAGGACTCTTGAAGACCCTGAGAAAATTAATCTCTACCAACAGAATTTCAGACCTGAAAGCAGGATATAAGGAAATTCATTTTATTTTATATGCTGGGTGGAGGATTTTGGTGCCTTTCAAACCATGTTTTTAGAGGCCAGCTTCAGCTTGGATATACAGGTTGCTTTTACACATCCCTGAATCTTACTGAACTGTAATCCTTAGGGCTCTTAGGTCTCTGAGCAATCAAAGTAGCAACTAAGAGAATGAATAGAAGTTAGGACAGCCAGTTCTAGTATTCCTGTAGGCTGCAGTGTGAGGACGCATTATCTCCTACCCAGACATTAGACCATCTGCAGTGGCTACAATGTATTCGGCTCTAATTAACAGAATAGTCAACCACAGAAGCTTAAACCATAAGGAACAAGAAATTCAGAGCTAGCTCTTCCAGGGTGGTCAGCAGCTCAGTGGTTTCATCCAGAGAATTAACACCTGATGTTCACCAGATGTCTGCCAGGTTCGAGGCAGCCCAGCCTCACATACCAGCTTTATAAACAGGGAGGGATGAGTGGGCAAATTAACTTTCTTCTCCTGCATGCACCTCTTGTTCTTATCAGGAAGGAAAATCTCTCCCTCCACCCCACCCCCTGACTTCCTCTTATATTTCATTGGCCAGAACTAGATCACAGTTATTTTTCACAGTTCTAGAGGCTGGGAAGTCCAAGATCAAGGTACCAAATGAATGCAAAATCCTCAACAAAATACTAGCAAACCAAATTCAACAGCATTATATAAGGATCATACACCATGATCAAGTGGGATTTATCACTAGGATGCAATGATGAGTCAACGATCACAAATCAATAAAAGTGATATACCACATTAACAGAATAAAGGAGAAAAATCATGTGCATCTCAATCAATGCAGAAAAAGCATTTTTTTTTTAGATTTTTATTTTGTATTGGAGTATAGTTGATTTACAGTGTTGTGTGAAAGCATCTGTTTTACAAAGGCACTAATCCCATTCATGAGGGCTGTGCCTTCATATCCTAATTATCTCCCAGTGACCCTATTCCAAATACCATCACATTGGGGATTGGGGCTTCAACATATGAATTTGGGGGGGGAAAAACATTCAGCACCCACCAAAGGAGTTTTAACATTATTTTGTTTTCCGCTCTATTGCTTAGCTTATTGGGTTTCTCTTGCACTTCAGCTGAAAGTAGTCTCTGTGTTGAATAAGCAGCCAGATTATTCCCAGGGAAGTGATTGGGAAAATTTCCTCGGAAGACTTTCTTGGCAGACAAACAAAATGCATCCTGTATGTTTCTGCAGCGGCCCGACAGAGAGCAGCACTGCACTGCTCACTCCCTCCTGGGGACGGAACTGCACCGATTGTCAAATTAATTTCTTTCTTGAAACGCACAACACAGTTCATTCTGAGCTTCTATCTATTCAAGAGTTTAGAGCTAGCACCTTAGACAAAGGGACTTTAATTGCATGCTGATAAAATGTCAAAACTATTGTGCATAAGGTAACTGCATTTAAAAAAAAAAAAATGCTTTCAGGATTACAAGAGAGATTTGCCCCTGTGAGTGAAATCTCATTTATAACTCATCAAAAAGTCTTCAACCTAGGAGCAAATTCTCCACTGTAAGCCATTAGACTGTATCTTTCTATCTTTCAAATTGCACAGTAATACAGTACACTAAAATGAGTAGTCGGCAAATTTGGTTAACCTATTTTTAACTGTGAAGGCCTTAATGATGAATAAGGGTCATTGTTTGGGAAAGTTGCTTATTTCACAGAACACAGCTGGTGTGCCTCATGTTAAACCATGAGGAGTATACCAGAAGGTCACCTTCTCTAACCGTCTTTCTTTAAAAAGAAACACCCAAAGACAAGGCCATGGCTTCACTTTCAAGGTTATCCAATGAGATAAAGAGGTGCGTTAGGTTAAGTCAGAGATACTCAACCAAAGCATGGTACCACCACTGGTACCCAGACAATTGCTAACACTTAAAATACAGAATCATCTCCCCAAAGGGAAGTTTTTGTTTCTATTGGGGTAAGACACTTTCTTTGAGGGAGTGATTAATGAGAGGCAAGATATAAAAGGTCTAACGTGTTTGTCACTATCCTTAGTATTTAAGCGATAAGGCAAAAATGTGTATATATACATATACGTACATACATATACATAAAAGTAGATATTTCTATTTGAGGTGATAAAATGCCCTTCAGTCACCTAGCTTACTTTTCAGTCGAACTGACCCTTCTTAATTTCAACAAAAGAGTTCATATACATCTCAGTTCTAAAAAACCTATTCAACAAGTCTGAAGTTACAAAACAAAAAAACACAAATACCGCAGCATTCTCATTATCAAATCACAAGCCTTTTAGCTGCTGGAGTTCTTTCACTTGCAGCTTGTAGCTCTTGAAAACCTCTAATTCCTCTGTTACACTCTCCAGGGTACACAGACATTGCCTCATTATTTTGGTTAATGGTGATTGCAAATGAACCCCTAGGTCACATAAGTATGCTCACCACTGCTTTAAAGAAACCCTGTGGCATGTCCTTGTATAGCTAATGACACTTCCTACTCACATGTGTGTGCTCCTAAGCTTGTCAGGAGTTGTAGCTAAGCAACTAGAAGCTAAGTTGTAACTGCCAATGCAAGATAAATGTTCAAATAAACTTCTTTATTGAAGTTTAGCATACTTGCAGAAAATTACAAAAATATTGAGTACAGGTCAATGAAAAATTACTATTACAGGACTTCCCTGGAGGTCCAGTGGTTAAGACTCCGTGCTTCCCATGCAAGGGGCAAAGGTTCAACCCCTGGTCAGGGAACTAAGATCTCACATGCCGTATGGAATGGCCAGAAAAAAAAAAAATTACTATCGGGAGGAGGGATAAATTAGCAGTTTGGGATTAACATATACATACTACTATATCTAAAATAGATAACCAACAAGGACCTACTGTATAGCACAGGGAACTATACTCAATATTATGTAATAAGCTGTAAGGGAAAAGAATCTGAAAAAGAATATATATATATGAATCACTTTGCTATACACCTGAAATTAACACAGCATTGTAAATCAACTATACTTCAATAAAACAATTTTTAAAAGAGTTCCCCAGCAACTAACAAAAAAAAGAACTACTCTCAAGGAAACTGATCAGAGAGAACTTTCGTGAAGGAGCTGGCAGCACAGCAGGAGAGAGAGGCCAGTGAAGGGACTGCCATGAGACCGAAGTAAGACTGCTTGACACTCGTCCCCCAGAGACTGAAGAATATGGCAATTGGTACTTGATTCTCACCTGCAGGGATGTAAGGTGAGGGACTGGCTAGAGCTGCTAGAGCAAGAAAAGAGACATGCAGTGGAAGCAACACTCCCACCAATGGTAGGCAAGGGTGCTTGTTTCCCACGGGCCAACTTGACATCACAGAGGGCCACCATGCTGTAATCATCCTCCTAAGACCCCAACGGAACATCAGTTGGGATGAGGATGTCAACAAAAAATTAATCAACAGTCAATCTAAAAAAGAAATGGAAAATTTTATTCGAACTGACCTGAGGATTATAACCTAGAAGGTGGTCTCTCAGAGAGCGTGGAGAACTGCTCTGAAGAGGTAAGAGGGGAGGTTGGTATAAATGTGACTTTGGTGAAGGGGGTACATGCAACCAAGCATATATCTCGGTAGAAGGTCACTGCTACTCAGGAGGAACAAACGTCTTAGTTGATGTCTTAGTGCTTTTCTAAGTACAGGAAGATGCAAGAATCCAGATTCATGAAAAATTTCTCCTGAAAATATCTCACTACCTGAGGGCCAGTTCTGTCAGTTTTCCTAGAACACAAAGTGTTTGAATTCTTGGGCAGGATTTTGGGTGGCATGGAGAAGACTTGTAATTCAAGAGAGTGGCTAATGGTAGGTGACATCAAGTTCTCCCTGGAACTTCAAAGCAGGAAGATGAAAATGACAGCTTGGATACCTTAACCATCCTAAGAGTAGACAAAAGTATTTATTGAGTATAGTCTAGTCTAGGATTTCTCCACAAGATTCCTGAGCAGAAATAATCTACCTCACTGGTTATCATTTATCTACCTGGCCCTGTCACAACACACCTGGAGTCAAGGATTTCATTCCAGGGGCCTCACCTTTAGAAGCAAGTGGCCTCAAAGTAATATAAGAATTGTAAACAGGAGAGGGAGAAGATTCCAAGCCCTGATGCATGAGCAAGTGGAAGAAACCTGGGATGTCGAGCCTGTAAGAGACTTAAGGGATGCATTTTGAGAGCTGTGGCCTGTGTCACAGTGGCAGTCATATGTGTGCTTCCAGATGGCACGCCAGCCACTATGAGTGTTAGAGGGTGGAGAGTTTTGTCTTAAGAACCTTTGTGTCAAATTGACCCCAAGTTATCTTTTAGGAGAGATGGTTATCCTTAGACCTAACGCGCGAGGCCATTCCCTTCTGGTGAGCTCCTCTCCCTTGAAATGTCCAGTGTCAAGGAGGGAATAATTCTTCAGACATGGAACTAGAATTCAAAGGTGGGCTGAGAAGCAGGCAAGGATGGGATTGCATATCTTAGGTTTTGTTCTCCTAGGTCTGCATCTCAAGAAAGAAAAGCATTCAGAATTGACTCCTGGGGAAGAATGGGAAGGATTCTGGCTTCTAATCCATAGTGAGGTTGGCCAGAATGGAAGAAAGAAATCTTAGCAAATCTAAGCAGGTCAAATAGAATTTGATTTACTGACTTCAAGTTACTTTCAAGGCCCCCGAATTCCGATATTCCCTGTTGATATTACCAACTCGGAATTCCAAAGGAATATAGGGGTTTCTGGTCCCATGGCTCCTTGGTCTTTGAGGGTGAACGGTGGATAGTAGCAGAGCAGAGGCCCTGGAGTGTCAGAGAGAACCGTATGTTTTTCTCATCTGCCACTCAACCAACTTCAAGATGTCGCTACTGAGACCTGTGGGAAACAATTTTGAATTATAAGAACGCAAGACCAAAACTCTTTGGCAAGTAATATCTTAAATCTCATCTAAGAACTCCTGCCTCCCACTTCTTGTCCTTGTTTTTCATAGCATCTGTAGCATATTACAAGAACAGGCATGAAAAATAAACTACTTTTATGCCCTTTAGAAGAATCATTTCGAAACCTGTGTGGTAGATTGATGGCAGTGGTTTTATTTATTTATTTATTTATTTTTGTGGTACGCGGGCCTCTCACCGCTGCGGCTTCTCCCATTGCGGAGTACAGGCTCCGGACGCGCAGGCTCAGCGACCACGGCTCACGGGCCCAGCCTCTCCACAGCATGTGGGATCCTCCCGGACCGGGGCACGAACCCGCGTCCCCTGCATCGGCAGGCGGACTCTCAACCACTGCGCCACCAGGGAAGCCCCGATGGCAGTGATTTTAAACGGACGATCCATCCTCATCCACCTCGTCTTTTGCTGCAAGGGTGACCCACCGCTATTATCACAGGATCCTTGAGCTGTTTTATTTTAGTAATTTGTAGTAGTAATGAGTTTAAATTGATCCACTCAACACTCTCCTAATGAACACATATTGCAAGGCAACCATCTAAGCTTAGAAGTATAATCAATCCACGGAGGGGAGCAAATACCCACGGATAAAGAAACAATCATTATAAAGAATATTTATTGAATGGTTGGTATGTGCCAGGTGCCGTTCTACTATTTTATTCACGTGTATAATCTCATTTCATCATCACAGTAGTCTAATGAGATAAGAGCTATCATTATCCCTCCTTGCTATGGATGAGGAACCCAAGGTACAGAGAGGTCAAGTGACTATTCCAAAGCCAAACAGCTTGTAAGGGCTGCCATCTGGACGCTGCCCAGCCAGGCCTGTTATTTTGTATTCATTTGCACAGTAACATAATAATTCAGTGCTCCCAGTAACAGCACTTTCTGGACACAACCAATCTGCTCCAATATATGCAATTCTAAAATTTCCCCAAATACCTACATCTTCTGCCAAGCATTCAGCCTTTTGAAAACAGAGGAACAGAGCCAGGCGAGTCTGACTTAATGAAAATCTTGAGAATGAATTCAAGGTTTCTCATTAATATTTCTGAGCATGCACTGATCTGTTTGACATCTTAAAATGACACTTGAAAGTATATGTTAAGAGCGAGTCCGTTATGCTATTTTTCTCTTTAAGATAAATGAAAAGTCCAGATATGTCGGTTGTGTGCTGTCATTAAGTTCACTATTCAATTTCCTCTGAAGACAATATGTTTTTCCTGCCTTATAACACCCACTCTTCATTGCTAGTTTCAATGTTGGCAACATTTACACCAAATACCACCAGTCTCATAGCTCTGCCCACCCCTGAGATTTTATTCCTCCCAATTTGCCCCTCCCTCTGTCCATTTGACCCAGCTTGGGCCAGGAGAAGGGGTTTGGGCACATTGTAAATGAATTGGGACAAGTTATAGTTAAGAATCAGATTTCTGAAACAACAAAGTGGGCCTAAAAAAACAGGCCATTAGGGTCAGATTGCTACACTTAAGGCAGAGAGGTCTAGCTCTGAGAGAAATGGAAACTCAGCAGGCTTTAATGTTTGTAGGACCAAGGGCCCAAGTAAAACTAAAAATTATTCTTTATTGGGCTGGTCAAGATTTTCTCCGAGCTGTATTTCAGTCTGAGACTTTTCCTACCCAAACTTCCTTCCTTTCCTCTCTCCTTTCATCGGTGTTAGACCTACTTTGTGGTCTGAAGGCTTTTCCTGCCCACTCTTCTCCCTCTTCCCTGTATCTTTCACAGGCATCTCCCCAAACAAATCTCTTGCTCTTCTGACTCTGTCTTGGCATTTGCTTCCTGGAAAACTCAAACTGGCACAATATTATCCATTTAGTCAACAGTGCAAAGCATTGGTATTGCATTTTACTCATGTTACATCTAGGCCTACATACAAACAAATTTTAAAATAATACGAATTAATATTGCACCATATTCCTTGGCCACCATATGCGATTGCTATGAACGCTGTGCTCTGGAACCACAGATTGGAACATGAGGAGAAGCAAGAACATGAACACACGGCATTACTGGAAAATGATGTTTCATTGTGCGAGAATCTATTGCATTCAAGTTATCTGAGAGGACGCATTCAACAGTTAATTTGTCTTCTCTTTACTACACATTTCTGCCACTCAAATCCTCATGCCAAAGCAGCATCCATCTCTAACGTCTGCTGTGGTAAAACACAGACCTTCAGGGCACTCAGATACCATCACCTGTTGTTTAAAAGCAATTTTGGCAAAAGTTGTGGATAAGTGTTTCCCTGGGTTCTGAACAGTATTAGTCCCGAGAGTAGATGTGTAATGCTACACGTTGTACTATGCCAGAGCTGAGCTCTGGATCCCAGTGACAGGATATGGTGTGTTTTTAAAAAACGTATGTTTTCTGTATCTGTGAAATACAGATGTCGAAAGCACAGGGCTCAGGACAGAAAAACCATCTTGCCTGGATTTAAGGATGGTCCTGATCCCTAAAAATGGCATCCAAAGGACGAAAAGAGGGAAGCAGCCACAGCAGCTCCTGAGCACAAGGGGAGCACCTGGTAGTCAAAAGTTTCCAGCTGCACCTGCTCCTTAGCTTGCTCCAGGCTGTGGGAAAGCCAGGATAACAGGTACTTGGCAAAAATGTTTGCTGAGGGAATACTTGTGGAATCAATGAGCCCAGCCAGTGCAACAGTCCCCTTGACATGGTATCTTCTTCCATGCTCTTCTTAACACTTTTCCACTCTTTCAAAAACCCCCTACACACCCTCTTCCTATGTGAACTCCTTGCTATTTAAGACATAGAAAAGCAACTACACTCTAATACTTAGCACTAGCTGTATATTTGAAAGGCAGACTAATCAGAGTTCAATTAGACCTAAAATGAAGATTATTCTATACTCTAAAAGTTCTTAAAAGTAAAATTCTATATTTATTTTGGTTTCATCATAAACATTCCACTACAAGCCAAGATGGAATAACGGGGACCATATTTATTCTCTCACCTTAAACAGCTAGAAAAATGGACAAAATATATGAAACAACTATTTTCACACATTGGAGAAAAGGCAGAGCAGATCTACCATCTCTGAAAGAAAAGAAATAAACAAGGTCAGCCCTATAATTGTACCAGTTTACTGCCTGGAGGTAGTTTCCAGGCTGCAGTACAAAAGCAGGGAACCCAAACAGACCACAGAAGTCTTGCTGAGTTGAAAGGCAGATATTGGCTAAGGCAAGTAGAATTTTCAAGACAAATTACCAGAAAGGAGGGAGCTCCTGAGAAAGAGAGAGCTCTGGAGATCTGCAGAGAAACACCCTCAAGTATTTGGCTGAGCTCTACTGTTTGCTTGTGTGAAAGGAAACTACCCAAGGCCAGGAAAAGACCCACTGAAAAAGCGAAGGCATAACAATTCCCAGAGATCACACAGGGCTGGGAATGGTTTGTGTTGCACAAGCCTGGGTGGAAAGGTTTTTAATACATGGGGCATTATGAAGAATTATCAAAAGTGTGCCACCTTAGTGGGAGGGCTAAATTATTTCCTGACTGAAGGCAGCTCAGGACTTGCCCTGACAAAGCTTAAAGGCAAAAGTTGAAAGGATCCAACTGACTCCAAGTAACTTAACTGTGTGCCGAAACAAAATCCAACACAATTTAAAGGAATACAACAAAACCAAACATTGAGAGATGTAAAATTCACAGTGTCCAACATCTAAACATAAATCACCATGCATGCAAAGAGGCAGGAAATATTATCTATAACCAAGAGAAATTTTGATTAAAAAAACATAGAACCAGAAATGAAAAACATGATGGAATTAGCAAGGATGTTGAAACAGTTATTATAAATATGGTCTATATTTAAGAAGGTAGAGGAAAACAGGACCATTATGAGGAGAGAAATGGGAGGTTTTTAAAAGACCTAAATGGTGCTTTTAGAGATGAACAATACAATGTCTGGATAGAAGATATACTAAATGAGATTAATAACAGGTATGATGCCGCAGAAGAAAAGATAACTGAACTTGAAGAAATAGCAGTAAAACTATCCATGGTAGGCAGAATTCTAAGATGTCCCCACAAGATTTTGTGCCCTGGGTGTACACCCCCAACATAATCCACAAGACTATGAATATGATAGATTCCACCCTGGTGATTGTTATATCCGAGGACACTGATGATGTTAAGAAAGAGGGATTATCCAGGTAGGCCTGAGCTGAGCACCACAGCCCTTTGAAAGCACAGAGCTTCTCTGGGTGATCACAGAGAGGAAGTCAGGGATCAAAATCAGGAGAAGTATTCAAAGTACTTGCTCCTGACTTGATAATGGAGAAACCCATGTGGAAAGGAAAGTGGGCAGCCTCCATTTACAAAGACCAGCAACGTGCTGAGAAGCAGCAAGGAAATGGGAACCTCAATTCTATAACCCCAAGAAAATGAACCAGTCAACAACCAGTGAATCTGGAAGAGGATGCTGAGCCTCAGGTGAGAACCTCATCCCCAGTCAACCCTTTGATTTCAGCCTTGTGAGATCTTAAGGAGAGAATCCAAACATACTGTGCCAGACTTCTGACCTACAGAACTGTGAGTTGATAAATGGGTGTTATTTTAAGTCTCAAAGTTTGTGGTAATTTGTTACACAGCAATAGAAAACTTACCTGTGAAGCAGAGAGAAAAAAGACTAACATACATGTGCACACACACACACAGCATCAGTGACTAAGCAATATCAAGGATTGTAATACATGTGTAGTTGCAATCCCAGAAGAAAGGGGGAGGGGAGATAGTTGAAGATATAATGGCTGAAATTTTTCCAAATTTGATGAAAGCTATAAATCCACAGATCCAAACATCTCAACAAACTCCAAGCAGAGCATACATTAAAAAAAAAAAAAAAAAGCCAAATTATGAAACATATGTACAGAGAACAAAGATAAGAATGAGAGCAAACTTTTCATCAGAAACTATGCTGGCTAGAAGAGACTGGTACAATATCCTTAAAACATTGAAAGAAAAAATTGTTGTGCTAGAATGCTTTACTCAAAGAAAATATCAGATAAATAAAAACTGAGAAAATTCATGCCAGAGGACCTGCGCTATAAGAAATATTAAATGAAGCTCTTCAGGCAAAGAAAATGATATTGGTTGGTTTTATCATAATGCATCTTCTGCTAATTGATAGAAGTGCCTAGAGATTAAAGTCATGAACACACAAACACACATTTGTCTTATGTTTAGGAAGAATATATGACATTTAGCCCAGTCATGCCAAATATACAATAAGCCAAATTCTTACCAAGTAAAATGTACTTTCTGTTCATTAATTTTAAAAAAATGAGAGGAGTAGAAATTAGTTCATTATTTAATTTACTGAAGGAGAATTTACTAGATGAACTGTAATGAACCTATAAAAAATACTATGTAGATTTTACAGGCTCAGTACCTCCATAAAACTTTAGCTGACATTAAGCACATTCTAGGAAATTATCAGCAGATACCTAACTTCACAGAGCCTCATTTCAATAACAAATATTCAACATTAGCTACTATGTAAAAGCAAAATAATTTTAAAAAATGAAGGCCATCTGCTAAACTATTATTTCAAAATTATAAAACTCCAATGCCATTGCTGTAGGAAGCCTCTATGAAAATCCCTAACGATTCCCACTATCTAATATTCATGCCCTTGTGTACTCCCTCCAGTCCTGTGGACTGGACTTATTGGCTCATTTCTAATGAATGAAATATGGCAGAAGTGATAACATGTTACTTTGGGGATTAAATTATAAAAGACCAGCTTCTGGTTCTCTCTCTCACTGGCCCCATGAAAAGCCAGTTGCCATGTCATGAGGCAGCCCCATGGAAAGGCCCTAATGGCAAGTGATTGAGGCCTGTCAATGACCCTGTGAGTGAGCTTTAGGGTGGACCCCAGCACTGCCACCAGCTGAGCTGTTAGATGAGATCACAACCCCAGCTGATAGCTTGACTGCAAACTCCTGATAGACATGCAGCCAGAGGCACCCAACTATGCTGTGCTCGAATTCCTGACCCGCAGGAATACTTTTACGTCTCTAAGGATTGGGGTGATTTCTTACACAGCGGAGGATAACTAATACAGCTATTATTCAGCAGTTTCAGTATCTTATTCATAAAGAAATCCTGAAGACACTTTCTACATAATATATGAGGCAATCATTCTACTTTGTGTATGATGGTATTTTCATGGATTGGTAAACAAGTCAGCATGTGGCAAGCTATCACATGGAGATTCAAAATCTGTAATAATTTGGCACCACGATCTATTCAACTATTGTCACCAATGAGCAATGTGGTAAGAGGACAGAATTTAGCAGGAACCAAAGTAACTCTGGCATTATCCAACTCTTGTTACTGTTTTATAACCTTAGAGAATTATTAGGTTCTTTTAAAAGTGTTCCAGAGAGATATCTTTAATTGCTGATGCTAGGTTCAAATTAAACAACTTTCTACCCACACAAATGGGTAGAATTCATGATGACTCACTAATTCTCCCACTGAACAGAGCTGCACACAACCTTTTGGCCATCTGGCTAAGATAGATCTTTGGGATTAATAACCTAGGACTCTCTAGGACCTAATATTACATCAGACTAATACATATAACTCCTGCTGGCTAAATAGTAACATCTGGGCTGGAGCCATGACACAAAAAAGGTGATGATTAAAATAACACTGGTGGAGCAGTCTAAAGTTGATAATATTATTTGTCATTCACAGTTTCATTTGTTTCTCACCAAAAATCTTACATACTAGATACCATTTTTATTATAAGCCCCTTTCACAATGCTACATACTTTGTCATGTATCTAAGACAAGGTTTGATAACTCTAGAATTCAAAGACAATTTGCCACAAACAGAGTAGCTGTTGATCCCTTAAGCCATGAAATGCCTGCATAAGAAGTAAATAGATCCATCATAATGAGAAAAATCCTGATACCCTATCCACTTCCCAACCTACCTTTGGCTGGACTTTGAGATTGTTTCTATTCCACATCGCTTAAGTTTTGTTTTTTGTTTTTTTTTGGTTGCTTTACGCTGACTTAATGAGCCAAATTCTTTGAGCCAACGACTACCTTCCCTACCAGCCCCCCAAACAAAATTGACCGTATTTGCTATGGGAAAAGGCAGTCCAAAGACATGGTAAGGAGTGCCTACTGTGGGATTTTCATCTCCTACAGAAATTTATGGCCCCTTTCACCACAGCATCATATGCCTCCTAGAAAAAGAAGCAATGGGTAGTTTATTCCTGTCTAGAAATTGATGTGTAGCCAGGGGTAACATGTGCACATTCACATCTGCCTAAAGCAGGGTGTAAAATGTGCCCATGCATCAAAGATCCCCTAGAATTTTTAAATCACAGAAAGTCTGAACTAGCTGCAGGAGGCAGGCTTTTGCAGCCAGGCTGCACTTTGCTGAAATATGTGCCTTGACCTGTCACTCTTCCATCTCCCAGACTGGATGTTCTCTATAGGCCCTTTTGACTCTAATGTTGTAAGATCTGTGGAGTTGAGCTGAGTTGGTTTAAGAAATCTTTCTAAGCTGTGCTAGCTGTGTGTTGGATCCTTGATGTCATCTAATATTTTTCATGGGTGATTTGGATTAGAAGACACAGTACATCATGGAAGGATATTACAGCATAGCTATGACTGGTAAAGAGCCATCAAGAGTTGGAAAAATTTTTGAATGAAAAAGAAAACAAGTTACACAATAACATGTTTGGCAAAGACCACTAGTGGTGTCCCAATTTCCATTCTCCCCTATTTCCTTTATATTAGAACTCCTGGTTTTATGCTGGGCACACTGCCATCTGAAGCAAAGATATTCCTCAATAGCTCACCAGTAGATATGGTCATATATCTCAGTTCTGGCCAATGAGATATAAGTATTGATATAACTGTTATGTGCAACATCTGAAAAACGTCCTGCTGGCTGGAATGCAGACAAGATGACTGGAGCACAAGTAGCCATCCTGAACCATGAAGTGGAACTTGTATGCTGAGGATGGTGGAACCACAAGATAAAGGGACTTTAATCCTTAAACCATGAGTGCTATCTATACCAGCCCTGAACTATCGCCAAACTTCATTTACGTGATAGAGAAATAAACTGCTACCTTGTTTATGTTACTACCATTTTTGATTTTCTGTCACTTACAGCAGAAATAATCTTGCTGAAAAAGCAGAAATATGTGTATCCCATTTTAATAAACGTATGTAGGTGTGTATGCATGTATGTGTGGATGTGTGTGTGTGTGTGTATTGTATCCAGCCACCCAGCATCCATTCTCCCATTTTAATATCATTCTGATTTCCCTTTAGTGAACTGTCCCTCTCTTGCTGTGTGATGCCACGGTGGATGGTCAAGACTAGATGCCTAGCCTCCCTTTAAATGAGCCAAGGGGGTCCCAGAGGCTCTGTTCAGTGAGGCTTCTTCTCACTGCCCTGTTTCAGTGGGAGGCAAGGTAGAGATTCTTGAAGCTCTATCCTAAACACTCTCCACTCTGTTCCCCCACAAAGGAGTTTAATCTCCACATCTGCTTCTGCTACATCTACAAACAGGTGATTCACAAAATACATCTCCAGCCTGAACCTGTCCTTTGAATTCTGCATGGATGTATCAGTCAGGACTCTGGCAGAAATGAATAATACCCTCAGATTGGTGCAACTTGAGTGGGTGGACAGACTATAGGGAAATTGTCAGAGGTAGCACAGTATTCTGAAAGAAGCAAGGGCACAGCCAGACCCTGGAGAGAGAGGGCTTGGTGGAGAAGGCTGTCCGACAAGAGCTGTGATCTTTGGTTCAGGGTTGCAGCCAGCCCACAGCAACTCTGCAGGGAAGAAGCCAGGAAAATAAAGACCCACTTCACTCCTTTTCCTCCTCTGATCTCCTGCCATTGCTCTCCATTGAACCGACCCAATCTGAAGCCAAAAGCAAAGGGAGTTGGCTGCTGCAGGTCAGCCTCCCAGGACAGCAGGCAGGGTAGAGAGGAAGCTGGAAATGCAGATAGAAAAGCTGCAGCACAACTTATGTATCCGGTTGCCTACTTCACATCTTTTCATGTATCAAGGCACCTCAAATTCAGCATGCACCAAACCAAACCATTCATCTAACCCCTCCCAAGATTTAGCCAGCCTGGTCCTCTTTCATGTTCCTAATCTTAGGAAATGGCACCATTAGCAATGTATTTATGGAAATGTGGAGATCATTCGTGGTCCCTTTCTTTCCCTCTCCACCCATAGTCAGTCTATCATCAAGTCCAATCAGTTTTTTTTTTTTCTTTTCTTTTTTTTTGCGCACTTTGCAGGGTCTTAGTTCCCCAACCAGGGATCGAACCCAGGCCCCTGCAGTGAAAGCACCAAGTCCTAACCACTGGACCACCAGGGAATTTCCCACAACTAGTTTTATACAACTTAAATTCAGCAAAAGAAAACAAAACAAAAACTACTCTCTCCTGGTACTTTGATTTTTGAGGGGAGATGGGCAAGCAAGGAAGGCAGGTCAGGCCAGGACCTCTAGATCTCTGTCCATTATAAGCCCTGTTCTTCAGCTTCTCTTCAATCTCAGGAGACACCTATATTCTTCTGGTAGAGTCTCTTTTTGCTTAATCTATCGAGAGGTGGTTTCTGCTACTTGAACAAGAGCCTACCGGAAAAAACAAAAACAAAAAAACAAACAAAACTAGGGGCTGGGTCTGAGGCAAAAGACAAGAGAAGAGTTCCTTTAATGACAGAGAGCTATCAGCAAAAGTGACTTTTTCACCAGGTTTCTAACTACTCAAGAAAATGGTTATATTTCTTCTACATATTTAAGAGTTGTTTCTGATATTATCAACAAGTAAGAAAAAAAGTGTTTTCTTTTTCCAAATTAGGCTGTGGAAATTCATTTTTTTTGTTTTTGTTCTTTTTTTTGTGTGTGTGATACGCGGGCCTCTCACTGCTGTGGCCTCTCCCGTTACGGAGCACAGGCTCCGGACGCGCAGGCTCAGCGGCCATGGCTCACGGGCCCAGCTGCTCCGCGGCATGTGGGATCTTCCCGGACCAGGGCACGAACCCGTGTCCCCTGCATCGGCAGGCGGACTCTCAACCACTGTGCCACCAGGGAAGCCCTAGAAATTCATTTTTAACCAGCCTAAAAGAGGTTAATCACACTTGGGATGTTTCCTTAGAGCATAAGATGGCAACATCCCCGGGTTGAGCCTCCAGAGGGAATTGATGGGTTACTCCTACAGCTGAGGAGACAAGCTATCAAATGCAGACAGTGATCCATGGCAAAATCTCAGTAGAAGACTTCTCTGCAGTGAGCTAATCGAGTAATAACAACCTTGTAGTAACAGTTACACAGCAACAGCCATGCAACTTTCTAGAAACTACCTATTAAACCTCAGGGTATTACACGTACTTCATGTTTCCTTACCCAAATGAGCAGTTTCACTAACGGGTTTTAATTGATAAGGTAGAACATTTGCCTCACACAAGGATGAAATCTGTGAAAAAAAATTAAATATGTGTGTGCATGCACGTGTGTGTGTGTGTACATACATATATTACTATAGAATTTGGCACTTTTATCATCCACACTGAAATGTCTAGGCAGAGAGCCAGAAACCTCAGAGGATGCTTTCTTATGGCCCAAATAAATAATACTAATGTATAATTTAAAAGAGTTCATTACACTGGATTATAATTAGTAATATCTAAGCATGAGATTATGATGTTGCACATTTCATGCACTGTTCAATCAACTAATTATAGTTTTGGTTATGTTTTCTGCAACAATAAAAGAAAAATATCACATGTACTAGTGGATTATACCAACAGGCATAACAATGTTAAGAAGCAATGAAGGCTTGAGTGTGAATCCATAAAGAACATTTATATATGCTGTAGCCTAAGAATATTTTAGAAAATATTGCATCAGTATGTATTTGAATGGACTCATAATAACAGGCAAACAAATACTAGCAAAGAACCAAACATTCCCCTTACTTGATAAAACAAACGATACAATGCCAGTTAGCAAAAAACTTTGCAAGAGAGAGAGAGAGAATCAGGAGAGAAAGAATAAGAGAGAACAGAGAGAGTCTGAAAGATAAAATTCCAGGTATCAGTTCCTGGAACAAAATGATCTTTAAAATGTTCTCTTTTCCAGATATGCCATGGCACTCAAGAGGAGAAGAGCAGGGGAAGCGTGGGAGAAGAGAGAAAGGAGAAAAGAAGGGAAGGCAGGCAGCATGAAGACAGCAGGCGCACAGGCGGGAGGGGTGTGATGAGGAGCAGAGGAAGGAACACAGGGTCCACATTTGCTGACAGTGAGGCAATGTTAGCTGTCACGGAGATGGAGGGGATATGAACACAGATGTCGGAGAGCCAAACCTCTAGCCCACCGTATAACTCTGGAGGGTTCTATAGCCCAGGAAAATTATGATTTTGACTCATAAAGAAAAAGTTAAAATGTTACCCAAAGAAATGAGTTGTTTTCATTTTATTGTATCATGAGGTGACACTATCTTTGGGAACATTCTGCCAGACATGCCCCACCACTTGTAGCATTTGTGTTCCATGCAGGGTCTGCTTTTAGTTAAAATTTTAAGCTGTTTTACGTATAAGCGTACACCGGTTACTATTGGTAGGATACAAAATGTCCATTTTATAATCAGCCCTTGGAATATTCCAAGACAGATTAGTATATACGGGAAGAAGACAAAGAAATTCCAAGGTCCAGTGCTGGGCAAACCCAGAGAGTGAAAGGGGATTTCCGATAGGTAATTTCAGACAAACTGACCAATCGGACACTGGCCCCTGTCCCTGGTAAAGAAGCATCGAGGATGGAGGACAGAAAGAAAGCCCCTGGGAGAGGAAGGTGTGTGGGATGTAGAGATGGGTGTCTTCTGCGGGCCCCTATTATATCTTCTCTGTCTATTTCATTCCCAAAGTCATGTTCATTCATTGTAATTTTTTCCCTAAAAATTAAAGGAGGATATGAGTTTTAAAGTCCTTCCTCTCTAATCTCTCTAACCACAAGTCATCACAGTTAACAATTTGATGTTTATCTTCTAGATATTTTTCTGTGCATATATGATGCCTTACCTGTGAATGTATATTTCATATATACTCACGTTACAGACACACACACAAAATTATTTAGACAATGAAAAATGAGGGATGCTTTACTTACTATTCTCCCCTTCCCTCTCCACTTACTTCTTCATGGTCTTCTCTCTGGATTAGGACGAGATCTGCCTCACTTTATGTTTTTTCCTGTTTTTTAAAAAATAGGATTTATAAAAAAATTGTGGTAAAATATATATAACATACAATCAGCCGTTTCAACCATTTTTAGCTGTGCAGTTCAGTCGTGTTCAGTACATCCACATTGCTTTGTGCCTCCTGCTTCTTAAGAGAGGACAGAGGAGGGGTCAAACATGTGGGCTTTGAAGTCAGACTGCCTGGGTTCCACTCCCAGCTCCCATGCCTATCAGCTACGTGGCCTTGGGCAAGTCATTTAATCTCTGGATCCAACAGTTTCTATGTTTGTAGAATGTAACAACACCATCTATCTCATAAGAGTATCTTGAAGATCAAAGGCATATTAAGATTTAAAGTGCTCAGAACAGAATTTAACATACAAGAACGTTTAACTACAGGCCAAATGATATTTCGTTATAAGGATATATCATAATTTATCTAACCAATTCCCTACAAATGGTCCATTAGTACGTTTTGGTAGGTAGCTGCTCGGAGGCAGCTGGAAAGGTGAGAGGGCACACATCAGCTGACCTCTGAGACTAGAGGGTGTTGTTGGCATTTAGCAGAGGAAGAATAGCTACGGCGAACACGCTACAATAAGCAGGACAGTCCTGAACAATGACGAATTTGCACTCTCTTAAGGTCACTAGGAGAGAAACACTGCCATAACTCTTAACGCTGCATTCCCACTTCTTGTCATTTTTTTCCCCACAGACTTACTTGCACACAAACAAAATGATAAATGTAGAAGTTTATTCAATGTAGTTTTGTTTATAATAGTAACAGACAGGAAATAAACCAAATGTCCTTCTTGACATGGACTAAATAATAATTTGCAGTACTTTCAAACGATGGAATGCTATGCAGCTGTTTACCAAGATTCAGAAACCTCCCCGTATGCTAATATGGAAAGATTTGCAAAATGGCATATTACGTGGAAAAAGAGTGATGTACATAGTATGCTAATATTTGGGGGTAGAAAAGAAGCCATATTTACATATAGTTCCATACACTATGTAGAAGCTATAAATCAAACTGTTAAATAAAACATGTTCTCTTCTCCTACCTTGAAAAATAAACAATGACAAAAACAGATAAATAAATGTAAAATTGAAAGATGGCAAAATACCAAACACAAAAGAATTAAATTATTGTGTATAATGGATGGCTTGGTGGTGTTTGGAAGAGTAATAAAATAATGATGTGCATAATTTGCAATGTGTTTTGTATTTATTTCACACTATTTTTTGGCCTTTATTTCAATAGAACCACTAATTATGTAGTTTTAATCAAGATTTTCACATATTTTCAGTTCTATTGATAGTATATTAGACAATCTTTCTTGAATAATTAAAGTTGTTTCCTTAATTAGTTTCAATTTGAGGAAACTGCCCTGCTGAGGCAGAAACAACTAGAATTGTCAATAACTTTTTAAAGCAATACTTAGATTGGAAACAAACCGTGGAATTTAAATATTATGTCCAAACATTATAATGGGGTCTTTATTGCAAAAATTATTTTAAAATATTTAAATTTTATCATATAAATCAATAGCACTCAATTGCCCTTTTCATCATCTCTCAAAGTGATATCTATTATCTATACAGTATTTCTTAAATTCTTCTCACTTTCAAATTTTCATTGCTGAGACAGTACAAAGAAAACTAGAAATAGCCCACCTCCTTCAGTGCCCTATTTCAAAGGACTCAAAAATCTCAGAGCTTGCCCAGGTCTTCCTGAAGTATGAATACCATTGGTTTCTTTTAAATTGGGAGACTATATAAATCAAAATAAAATAAATTATGGAAAAGCATCTGTAATATTTAAAATCTCAAGATTGATACTGTGGTTAAAAAAGGAACTCTGAAGTAAATTGATACAGGTGAGGATGTGGTCAACATAATGCAGACAGCAACGAACTACTCTTCTTTCAAAGTATCTCAAATCATGACAGAGCTGAGGCAGTAATGGCAAACAATTTCACAGAACCACTAAAAGCACATAGGAAAACCCCAAACAGCCATCTAAGACAGATGGAGACAAATACATAGGGCTAGGCAATAAAACTTTCTCTGAAGAAAGTTACTAGGGGGAGAAAAATCCCAGGTCTCAGAAGAGAAGGCAATTAATACAATTATTTCAATAGACTTGAGATTCTTGCTAAAATATTTCTAGAACATCCATGTGACTGTGATCTTGACAGTATGGTCATCTATTTATAATATAGCAGCAAGGATCTGACACAAAATGATAATATCACAGGAGTACTTTATTAATATATACAGTTAGAATTTGATATTCTGATTACTCACTAACAAAATATATCTTAAAGTTAACTGAATAAGGGAAAATGGTTATTAAAGAGCAAGAGGAAGAGAGAAAATTGAAGGAGTTCATCTATACAGAAAGATGATTGGATGAGGTGAGCACTGAGTGGATTGATTTATCAAGGTGGACCTATGTTTATTCATAACTCCTATGTTCATCTCTTATAGCGTGTGAACTACATTGTGTTTCAACGACCTTTTTATCTTATTTCTTTACCACTATAGTCTAATCTTAAGGAGAAATATGGTGACTACTGTGTTCTTCATTGTGTCTCCAATAATCACACAGGGTCTAACACACGGTAGGTACTGGTATCTGGATGGATGAATGGGTGGATGGGTAGGTGGGTGGATGAATGGATGAATGGATGGATGGATGGATGGATGGATGGATGGATGGATGGATGGGTGGATGGGTGGATGGGTGGATAGGTAGGTGGGTGGATGAATGGATGGATGGGTGGGTAGGGGAGTGGATTAGCTCATGCATCTCTGGTGTTAGGGAGCTGCACAATCCTCGGCTACAATAAATAGGAAAGTTTCCTCATACCCATGGGAAGCTCAACTGCCAATGCCACAGTCACAAATATCTCTCAGACATCACTAACCTCTTTGCAACAGTTTGCTCAAATTTCTGGTGTTTAACTTTAAAAAAATTCCAAGTATTGGAAGAGAAATCTTAGAAATTTAAACTTAAAAACTGATATAAAATACATCACATTCTCACATTATCAATCTCGAGTTTTTAATTATTATAGATGCCTTTCCATAATTTATTTTATTTTGATTTATATAGTCTCCCAATTTAAAAGAAACCAATGGTATTCACACTTCAGGAAGGGCTGGGCAAGTTCTGAGATTTTAAGGCCTTTCAGAGATAGCTCTGGTCAGGGTCAATGCAAAGCCATCTTTTTTTAGTTGAAATATTTTCTTATTTTAAAGCTTTATTGAGAAATAATTCACATACCGTGTGAATTACCCATTTAAAGTACACAATTCAATGGTTTTTAGTATTTTCACAGAATTGTGCAACCACCACAATGAATTATAGAACATTTTCATCACCCCAAGAAGAAACCCTGCACTGATCAGCAGCCTCTTCTCATTTCCCCTTTCCCCAGCTTCTGGAAACCACTTATCTCCTTTCCATTTCTATAGATTCCCTGTTCTGGACATTTCATAAAAATGCAATCAGAGAATATGTGGTCTTTTGTGACTGGCTTCTTTCACTTTGCATAGTGTTTTCAAGGTTCATCTAGGTTGTAGTATGTATCCATACTTAATTCCTTTTTATTGCCAAATAATGTTCCATTGCATGAGCATATCACATTATGTTTATCCACTCATCAACTGATTGACAGCTGGGTTGTTTCCATTTTGGGGGGTATTATTCATAATGCTGCTGTCAACATGCATGTGCAAGTTTTTGTGTGGACGTAAAGGTTCAGTTCTCTTGGGTATATAACGGAGTGGAATTTATGTGTCATTCGTTAACTCTATGCTTAACCTTTGAAGAACTGCCAGACTCTTTTCCAAAGCAATGTGTGAGGGTTCCAACTGCTCCTCATCCTCGTTCACCCCTGTTTTTATCTGTTTTGTTTTTTTTTTGAACACAAGGCAGTCTCGTAAGGTAGGCAAATTCTGACTCCTGGACCCTCCTCTTCCCCTTTCTTCCCTCTCCTTCCTAACTATGTCTTCTGCCAAGAACCCAGTGCCTCTCCCAGTGCCCTGTCTCTTTCCATTCCTATAAGCTGCTGTCGCCCAAACTCTAGAGCACTGATTCCTCCTCAGTTCCTCAGCCATTATGCTTTTTCCTTGAAGACTCTGAGGGGCGTCACATTCAAGAAGCAAATGTTAACAAGCCAAAACATCATTTTACAATAACTCAAGTTCTTTCCTTTACCGAGAAAGGGGCTGGGGTAGACACACAGAGGGGTGGCCCAGACCCCCTTTAAAGAAGGACTTGCTTCCCAGCTGGGAGTTGGGGAAGGAACATGTGGTGCAGTCAGCTGCAGGGAGCTGCTTCTCCTGAGTTCTCTCCCTTTTCAAGGCAGCCCACACTCTGACTGAGCAAATTGGGGATTTAAAGGCACATTCATTCTGGTTCGGCACAGAACACTCTCTCCACAGCTCCTTGCCAACTGGCCAAGGCTATGTTGAGCCTGCGCTGCAGTTCAACTTTGTCCTCTTCCAGTCCCGTTTTTGTCTTCTTCCCTTCACAGGTGTTGATTCCTAATAAACACCCTACACTGCAAACTGCATCTCGGCATCTACTTCCAGAGAAGCCAAGCTATGAGAGTTGGTACCAGGAGTGGTCCAAGAAAGTAGGCAATAAGATGGGGTTTTGGAGCAGTTTATCAATCAATCACCTTGGGCTGGCAGTGAGGACACCAATCACTGGTGACAGGAGGAACACAGACATCCCTGGGGCAAGGTGGCAGCCCAACTTAAAACTTTCACCTGTGGGAGCATGTACTGGTAGAAGGGAATGAACTAGCTAGAATGATTTATCAGGCGTTTGAGATGTATGGAGAAAAGAGCAGCTGCATGGATAAGAGTACTGGAGCGATTGCTAAGTGCCAATGATGCTCTACAGAAATATAATGAACATTAAAGGGCTGAGTAAGAGGCAATTGAAAGCCAGACATGGAGGCCAGAGGGCTTCTTTAGGTGTATACAAAGAAGGTCTCATCTCCTCTAGGAGGGTGGAGAAAGCCAAGGGCCAAGTTCACCAGGCTTCAATACCCAGTGAAGGCCCCTGAGATTTTGACTCTCAGACTTCTCTGAACTTGCTGAGCCTACAGACGTATAGAAGCTGCTCATCTACACTACTAAGAGCTATTACCCCTCCATCTCCCCACCCCAGAAGACAAAGCAGAAGCTCTCCCTCTTGAGGGCATCAGTGGCATTTGTCACATAATTGTGCAATGGAGAAAGGGGAATTCCTAGACATTTAAAGGACTGTTGGAACCAGATCTGAGTGGACATTGATACACAGAGACTTGAAACATTACCATAGGCCCTTGATTACAGTGAAGTGATATGGAGACTAGATAATAAATGAAATCCTAGCCAAGTCCTGGCTTAGTGGTCTACTGTGTCAGTGAACCCACCCTGTGCTCTGTTCACCTCTCACCAAATGTACAACTGGATTGACATACTTGGCAGTTGCAGTAACTCCCAGTCCTTGGTCTGTGGGGTAACAGCTGTCATGGGAAAAGCCATACGGAAGGCTCTGAACCCCTTCGCCCCTCAAGATAGTGATTCTGCATCCTGGGAGAAAAAGCAGAGATTAGCGTCATTCTTCAGGATAAAAAAGATGCAGGGGTGGTGGTCCCCAAAATATCTCCATCTAATTTGCTAATCCAGGCCCTGAAGAAACCAGATGGATAGTGGAAGATTACTGTAGATCAGGGGTCAATGAATTTTTTCCATAAAGGACCAGATAATAAATATTCAGATTTTGCTGGCCATATAGTTTCTGTTTCAACTACTCCATTCTGCTGTTGTAGCATGAAAGCAACTATAGACAATTTGTAAAGTGGCTCCCAATAAAACACAGTAACATATATATTTTTTTTCACAGTAACGTATTTTTAAAATAAAATAAATTTTATATACAAAAATAGGCAGAGGGCTGGATTTGACGCTGAGGCTCGAGTTTGCTGACTCCTGCTACAGACCACAACAAGCACGGCCACACAGGAGCCTAAATTACAGCCACCAGGCAAGATGTGGTATCTTTGCTAGAGAAAGTAACAGGGCCTCAGGAATATGGCATGTGGTCTTGACATGGTGAATGCATTTTTTTCTATTACAGTCAAGAAAGGGGATCAGAGATAGTTCACATTCATAACAATTGGACCACAATATACATTTTAAGTTTTACCCCAGAGCTATGTAAACTTCTGCCCTCTGTCATATATATTACATAGATATATTACAGGAGATATCTGGACTATCCTGGTATTCCTCAGAACATGATATTTACCTGTGACATCTATCGGCATTATGTTGATTAGGCCAGATGAACAAGAAGTGACCAGCAGCCTAGTGGACTTGGTAAGACCTTCACAGGTGCTCCAGAAGATGGGAGATAAACTGAATATATAGGGGCCTGCTTCATCCATTAAACTTTTATGGTCCAGTGGTCAGGGGCATGCTGAAATCCCCTCCTAGGGGAAAGACAAATTATTACATCCTTCACCACCTACCATGAAGAAGGACACACAATGCCTGGTACACCTCTTTGGGTTCTAAAGACGTTGTGTTCTATAGCTAGTGAGAGTTTCATGGTCCATGTACTGAGTGAGGTGAGTGGCTATGGATTTGAGGGCTGCAAAGCAGGAAAGGGCTCTACAGTAAGCCCAGGCTGTGATGCAAGCAGCCATTCTGAACACAGTGGCAAAGATGGAGGTGATGCATGGGCCAGCAGTATGCACCCTCATTTTCCAAGACTGATATACCTACTGGTCATCCCTTTTCAGTGGAAGAAAAAAGGCCTATGGTTAAAAATTGCCACTGTTGAACAGAGATCAGCACTGAGCCCCCAGTATGGTACCATTCCTTGAAGAGACCAAGTGGCTAACTTGGCAGCAAATTGACTATACTGGGCCCTTTCAATCTGGGAAAAGCCAGAAGTTCAGGAATATACATGTGTTCTGGATACAGATGTGTCTTTCCCACCTGTAGGCCTCAGCCAAGACCACTATCTAAGGGCTTACAGAGTGTTTGATCCACTGGTATGAGATTCTATACAACATCACATCAGACCATGGGACAACTTCCCAGCAAAGGAGGAGCAAGGGTAGGCCCAGGATCATGGGATCCACGGGCTGCAGCACATTCCAAATCTCTCAGAAGCTGCTTGCCTGACAGAGCACTGAAACAGCCTGCTAAGGGCACAGCTGAAGCACCAGCAGAGGCATTACTCTGATGGGATGGGGTCCCAATCTCTAGGGTGCAGCATACCCATCAAATAAAAGAACTTACATGCTTTGTCTCCAAGAGAAAGAATAGATGAGATCAGGAACAAGAGTGGAAGCAGGAGTTGACCCACTCACTGTCACTCTGAGTGACCCAGCTCCTTCAGTTCCCGGCTCTGCAGGGTTAGAAGACCTGGTACTCAAAGCAGGCACACTCCGGCCAGGGGACACAGCAAGAGTCTCTTGAATCATAAGCTATGGCTTCCACTGGGGCAGTTTGGGCTCCTTGTGTCCAGGGACCAAGAGGAAGAAGAGAACTTAAGCATCTTGGTGCAGGTAATTGCCTCTGTCATCAGAAGGAGGCTGGCCTGTTGTCACGCAGTGGGGACCGTGAGGAATACAGGTGCGCCCCCCTTGGGCGCTCGCTGACATTCCCTTGCCCAACCGTGACGGTAAAATGGTCATGTGTACCAGACCCCACCCAAGAAGAGCATGGTGACCAGAACCTGAGGCCTCTTGGGAATAAAGGTCTGGGTAGGTCGTGGCACCAGCTAGGCCACCGAGGCCAGCAGAGGGGGTGGCTGGGGACGAGGGGAGCTTAGAATGGACAGTGAAGGAGGACAACAATGAATAGTAGCTGCCACTGTGACCAGCCCAGCGGTGGTGGCTGCATTCTGTCCACTCACCTCCCTCTGCCAGGTTTCCCTCAGGAAGCGAGGCTCACGACGGAGTAATGGAGGAACCGCACGACGGAGCAATGGAGGAAGCGCACAACAAATGGGTGCGGAAATGGGGCTCCCAGCCCTGGTCTGGGAGGATGTGAGAGTCACAGAGCCGAGGAGTCTAGTCAGCAGCCAGCTCTTCCCAGACGGACGGAGGGACTGAAGGACGGATGGAGACTGAGAGAGGCGGAGTGGGAGGGCCTGGGGGGGGGGGTGGTGGCCTCGCCTGAGTTCCACAGTGATTGGCCGAGGCTTGGACGACCTCCACACTGATTGGCTGAGGCTTGGAGGCCAGGCCAGTCCTTCCTTCAAGGGCACCCACGTCCCTTCCCAGGTGTACGGACTGATAAATCTTCGCAACCCAGGCTCCATCATAGCCCTGCTTCTGGAGAACCCCAACTGAAACAAGGATTATGTCCATCACAGCAGTGATTCATCAGAGTCCCTTTTCCCCCTTCTCCCAACTTTCTTCCAAAACTTTAACCGCTTCAGGTTTTCTCTTTTTAGTGCTTCTCCAAAGCACTCTTTCTTCCTTCTCAGGCCGCACAGTGGAAGGTGGGCTCCAGACTTCAGGCCCGCCCCTCCCCCTATTCTCTCTTTCTCTCTCAAATCATATTTCACCTCATTCACCGCCAATCCCCAGGGGAGGGGAAGCTCTGGACAATCACATGTTATATTTTTGTCCCAATCACACATATCCTATCAGTGCAAATGAGTGCCAACAGTTTAATGAACTACACCCTAGAGTTATCTGTGTTTTGGAAAAAGTTATTAACCCCAAGAATGCCTCTCTAATGGAGAATTTCAGGCAACAATGACATAATGACAAGGTTGAGCCTTCCCTGTATCCTTCAAAATGCACCAATACTCTGCCTGCACTCAGCGCTTTGGCTCAGTCAAATACCAAAGAGCATTAAGACAACAAAAATAACAAATGACAGGGTCTTTATTATATGCTAGCCATTGGGCTGGGCCTTTTACATTCCTCTAGACCTCACACCAACTTCGGGTAAGATAAATAGCTGAGGCTTGGAAACCCAAATGTTCCCCCAGGGGAAAGCAGCTGGGAAGTGGCAGAGAGAAAATCCACTCAGCTATTTTGACCTCCAGTGCCCAGCCCACTGAAGCAGCCGGAAAGCCACTCCCGGCTGGCACACAAGCACGGCTGCCTTAGCAACAGCTCAGCAGCACACCACAGAGATTGGCACACATTTTATTGTTGAATAATGTCCAGAAGGCATTGTTCATCATTTAGGGTCTGAAATAATATGCCAGGCTGTGAAGAAAATGTTTGGGTGGGACATTCTTGGATCGACAGAGAAATTTCCAAAGTTTTGTGTTAATTTCCTTACTTTAAAGCAAGAATGAAGCCATCTACCTATACATGTGCTGTGAGTTAGGAAAAAGGCCCCCACTTCAGGGTGGGAGGTATCATAGGTGGTGCTGGAGAGCTATTTAGCCACTTTCACTCAGAGGTCCGAGTCTAGATTTTAGTAGATTCAGTTGTTTTAGACATGTGCTCAGAACCGAGGAGAATGCCATGGCCTCAGTCCTCCAAGGACCACAGTGCTTGAGTTCCAGTGAGAGGTTTGGTTCAGTGAATGACAGCTGACATGGTAGAGGGAAAGTGCCTATGAGCTGCCTCCCCTTCTATGCAACATTGCCCTTCCTTGTGAATTTCATTCAGTTCATCCGGTGGTAGTATTTTTAGAAAAATGTAGAGAAGTGACACTGGGGTCCTTTACACAATCATCTCAGCAAGTACTTTCCCTTGTGAAAGTGGCAGAGATTTAGGGGCAGGGGAGGGTAGCTATGACCATGAGGACAGTCAGAATATTTCAGCACTATGGACCCAATGAGGCCATGCAAAAGTGACCCTTGAGGGAAGGCAAGCAGAACACTACAGACTTGGGGTGTCCAGGTGGGCACTGGGCATATTTCCCTACAGGATGACAGTCCCTCTCCCAGGAATGCTGGGGTCTGACATGCTCTGGCAACAATGGTAGAAGGTGGGTGGAGGAGGGGGGACATGCAAGACAACCCCAGGCAGCTGGAGACTTAGCCAGTTCCAGGGGTCCTCTGCTTTAGCGCCCACGAGGGCTTCCTGGGGCCAGGGTGTCTGGAGAGGTGGAAGGGCATGCAGGGAGCTCGGGCCAGTGCCTATTCACTAATGAGTAAGGAGCATTTAATATTTTCTTAATGCTCGTTGCTGTACTGGGAGCAGCCCTGGTTATGACACATGGACACAGGATGGCTTCCTAAGGAACACTGGAAGATCTTTGCACAGTGCTGTGACCAGAAATCCCTGAGTGACTGATCATTCCTTCCAGGGGCCAGTCTTCTTCAGGAGTTTTGTAGACACCTGGGGACTCATTGCAAATACTCAGCAAAAGTTCAAAAGACTTCCCCATTGGCAGAAGAATCCCAGGACAGATATAATAATGCAGGGCTATGTCTTAATCTCCAAGTGGACCTGAACCTTGTAGAACCAGGAGATGGCCTGTCATTGTGTCAGTTTGTTCTTACTGACCAGAGATGGTAAATAGACATCATCTCAGAGGCCAATTCCAGTTGATTGCTGGTGGTTGTCTGATGCACTGTGTTGAGTAGGATTCTGAAGTTAAATCCAGTCTCTGAGAGAAGCTGTCCCATGATTAGTGCAGTGGTGACATCCTTCCTCTAGACTTGGGCTTTTTTTTTAAAAGCTTTTTTGGCATGTCATGGGCCCATTGCCACCTGGTGAAGACTATGGACATTTTTTCAGAGTAATAGCTTTCAAAAATGAAATTAAATACAGAGGAAACAAAATATGTTAAATATAGTTATAAAAATGTTAATAAAAGTTAAGATACTGTAATATATGTGCATCTTTATTAATGCATTCAACAACAAGATCCAGTGGTGGGTATAGTAACTGTTGAATTAGTAAGAGTGTAAATGATATACTGAGATGTCTGAGACAGCTGAGTGTAATATGAATATGTCTGTGGTTTCTATTACCAAAAGCACTGCTAGGGCTTCCCTGGTGGCACAGTGGTTGAGAATCTGCCTGCCAATGCAGGGGACACGGGTTCGAGCCGTGATCTGGGAAGATCCCACATGCCATGGAGCAACTAGGTCCGTGAACCACAACTACTGAACCTGCGCGTCTGGAGCCTATGCTCTGCAACAAGAGAGGCCGCGATAGTGAGAGGCCCGCGCACCGCGATGAAGAGTGGCCCCCGCTCGCCGCAACTAGAGAGAGCCCTTGCACAGAAACGAAGACCCAACACAGCCAAAAATAAATATAAACAAATAAATAAATTTGAAAAAAAAAAGCATCCAAACCATGAAAGTTGCTCAGTTTAAAAAAAAAAAAAGCACTGCTAATTCTACTCATTTGTTGCCTACATTCACAGTGGAAGGAAGTGCCAAATTTGACTTTAAGGTTAATGACAATATAGAGGTCATTTTTTCCCATTCACATTCAGATACCCCTTGGGGAGAGCCCAGGAACCCCAGGTTACTAACCTCCAGTTGAGACTGTAGCACAGACCCAGCCCCTGATGTGTCAGCTTCTCTAAGACATCCAGAACTCATATCCACTGAAGTCCAGAGCTGTGCACACCAGCAGCTGGTACCTATTTATTTACCTAAATGCTTATCATCCCATGACTCCTTGGCAGGTGGTGAGGGGGCGCACCAGTATCATTCTGATTTTCATCATGGCCCAGTTCCTGGGAAAACAGAAAACTCTCCCTTTGTGTAAATTCCCTGGAAAGCTCAGTTTGCCTTAGGGTCTCCAGTATAGAGCTGCAGACACCAAGGATCTGGGTAATCAGTGAGGTGACAGCTCCCTGTTATAGTGTGTGAGTGTGGGAACAGTCACCAGCCGCCTCGGGTAGGGTTGAGTCATGAGAGAAGGGCAGCTTCAATAGAATCCACCTGTGATGGCATCGACAGCACGTCACGGCTGGCACCCCTTCCTTGGCTGTGTTTGTAAGAGTTATACCTGCTTGCAGGTTGATGAATTTATAAGTATCTCCTGGTGAAAAACAGGACTGAAGACAGACCATCTCCCACACATAGACCTTTAAACAAAACTCAGCAGCAGTAGACTTTTACAATGGCATGAGTGAAGTAAAGTGGGACTAACAAATTTTGCAACATGAAATGAAACTCAAATTTGGTCATTACAGTTGACTATATTTAAATTGTAGCTATATTAGGGAAGAAAAAAGCAAACAGCTTCTACCTGGGACATCAAATAACGTTGCTCTCTGTGCTGTACACTTCAAACTTTCATGATATTATAAATCAACTATACTTCAATAAAAATTTAAAAAAATAATAAAACTCCTCGGAGAGAATGTCAACCCAGAATTCTGGCAGTTGCCAATAAACCTCGGAAATTTTCTTGGCTCTTGTTAAGCCCCTCTGGAACTCCAGGAGTAGTTGTAGCTGAAGGCAGTGAAAAACACATGCGCAGGCCTTGACGTCTGAGTTGTCTGCCCAACATTTTATTCCTTGACCTCAAGGATGCTCTGAAATTACCGGCACAATAAAATTCTCCTTTACACTGTTTGACTGTTTCATTCTCTGTGCAGTCAGATATTGAGAATGTACCCAGGAGTGTGACATTTAAGAGCACAAACCCCATTTGGCCTCCCGTATGCTGAAGACTCTATATAAAGTTGTGAACAGCACTCAGGGGTCATAATTGGCTTTGTGTGAGCTATGGCTTCGCCTATAGACTTGCTGACCACCACTGCTCATCCAGTAACTCCCAATGGTGGGACAAAGATAAGTTCCTTCATTTCTATTCAAAACCCTGGAAGGTAGAAAAGATTCTGTCAGGTTGAGTCCTTGGGGCCTAATAAGATTGGAACCTGTTCTTCCTCACTTAATCCCTGCCTAAATCACAGGTCTCCTTATACCTACTCAACACTTGCCAAACTCAAAGTCTATAAAAGAAGTGAAGAAATGAACCTGAAATAAATGACTGGCATCAGTGTGCAGCATACTGAAAAGGAGGCTGGGAGAAAAATGGGTAATTATAAGCAAGCTTAGTGACAGTGATGGTGGTACATTTATTAAATGCCTCATATATACAGGCTGGAAACTATGTTATTTCTGAGCTCCCTATTCTATTTTATTGATTTTGGTGTCTGTCTTTATGCTAACACCACCCTGCTTTTATTATTGTAGCTTTGTGATATGTTTTGAAATCAGAACGTGTGATATCTCCAATTTTGTTCTTCTTTTCCAAGATTGCTTTGGCTATTTGGGTCCCTTGAGAATCCATATGAATTTTAGGATAGAGTTTTCCCATTTGTGCAAAAATGCCATTGATATTTTGATAGGGACACACTTTAAAAATACAACCTCATTTATTTCTTATGACAACCTATGAGATACGTTCTATTATTATTTCCAAAATACACATAAGAAAGCAGAGGCACTGATCTAGTACCTTTTTACAAAAATGTTGGCACTGAGCTATGGAAATTCAGGCAAGTGCTTTAAATTTCTTTCCCACTAGTAATAATGAATATTATTATCATCATCATCTGTCTACATTCTTTTTACCTTGTTCCTATAATCATCTGTTTTTGTCTGTGGGGAGTCTTTTTCAAAAAATATTTATCTTTGGCTGTGCTGGGTCTTCATTGCTGCGTGGGCTTTCTCTAGTTGCATCTGGCGGGGGCTACTCTATGTTGCAGCGAGCAGGCTTCTCATTGCGGTGGCTTCTCTTGTTGAGGAGCACGGGCTCTAGGTGCGCAGGCTTCAGTTGTTGTGGCATGTGGGCTCTAGAATGCAGGCTCAGTAGTTGCTCCGCAGCATGTGGGATCTTCCCAGACCAGGGCTTGAACCCGTGTCCCCTGCATTGGCAGGTGGATTCTTAACCACTGCGTCACCAGGGAAGCCCATGTGGGGAGTCTTGACAGGAGTTGGAGATTTGGCCCCAGGGCCCCAGACAGGCCCTTGTGAGCTGGATTATCCCAGCAGTGAGATCACAGTCTGCCTGGAAAAACTGACTCCCGTAGCTCTGACAAATTGGCATTGTATGTGCTGGGATGGTTGACATTCTTCACAGAGGGTCCCGCTAGGGACATGAATAAGCCTCACACCTTGTATGTATTGTTGTCATATCAGCTCTCCAGTGATTCACATGTGGTAGTAGTTCCAGAGATGGTGCCTGAAATTCATTGCCCAGGTGTAAATTTCACGTGCTATTACTCAGAGCCATCCTTAGGGAGGGTGTTTGGAGCAGTTCAAGTGAATAATGTGTTTTAAAAACTTATTATTAAGGAAAAGTTCTAACATATTCATAAGTAGAGACAGTAGTATCACGAGTGCCCATGTCTGAATATGTTTATATAGATGAAATCAAGTTAAAAAGAACTTCAAGGGCAGCTTTGAAGAGGAAAATAATTTGAGAAAAAAGAGAAAAAGGAAGGTGGGATAAAAGGGACAGGTCGTACCCAAAGTCTCTTTGTAAGATGGATGACAAAGGGCACAAGGGTGATGGTTCACCTTGCCCTAGGAACATTTGTGATGCCTCCCACAGGACTTAAGAATAAATCCATCATAACGAAATAGCTAATATTTATTAAACCTTTGCTATGTGATAAGCACTGTTTTACAAACTTATGAGGTAGCCATTATTATTATTATGCTCATTTTACAAATGAGAAAATTGTGGCTTTGAGATGTTAAAGTTCACTTTCTCAAAGCCCTGTAGCTGATCAATGTCAGAGGCAAGATTTGAACCCAGTATCTTTTGACGGAAGAGCCTCTGCTAACAATATGCCTGTGTTTATTAAGTCTGGTCCATGGGCTTTTTGACTCAAAACCACTAGGGCATTTGTTAAAAAGGCAGATTTCTCACTCCCATCCTAGATTAGTGCATGAGAATACCATGGTGTGAGGCCTAGGAATATGCATCTGAAATGTTTTTTAGGTACATCCAAGTTTGAGAACTGTGGCCCCAGGACTTCTTCATCAGAAGTTCTCTGAACTTTCTTGATTCTACACCTTTATCTGTAAAATGTTTTAAAATGTCTTCCTGTGTGTTCCCATTCTCTCTCCAGATTATATCTATTCTTTATAAATTAGTCTTTACCATTTAATATATAGATGCCATTGTTCTAATTATTATGTATGCCATATATATATACACAAATACAAAGTTTTTTTAAACATCTTTATTGGAGTATAATTGCTTTACAATGGTGTGTTAGTTTCTGCTGTATAACAAAGTGAATCAGCTATACATATACATATATCCCCATATCTCCTCCCTCTTGTGTCTCCCTCCCACCCTCCCTATCCCACTCCTCTAGGTGGTCACAAAGCACCAAGATGATCACCCTGTGCTATGCGGCTGCTTCCCACTAGCTAGCTATTTTACATTTGATAGTGTATATACGTCCATGCCACTCTCTCACTTTGTCCCAGCTTACCCTTCCTCCTCCCCGTGTCAAGTCCATTCTCTATGTCTGAGTCTTTATTCCTGTCCTGCCCCTAGGTTCTTCAGAACCATTTTTTTTTTTCACAATACAAATTTAAAAGTATCTCCTGAGTGCATTCACTCCACTTGCCCTTTGAGAACACTGGTCTATAGTCAGTACAACATGACTTTGCTATTCTATTTTATCATGTCATTCATATCAAGAGTCATAAACTGGAATTAGCCCTCAGGCAGGAATTAAAAGTCAGAAAATTTCACATAAAAATCCAGATTTCTGACTTCTTTTCAAAAAATAGTAGATTTGGCCACCTGGGCCAGAGTTTCTGATCAAACGATTGGCAGGGGTTTCTCAGGGAAAGTGGGCACGAGTCCAGCAGTAAATGGTGTGTTAGTTTCTGCTGTATAACAAAGTGAATCAGCTATACATATACATATATCCCCATATCTCCTCCCTCTTGTGTCTCCCTCCCACCCTCCCTATCCCACTCCTCTAGGTGGTCACAAAGCACCAAGATGATCACCCTGTGCTATGCGGCTGCTTCCCACTAGCTAGCTATTTTACATTTGATAGTGTATATACGTCCATGCCACTCTCTCACTTTGTCCCAGCTTACCCTTCCTCCTCCCCGTGTCAAGTCCATTCTCTATGTCTGAGTCTTTATTCCTGTCCTGCCCCTAGGTTCTTCAGAACCATTTTTTTTTTTCACAATACAAATTTAAAAGTATCTCCTGAGTGCATTCACTCCACTTGCCCTTTGAGAACACTGGTCTATAGTCAGTACAACATGACTTTGCTATTCTATTTTATCATGTCATTCATATCAAGAGTCATAAACTGGAATTAGCCCTCAGGCAGGAATTAAAAGTCAGAAAATTTCACATAAAAATCCAGATTTCTGACTTCTTTTCAAAAAATAGTAGATTTGGCCACCTGGGCCAGAGTTTCTGATCAAACGATTGGCAGGGGTTTCTCAGGGAAAGTGGGCACGAGTCCAGCAGTGAGCCCTGAGGGAAGGATGCCAGGCGTGCCTTGGGGCCGCTGCAGTCCGCCCAGCCCACCTCACTCACTCATATTAAATATGGAGCTGTGGGAACTGAGGCTTTGACATCAGATCTACTGCCTAGACATGAGGATTTCTGATTCTATCCTAACATGAAGATAATCTCATCTTGGCATGTTGTGCGCTGCCGGATAATTTTTGCCCCCCTTAACTTTTTTAATTTAAAAAAATTTTTAAAAATAAATTTATTTATTAGTTTTGGCTGCGTTGGGTCTTTGTTGCTGCACGTGGGCTTTCTCTAGTTGTGGCGATTGGGGGGCTACTCTTCATTGTGGTGCGTGGGCTTCTCACTGCAGTGGCTTCCCTTGTTGCAGAGCACGGGCTCTAGGTGCGCAGGCTTCGGTAGTTGCAGCACATGGGCTCAGTAGTTGTGGCTCACAGGCTCTAGGGCGTAGGCTCAGTAGCTGTGGCACACGGACTTAGGTGCTCCACGGCATGTGGGATCTTCCTGGACCAGGGATCGAGCCTGTGTCCCCTGCATTGGCAAGCGGATTCTCAACCACTGCACCACCAGGGAAGCCCCCCAACCCCTTAACTTTGAAAACAAAGCCTTTCAGCTTGACTCACATGAATCTGCCATTTTTTTAGGTTCTAAATGCTAAGAAAGGGATTTTGTGGGGGTCAACCTACTTATAAATCTGCTTATTATATACATCATGGTGAGAGCTTGCTTTAATAATTTAAACCAGGTTATTTCAATGCCTGGGATAGTAACATGCTACTGAAAGAATTTCACTAAGCAAGGCATTTAAAAAACATGATTAATATTATCACTGGTTTCAAGGGAGATTTAAAATAACTATGTTGTCACTTTCAGAGGAAAAGAAGAATGTACAAAGATGAAAGCTATCCTGTAAATTAATCAGCCAGATTCTCTTCAGAGCTTAAATCATTCATTGACTGTAAGGCAGAGGCATGGAGAGTCAAAAGAACTCTTTCATTAGTGCCTCAGAATTTCATTGATAACAGGATATGTTAAGTATCACCCTGAAGTTTCTGTTTATCCCTTTGTAACTGGACTACGATGAGGCTGTCCTGGTTCCACCTTCCGATTGACACATCCAAAAAGGACACAGATGAAGTCCAGAAGTCTTGACAACAGATTTTTATCAAGGATTTTTTCCCCCTAGTCTTAATGAATTTTATTAGAAGGAATAATCTCAAAATAGAACTGATAATGGTTAAAATGTCACACTGTACAATTTGTTAGAGATTTTAAAAAAGTTCAAACTGCCTTAATAAAATTTATTTATTTTTAACACCTTTATTGGAGTATAATTGCTTTACAATGGTGTGTTAGTTTCTGCTTTATAACAAAGTGAATCAGCTATACATATACATATATCCCCATATCTCCACCGTCTTGCGTCTTGCTACCTCACTCCCTATCCCACCCCTCTAGGTGGCCACAAAGCACCGAGCTGATCTCCCTGTGCTATGCAACTGCTTCCCACTAGCTATCTATTTTACATTTGGTAGTGTATATATGTCCACGCCACTCTCTCACTTCGTCCCAGCTTACCCTTCCCCCTCCCCTTATCCTCAAGTCCATTCTATATGTCTGCGTCTTTATTCCTGTTCTGCCCCAAGGTTCGTCAGAACCATTTTTTAGATTCCATATGTATGTGTTAGCATACGGTATTTGTTTTTCTCTTTCTGACTTACTTCGCTCTGTATGACAGTCTCTAGGTCCATCCACCTCACTACAGATAACTCAATTTCGTTTCTTTTTATGGTAATATTCCATTGTAAAATGAGGCCCCTCCCTGCAGTGCTGAGGAAAAGGCACTTGCCTCAGTTTCCTCCTGCCCCACTCCCACCACGGACCTCATTGTAGTTTTGATTTGCATTTCTCTAATGATTAGTGATGTTGAGCATCCTTTCATGTGCTTGTTGGCAATCTGTATATCTTCTTTGGAGAAGCATGTTAGGATTCTCCATGTATAGTATCATGTCATCTGCAAATCATCTCCCATTTACTTCTTTTCTGATTTGGATTCCTTTTATTTCTTTTTCTTCTCTGCTTGCTGTGGCTAAAACTTCCAAAACTATGTTGAATAATAGCGGTGAGAGTGGGCAACATTGTCTTGTCCCTGATCTTAGAGGAAATGGTTTCAGTTTTTCACCATTGAGAATGATGTTGGCTGTTGGTTTGTCATATGTGGCCTTTATTATGTTGAGGTAAGTTCCCTCTATGTCTACTTTCTGCAGGGTTTTTATCATAAATGGGTGTTGAATTTTGTTGAAAGATTTTTCTGCATCTATTGAAATTATCATATTGTTTTTCTCCTTCAGTTTGTTAATATGGTTTATCACATTGATTGATTTGTGTATACTGAAGAATCCTTGCATTCCTGGGAGCCTTAATAAAATTTAGATCTGCAAATATTTGTCTAGGGAAATTGGATTTGATAAAAACACAGGTCACAAAAGAAAATATACAATGGCAGAAGCTATAATGGATGCAATTTGATAGATGTATTAAATACTTCCTGTACAATTTATACAAAACAGAAATAAATCCTTTGAAAATAATTTTAGTAAAATAAAAATAAAAGTAAAAAGTATTAGTTTTACTTTTATTTTTACATGACAGAATAAGTTTACATGACAGAATAGGATTGATGCACGAATTAAACTGGCTTAATGGAATTCACTTCAGAAAATGTATTACGTATGCATTCATAAACATGGAGTCCAAGGGACTGCAGCCAAAACATTCAGCTGGTGCGAATGGTGAAGGCCACACTCTGGGAAGAGAATGCCCAGTTCCCACCAGAAGGCAGTTTCCTGAACCCAATGGAACTCAGGCACAAGTGTGGAAACAGCCTTGTTAATTCTGCTCAAACCCCACAGCCTACCAGTTAAGACAGCCATGCATGGGCATGATCCATCTCTCTAGCCATCCCTCCTGCCTTCCCCTGACCTCCTCCAGTTAAACTGGGTGATTCCCCAGCCTGGGTTTCCTAGTTCACACCATTTTCCCTGCCTCGCAGGTCTTTCCGTGCCCTACTTCCTACCCTTCCTTCCAGATGCAGGTCCAGGTCTTCCTCATTGCCTCCCTTGTGGCCTCCATCCCACTGCAATCTAGACCTTGTTCCTCCGCAGATATACTTCTCCTGCCAAGGTCACCAAGGACTTCTACGTTGCCAAATCCAATGGAGTTTCTCAGATTGCCTTCTCTGCCCATCACTCCCTCCTTCTGGTAGAAATCATTTCTTCCCAAGTTTCCACAACCCCTTGTACAATGCAGCTCCATTTGGCCAACTGCCATGTCCAGAGAGGGCTGCAGCTGTGGGCTGTTACCAACCTGTATCCAGGCCAGCTGAGGGAATGAAGACCTCAGTCCTGATGGAGAGAGCTGGGCAATATCCACCACACGCCTCAAACTCAGCAGGTCCCAAACCAAATGCTTTTGGTCCTGACCATTCTATTTCTAATTTTTCCCCTGACTGACTTTCACTGCTCTAGTTGAAGTTCTCATCACCTCCTGACTAGATTAATGTGCCAGCCTCCTTCATGGTAAGTTTGACCTACTCCAGTTCATCCTATATACAGTTAGCTAGTTTTAAAAAAAATCTCTTCTTTTTTGGTATTTTTAAAAACTGTGGTAAAATATACATAACATACAATTGACGATTTTGACATTTTAAGTGGCATCAATTACATTCTCATGTTGTGCCACCATCATCATTGTCTATTTCTAGAACTTTTTCATTACACCAAACAGAAACTCTGTAACCATCAAACAGTAACTCCCATGCCCCCTCCCTCACCCCTGGTAACATCTAGTCTGTTTTCTGTTTCCCATGAAATGTTTTTAAGGAGACAACTGTGCACCAGGCATCGTGCATCAAAATATCTTCTAAGTCCTCTTCAACTCTCTCCGGTGCTGAATGGTCTGCTCCCTCTGACCCCTGCAACCTCCCTCACCTTTCAGTGCCTTGCTGCTGTCTCTCCCTCCGCCTTCTCCTCGTGTCCCACCCCTATCAGCTCTCAGCCGAGACCTTCTAGGCCCACATAACTGGCATCAAAGTGCAGTTTGGCTTTTGTCTCATGGGGAGCAGCCTCTTGGAATTCTTGGCAATAAAATTCTCCATCTTAGCCCCAGAAAAATTTGATGTCCCCACAAATCTATTGTATAATTTCCTCCTAGAGGTGACAGTGGAAGGAGAACAAATGCAATTTTTGCTTGTGGCACCCAAGATTATTATTTACTCACAGCCTGACTGTCCCCCTCTGCTTGTCTTATGGGGTGCTGAATTTGAAACTGCACTGGCAGCAGAAGCGTTAGTGCAGGGATAGAAAGTGGACTGGGCCAGCAGGTGGGGAGAGTCAAAGTGAGGCCTGGATGACAAGGTGACATTAAAGAGCTGGGGCAAGAGTACAGAGAGAACAGAAGTGCTGAAAACACAGACGTGTGAAAAGCAAGGTCAGTTCAAGGAACGAAAGGAGGCCTGGTTGCCTGGAGAGTAGCGGGCACAGAAGAGTGACATGAAACAAGGGTGGAGATGAAATTCCTGAGGGCCTTGCAGATCATGTAAGAAGTTTAGACTTGCCTCCATATTCAATGGGAAGCTCTCACTGTATGAGAAAGAAAACCCCATGTCAAGGGTTTAAACAATAAAGGGGATTTATTGACCCGAGTAACCGAAAAGTTCAGAGGACCTTGAGGTGAGGGCTCTGGCTTCATTTCTCAGGAACTCTCTTCTTTGCTCTTCTGTGAGAGGCCTTGAGCTAGTTTTTCTCAAGGGTGGCAAGATGATTTTTGGCAGCAACCAGGGTACGGGTGTCTTTTTTTCAACAGGAAAGGGAGGGTCTAGCTTCTTTAAGCAGGTGAGGAATGTAACAGAATTCCTCACCTTCACTCTGATTGGTTCGGCCCGGACCAGTCACTGTGGGCGGGCCCTCGCTATGCACCTCTCTGCATAACCTCTCTGTGTAACTCTGCGGTGAAGTTCTTATTCCAATCAGGACCCCCATGAAGCTAGGGCTGGAGTCAATCCCAGTGGCATGGCTGCTACTTAGTAAGGGTAGAATAGGTTCCCCCAAATAATTTGGAAACTATTAGCAAAGGAAGAAAGGGGAAGATGCTGGGTAGGTAATCAAGAAAGTTCATTATACCAGAGAAGGATTTTTAAAGCTGCTCTGAGGAGGACAGGTTGAAGGAGCCAGCAAGGAAGGAGGGCGACCAGTTAGGAGACTGTTGCAGTAGTTCAGTCCTGAGATGACGCTGGTAGAAACTGAGATGCATTTTGGAGATAGAATTGACTGGACTTCGTGATGGATGGGGTGTTGGAGGAGGTAGTTTCGGCCCGACTCTGCGGGATCTCAAATACCAGGTTTTGGACTTCATCTTTGTAGTCAGCGATGGAAGTGTTAAAGTGGGCTGCCTTTTGTGAGAGTAAGAGATTAATAATTTTTATTTTTTTTAGTTTGCCTTTCACTTTCTCTTCCTCCTTAAATTTTCCCCCCACTTTTTACAATTTACCACAGCATATTATTTTGTTCTTGTAATGTTTTCCAGATGATGAAAACACCAAAATCAGAATCTATGGTTTTACAAGAGTTTTATTTACTGCTCACTGTGTATCCAAGTGACTGAGAATATCCTCAAAAATCTGTTTTTTGTAGTCTAATTTTACAAGGACCAAAGGACACATCTTCACTTGAATCTTAGAATACTCTGAGATTAATATTAACTTAGTTGAACGTTTCCAGTTTGAATTAGCATGCTCCAATGCCATTCAATCTTGCAAATTGCTATCCTCAGGAATTGAATGTGCTTTAGCTTTTCAAAATATCAATTATAAGGCATGAGAGTTCAACGGCAGCTTCTGGTTTAACCCTTTAGCTATCCATCATCTAAAGCTTACAGAAATAGTTGAATTAAACTTCAAGGATATAGGGTGACTATTTTTGCAGCCTAAGCAAACAATACCTGCAATTTGATGCCCTTGATGGAAGTGGACTGGTATGTCAATTCTGCATATGAATTCAGCAAAGCACTTACATTAAAGAATTCACTCTTGTTCTCATTCAAGTTCGACTCCATCCTCTCAAAAAGAACCGCTATTTCTCCATTCACTGAAGAAGTCCGGGACTTGGCTTGGTCTCATTTTAAGTTTCCATATATTATTTTGTCATATATTACTCCGTTGTGCTTTGCCCCATCTCTCTGATCATCAGTGTTCTCGTCCTCTCTTTACCCCTGATTAGGATCCAAGTTCCTGACTAGATACGTCACAACATTGTTTTGAAGGTCAAGTGAGATGATACATGGAAACGTTGTGAAGACTGCTAAGGTCTCCATAAAACTTCTACTTTTGTGATAATGCAGCACCTGCAATTGTAGCAGTGACCGTCGGGGCCCTTTTGCATTACCGCTTCCTCAGTCTTTGTATGAGGGACTTCTCCAGCCTCCTGAGGACACTAGACCAATGTGCAAGGCAGGCTGAAGTGCCAGGGAATTTATGCCCCTGAGAGCAGTCCTCAACCCATGGCCAGTGGAGTTGGTGGATAAATATCCCAGCCTTTTGCCCCTTGGTGGTGCTGGTAGGTGTGGCACAACTCTAAGAAGTGTCCTATGCAGTCTCCCAGAGGTCCTCAGTAAGCTAAGCCGCGTTCCCATAGTAGTAATTTCATTAACGCACAGTTTTGTGTTCCATTTTATGTTTTACTTCCTCACTTCCTGAACTGGTATTTCCTGGGTTTACCTCTCAAACGAAAGACCTGCCCTCAAATTCTTATCTTAAAGTCTGTTTCTGGTGGAACTCAACCTAAGACCCTAGTCCTAATGGTCTTTCAAAAAGTATATGTGCAGCTAGCTCACCGATGACATGCTAGAATTCTCTGGCTTTATCGCCCAGCCTTAGCCCTGGATGGAACTAAGTCTATTTTGCGTCCTGATTGCTGGGACTTAGTGTATTTAGCGGTAACTCTCTGAGAGGTGGTCTCCAAGTAATTCTGGCCACACCCACCATACCCTGAGAGACCATATATCTTATAGAAGGGCCAGCTGAAACACGAGTCAAGCAGACGGAGATTAAATATCACCATTATTGCTAATAAAGATGATACTGGAGAACGTGGCTTGTAGCTGTGGGCAAGTGAGCTTTCTAACACTGAACCCCAAAGTCAGGCAGACTTACCCACACAGTCGTAGAGAGTGTTGGACAACTGAAGGCCTCCAACTGCCCTGGCAGAGCCTGCCAGTCTAAAGTTTGCAGAAAGTAGGAGCAGAACAGGATGTGTTCTGTATGCAGAGACAGATCCCAAAGAGAAAAAGGAGGAAGGGGCTGAGCCACACATGCCAAGCTCCTGTTCTGCCATTCCTCCCTTTTAGGAATGAGAGGG
This sequence comes from Neophocaena asiaeorientalis asiaeorientalis, assembly GCF_003031525.2. Classification (NCBI taxonomy): domain Eukaryota; kingdom Metazoa; phylum Chordata; class Mammalia; order Artiodactyla; family Phocoenidae; genus Neophocaena; species Neophocaena asiaeorientalis. The sequence continues at coordinate 12,317,201 of NW_020174561.1, forward strand.
GCCAGAAAGAAACCCAGAATGTTATTGTAATGGATTCCTTTCTCATGGAAACAAGATGCTAGGGGAAAGGAGTTCCCCTTTTCCCATATTCTCCAGGTTTGTGTTCTCTTAGCTCCTTGGGCTTAACCATTAAACTACAGGCCAACTGAGAGTGTGCCTGTCTCCCCTGCAGGAGAAGATCAACAATCTAGGATGACAGTGCAGCCCTCACCATGAGCACACCCCCGACCCCTCCCGCCCAAATGCCAACTACTCTTCCTTTGTGTGTTCTCCTGAGCCTGGTGGTGAAGAGGGTAGCTATTGCCCTCAGAAGGCAATTTATCGACTGAAGTAATTACAGGCCACGCTGAACTCCAGCTGAAAGCTCCCCGTTCACTCTTCATTCTAAATTACATCTAACCATGTTGTTTAGAACAGTCTATCAGAGGTTCTGCAAAGAGATTATATGACACTGTAAAGATGCTTCAATAAAAAACATTCCAGTAAAATACTGATGTCCCCAATTTAAAAATAACCCCTCTACCATTGTGAATTTCCCAGGGAGAAATTAAAGTTCTAAGATTAGATTCTCTTGTCTGCTTGAGTTAAAGTTAAAAGGCATTAACGTCTAAAACTCATCCTTCCCAATTTCTGATTCCGCTGGTTCTGAACCAGAGGGGTTCTTCATACCTGAAGAGCACTGTGGTTCTTTCAGCAGCCTGGACAGGGTCTCACTAGAACCACTAGTGTGGTTTTTTCAGAGTCTCAGAAGTTAAACACCAAATTTCTGTTACACCTCACTTTTTAAAGAGTATCATCAAAGCACTCGACACCAACAAAATTAAACAACAGAAAAAAAACCAATACCAAGATTTTCAAGTAATTATCAAGACAAAGTGGTGCTCCCAGAACCTTGCACTTTCCATAAAACAGACTGTGAAATCTTGATTTGGGCTTCACCACGATGCTGTGTAAGTTATCTGAAATCCTTGATCCGTAAACAAACTCAACTAGGAGGAAGCTCCCTCAAGAAGTTAACGTTGGCAACATGTTTTATCATTCCTATGGGAAGAATCAACATATATTTCTCTCAGGGTGACATATGCAACTGTAGGAGGTCAGAATACACCATCCCAATATAGGCCACTCTGGCATAAGGACTATTTTGAGCTGAAGGCAACTCAGAAAAAGCAGGCACAGGATGAGCTCTCTGCTGTCCCCTATCTTCTGGAAAGTAAGATCACAAATTCCCCTTGTGAAGGTGTCTCCCCACTGCCACCCCACCCCACCACTGTCCATGGGAAGGGAGTAACAACTTCCAGTGATACAGGAGACAGATGGCCCCGCGAGAGTCTACACAAACAAAACCTTACCAACTAGGCCTTATCTACCATTAATTTCCTATATATTTGCCTTCCTACAATTTGCTGCCCCTAGAAGCTCGAAGTCCTTTCCATTTGTCTTGACACTTCTTTTTAAATGTAACCTCTTATGTTCAAATGCTATAAAGGCCTCTAAGTTTAGCTGTTTCTTTGTAAGTGTTCTCTCTTTCTAGGAAGACCCCACATCATGTAAACCTTTTAACACCAAAGAAATTTGTATGTCTTTTCTCATATTAATATGTCTGTTGTCAGATTATTTTGCAGACCCAGCCAGAGAACCTAAGAGGGCAGAAGAGAATTTTCTTCCCCAAAAGATTTTTACACTCTTGCGAAGTTTAGAAATAGCAGTGATGGCAGGCCCAGTCATTAGTCTGTTTTGAGGTCTTTCTCTCCCACCTTGAACCTTTTTAAAAAAAATTAATTTATTTATTTATGCTGGTTATGCTGGGTCTTAGTTATGGCTCCAGGGCTCCTTAGTTGCAGCATGTGAACTCTTAGGGACCAGGGATTGAACCCAGACCCCTGCATAGGGAGCATGGAGTCTTAGCCACTGTGCCATCAGGGAAGTCCCTCTCCCAGCTTGAATATTAAATGCCTCTTAACTTCCATTTCCCCATTGAGCCCCCTGTCTCCAACATTCCCTGATCCATGGAACCTGGGCTCTAAATAATGACACAGTGGCTCCTGCTGTTGCCTTTTGTTGTGAAATTGCTAGGGCATGTGAAGCCTGCCATGCAAGGTGAGTTTCTCCTTCATTTCCTCATTTGTTTTCAGCAGATTCCTGAACTAAAGCTGTTGTTGACATTTCCGCAGCTTGAATCTCTAGGTGTGTTATGATTAGTTTTGGATATGAATGACAGAAAATCCAAAATAACAGGGGGAAGGTTGAAGTTTATTCTGCTCACATAAATGTCTAGGTCAGCATTCCAGTGCTGGTGTACCCTTCCATAGTGTCAGGGATCCAGATTCCATTGACACTGTTGCCCCACCATGCGTGGCTTGGACCTCATTGTCTCATATGCAGAACATCTACATCCTAAGCGAAATAAGGTAGGAAAGGATGTAAGTAAAGCAAATGGTGCTTGTGTCGTTTCTTAAAGAAGACACACGAGTTCAGGCATACCTTGGAGATACTGCAGGCTTGGTTCCAGACTCCTGCAACAAAGCAAGTATCTCAACAAAGCAAGTCACACAAACTTTTTGATTTCCCAGTGCATATAAAAGTGATGCTTACACTATACTGTAGTGTATTAAGTGTGCAATAGTGTTATATCTAAAAAAACAATGTACATACCTTAATTAAAAAACACTTTATTGCTAAAACATGCTAACCATCATCTGAGCCTTCAGTGAACTGTAATCTTTCTGCAGGTGGAGGGTCTTGCCTTGATGTTGATGGTGCTACCTGGTCAGGGTGGCTGCTGAAGGCTGGGGTGGCCATGGCAGTTTCTTAAAATAAGACAACAATGAAGTTTGACTCATTGATTGACTCTTCCTTTTATGAATGATTTCTCTGCAGCATGCATGCTGTTCGATAGCATTTTATCCACAGAACTTCTTTCAAAATTGGAGTCAGGGCGCAGTGGTTGCCCTGGCGCAGTGGTTAAGAATCCGCCTGCCAAGGCAGGGGAGCTGGGTTCGAGCCCTGGTCTGGGAAGATCCCACATGTCGCGGAGAAACTAAGCCCGTGCACCACAACTACTGAGCCTGCGCTCTAGAGCCTGCAAGCCACAACTACTGAGCCCATATGCCACAACTACTGAAGCCCACACGCCTAGAGCCCGTGCTCTGCACCAAGAGAAGCCACCGCAATGAGAAGCCCACGCACCACAACAAAGGGTAGTCCCTGCTCACAATTAGAGAAAGCATGCGTGCAGCAACCAAGGCCCAACGCAGCCATAAATAAATAAATTTATTAAAAAGAAAATTGGAGTCAATCCTCTCAAACCCTGCTGCTGCTTTATGAACTAAGTTTATGTAATATTCTAACTCCTTTATCAACCTTGCTGTTTTATGAACTAAGTTTATGTAATCTAAATCCTTTGTTGTCATTTCAACCATCTTCACAGCATCTTCACCAGGAGTAGACTCCATCTCAAGAAACCACTTTCATCGCTCATCCTTAAGAAGTAACTCTGCATCCATTCAAGGTTTATATGAGATTATGGCAATTCAGTCACATCTTCAGGCTCCACTTCTAGTTGTAGTTGTCTTGCTATTTCCATCACATCTGCAGTTACTTCCTCCGCTGAAGTCCCGAACTCCTCAAACTCATCCTTGAGGACTGGAATCAACTTCTTTCAGTCTCCTGTTAATGCTGATATTTTGACCTCTTCCCGTAAATCACAAATATTCTTAGTGGTGTCTAGAATGCTGAATCCTTTCCAGAAGGTTTTCAATTGGCTTTGCCCAGATACATTATTAGAATCACCATCTATGACTGCTATAGCCTTAGAAAGTGTATTTCTTAATAAGAAGACTTAAAAGTTGAAATGACTCTTTGATCCATGGGCTGCAGAATGGATGTTGTATTAGCAGGCATGAAAACAACATTAATCTGATTGCACATCTCCATCAGAGATATTGGGTGAACAGGTGCACTGTCAACAAACAGATGAGCAGGCTCAGCGGCCATGGCTCACGGGCCTAGCCGCTCTGCAGCATGTGGGATCTTCCCGGACCGGGGCATGAACCCGTGTCCCCTGCATCAGCAGGCGGACTCTCAACCACTGCGCCACCAGGGAAGCCCAACAGTAATATTTTGAAAGGAATCTGTTTTTCTGAGCAGATCTAAACAGTGGGCTTAAAATACTCAGTAAACCATGTTGTAAACAGATGTGCTGTCATCCAGGCTTTGTTGTTCCATTTACAGAGCACAGGCAGAGTAGACTTAGCATAATTATTTTTTAAAATAAGTTTATTTATTTTTGGCTGCATTGGGTCTTTGTTGCTGCATGTGGGCTTTCACTAGTTACGGCAAGCAGGGGCTACTCTTCGTTGCGGTGTGCGGGCTTCTCATTGAGGTGGCTTCTCTTGTTGCAGAGCACAGGCCCTAGGTGTGCGGACTTCAGTAGTTGTGGCTCACGGGCCTAGCCGCTCTGCGGCATGTGCGATCTTCCTGGACCAGGGCTTGAAGCCGTGTCCCCTGCATTGGCAGGCAGATTCTTAACCACTGAGCCACCAGAGAAGCTCAGACTTAGCATAATTCTTAAGGGCCCTAAAATTTTGGGAATGGTAAATGAGCAATGGCTTCAACTTAAAGTCACCTGCTGCATTAAGCCCTAACAGGAAGTCGGCCTGTCCTTTGGAGCTTTGAAGCCAGGCATTAACTTCTATGAAAGTCCTAGATGGCATCTTCTTCCAATAGAAGGCTGCTTTGTCTACATTGAAAATCTGTTGTTTGGTATAGCCACCTTCATAAATTATTTTAGCTAGATCTCCTGGATAACTTGCTGCAGCTTCTTTATTACCAGTTGCTGCTTCACCTTGTACTTTTATGTTATGAAGATGGCTTCTTTCCTTAAACTTCATGAACCAACTTCTGCTAGCTTCAAACTTTTCTCCTGCAGCTTCCTAAGGGAAGAGAGTTAGGGCCTTGCTGTGGATCAGGCTTTGGCTTAAAGGAATGTTGTGGCTTATTTGATCTGCTATCCAGACCATTAAAACTTTCTCCACAACAGCAATAAGGTTGTTTTGCTTTATTATGCATGTGTTCACTGGAGTAGCACTTTTAATTTCCTTGAAGAACTATCCCTTTGCAGTCACAACTTGACTGTTTGGTATAAGAGGTCTAGCTTTTGGTCTCTCTCACCTTCCAACATGCCTTCCTCATTAAGCTTAATCATTTCTAGCTTTTGACTTAAAGCGACAAATGTGTGACTCTTCCTTTCACTTGAACACTCAGAGGCCATTGTAGGGCTCTTCACTGGCCTAAGTTCAATATTGTTGTGTTTTAGGGAATAGGGAGGCCTGAAGAGAGGGACAGAGATGGGCTGGTTTCGGGTGCTCATGGCACCCCAAAACAATGACAATAGTAACATCAAAGATCAATGATCACAGATCACCATAACATATATAGTAATAATGAAAAAGTTTGAAATACTGTGAGAATTACCAAAATGTGAGGGACACGAAGTGAGCAAATGCTGGTGGAGAAACGGCGCGGATAAACTTGCTTGACGCCGGGTTGCCACGAAACTTCAGTTTGTAAAAAACACAGCATCTGAAAAATGCAATACAGCAAAGTGCCAATAAAACAAGGTATGCCTATACCCTGAACTACCGGAGAGGCTGAGAAATGTAGTCTTCATTTTAGGCAGCCATATACCCAACTAAACTTATTATTATTAAAGACATATATAAATACTGGGGGCAACTGGACTACCAGACTAATTGCCCTGGTGAGGACACATACTTCTGGAGAGCCCTCCTCAGCACACCACCTTCTCCTGCTTTTGATTGGCCCAGCCTCCAGCAGTACTTCTCTCGGCTCTGCCTTTTCCAGCAATAGTGGATATGTCCTAGGGCTTGATTTCCCTCTACACCTTTCTGGGAGGAACAGCTGAGTTTGTCACAGTATAATTTATTTAAGTTGTTCCCTTTCCTTCCCTAACACATATAGGCCTAACAGTATTTGTAGGAGCTGATGCTTCCTTCCTTCTTTTTTTTTCTTAAACTTTCTCTCCTTTCTGGCCCAGATAATGTTACCTTTCTCATCTAGATTTTGTCTAACGGGGTCTTCTGTTCTGAGAGATAAGTCACTAGGTTCTGGTCTGTCAAAGGCAACTACTGTCCAAAAAAAATCTTGAGCACTCTCACTCTTCCGAGTGAGATAATCAGCACGTATTTTCTGACTGGGCTGACAGCCAATCCAGGGTTGGATTCCATTTATCACTGCCCTGCTCACTCTCTTCTATTATGCTTCATCTTTCTTGCTGCCCTCCTTTAGAGTCTTAATGCTCAGAATTTCTCAGGTGTGCCCACTCTGGGCACAGACAGCACTCACGTCCTTACCTACAATCACAGCGACATCTGGACACTCATTCAATACCCCCCGAACAGTCTACTTGCATTTGACTGCTATTCCCCTCTCAAATGGTCCAGACTTTCAGGTACACTTGGCACCACTGTCCCAGTCTTTAAGGTGCAATCCACCAGTGGTTCTTCCCAAGGAGTCTCTGCGTGGCTCTAAGAGAGCACTTTGCCAGTAGTGGCCTGTATCCGCGCTCCCTCTGGGACAGTCAGTACAGTTTGCTGAGACTTTGCTTATACTCTTGTTCAATTTCTTTGGAACTAAGTTATTATTTCTGTCCTTATGTTCCAGATGATCCCCCCCAAATATCTACCAACCTAAGAAAAAAACCTCTTAAATGAATGAAACTCCAAGTACAGTATCCTGTCCCTTTTATCTTCAATTTCACTTTTCCTTTAATATCTGTTGGATCTGTTCTCTAAAATCTCAACTTTATCTCCAAAAATGCTTTCTCCTTCTCAAACTTAATTACTCTTCATTTATTTTGTTCTCATCCTGTCACTGGTCCTGTTCTAAGACTGAAGCACATTCTAGAAACACCCCAGATATTCCTTGATTTTCTGAACAAATCTGATTCCTAGAGACACAAGTTTCTAGGCACAGGACTAACTTCCTTCTTGATCTTTGGTTTTGAAACAACGGTAGGTTTTTCATTAAATAAAGGCTCCCATTTATTGTTTGCTGGTTTTCAATGAAAAGCATTGTATGGGTGTCTGCACAGCTTGAGGCTTGGATTCTAAAGCGTTGGCCACAGCTCATATAATTTACAAATCCAGTCAATTGTGGATCACATGGTGGGAGATTACTCTTGAGATTCTGGACAGGCTGTACCACATGACTTCAAGATTAGTCTTGGTGCACTGCCTATACAGGCTTGCATTAACAGTTGAAAACTAGAACTTCAGACTCCAGTGCTCTCTAGTACACATGCTGTGTAAAGTACGCATTTGTAAAGAAATCATAGAATTAGAAGATCACCATTTTGCAAGCCCTAAAAAAAATTCTAGATAACATAAACCAGTGGATATTAAAATGGTTTGATGGGAAACTTTATAATGATGCACCAGACTGACAGCACCTGGATGCACTGATCAATTGTGACATCTCTATAAGTGGCACATCAGATATCATGTGCCTGATGTGATGTGAGAGAAAGCACACATCTCTTATGAATTATTTTTGTAAAAATTTTTTTGAACACAAATTTTTAATGGAGCTTCTAGATATACCAGTTTGCAGGAAAAACTGGTGATAGAGGAACATGTTAAATGACACAAAGAGGATACGCTATCCAAATTCAGAAAGTGAGAAAGATGACCTAATCTCTTTAACAAGTAAGTGGCAGTTAAAATGAAAGGGAGCATAAACTGTTATACATAAGACCCTTAAGGACCACACCAACCAAATGCAAAGTATGTATCTCACTAGAATCCTGATTTAAGCAAACCAAGTAAAAAGACATCTTGAAAAGTTTTTAAAAATCTATTTTTACTTATAGAAAAGTTGCCATAGTACAAAGAATTCCCACATACCCTTCACTTAGATTTCCCCAAATGTTAACATCTTATTGCATCTACTTTATCATTCTCTCTATATATACATACCCATATTAGGGGTGTGTGTGTGTGTGTGTGTGTGTGTGTGTGTACTGCTCCGGGAAGATCTCCCATGCCGTGGAGCAACTAAGCCCATATGCCACAACTACTGAGCCTGCACTCTAGAGCCTGCAAGCCACAACTACTGAGCCCATGTGCCACAACTACTGAAGCCTGTGAGCCTAGAGCCCGTGCTCTGCAACAAGAGTAGACACCACAATGAGAAGCCTGCACACCACAACAAAGAGTAGCCCTCCGCTCGCCACAACTAGAGAAAGCCCATGCACAGCAACAAAGATCCACTGCAGCCAAAAAAAAAAAAAGCCAGGGTCCTTACAGTGGAAGCCCGGAATCCTAACCACTGGACTGCCAGGGAATTCCCCATATTAGTTTTTTATTGCCAACAAAGTGCTCCTTTTCCCTTAACAACTTCAGTGTGTATTTTCTAAAGACAAGAACATTCTTACACATACTACACTGCAATTGCTGAAATCTGGAAATTAATATGAATACCATAACATTTACTACAGACCTTACTCAAATTTTGCTAATTGTCCCACTAATATCTTTTACAGCAGAAGAAAACCATATTTTCTTGGTCCAGGATCCAATCCAGGATCACACAATGTGATACCTCTCTAGTCTTCTTTAATTTGGTACAGTTACTTCAGTCTTTGTTTTTCATGACCTTGATTGTTTGAAGAGTAAAGGCCAATTATTTGTAGACTGTCCCTCACTTGGGTTTAGTTGATGTTTCTTCAGTATATTCACATTATACATTTTGGGGAAGAACCCTGAAAAGTGATGTTTTGTCTTCCTCATTGCATCTTATCAGGAGGCATACAATATTTGTCCTGTAACTGGTAATGTTGTAAAAAGACATTTTTGAGACAACTAAGGAAAACTGAAAACATATGATATTAGGAAGTTATTGTTAATTTTGTTAGATGTCATAATGGTATTGTGGTTGTTTTTAAAAAAATGGTATTCATCTGTTAGCCGTATATACATTGTAGGGGAAAGTGAAGTTATTTGTCTTGATGTCCATTTCTAGGGAGTTTAATAACTCCAGGTGGAAAGCAATAATAATAACATAGTCAGATTTTGATTTTTCTGAAATAGTGTCCGATTTGTGCATCATCCAGGACTTTGACCACTGTTCCTCTCTTCTGTGGCTCCTCTTTTGGTCACTACATTCACAGCTGACCCAATGTAGTACAGAAAGCACACGTCTGTCAAATTTTGTGACTTGCTGGATGACGAAAGCTTGTGGGGAAGAGACTGAAACTACTGGTTGAAATTAGGTTTATAAATAATTTGAACATTTCACTTCTTTGTGATTGGCACGTCTTCCTTATTATAGATAAAAATGAGTCTAATGAAATGAGATCATTTACAATGATTACATAACAAAACTTCAGAGCTCATATATAAAAAGTTTTCATTTTATTTAGTTTCTACTTTATTTTTGGGAAAAAAATTAGTTTTTTAGAAGTTTATTTTGGACTTCCCTGGTGATGCAGCGGCTAAGAATCCGCCTGCCAAAGCAGGGGACACGGGTTCAATCCCTGGTCCGGGAAGATCCCACGTGCTGCAGAGCAACTAGGACCGTGTGCCACAACTACTGAGCCCACGCTCTAGAGCCCATGAGCCACAACTACTGAAGCCTGCGAGCCTAGAGCCCGTGCTCCGCAACAAGGGAAGCCACTGCAATGAGAAGCCCGCGCACCGCAACGAAGACCCAAGACAGCCAATTTAAAAAATATATATATATTTTACCAAAGACTAATCCTTTGCTGATGTTCAAATTTAAAGTATTCTTTTGCATCTGTCTCATTGGAGAAAACATGAAACATTGCTTCTGTGGCAGTTTCTTCTAGTTTTTCAAGGACTCATGTAGTAGCAACTGGTTCAAAATACTGCTTTGTTTCAAAGCATGCAGTTTAGATGTATCTTCACTAATGATGGCGATATTTCCATTTTGTTCCTGAGCTGTCAGGTCACTTTCACTGTCAGACAGGGTACATAGCAGAGTGTCATTTTCATAGGTTGGAAAATAATACCTGAAAACAACCACAGATATACTGAATAACCAAAACTATACATTATCCAGAAAATTTCTAGGCAGCTGAATGTACACATCACTATAATTTTGCTAGGTTTCCTTGCCAACAATTTCAACTGCATTTTGCAAAGGCTGTAAGGGAGAGAACTCCTGAATTACTTTTACTTTGACCTTTACTGGCTGAAATCAGTCTTACTAGTATCCTTGCTAGTTGGCAATTCAGCCTTAGCTTGATATCTACCATAACAAGACACTCACTATCTTAAAAGGCAGCCTACCCCACTATCAGGCAACTCTAGCTATTAAATAATACCTTCTCGATAAAGCTAAAAATGACATCTCTCTCATTTCTACTCAAAGGGCCCAGTTCTTCCCTAAGGTTAACAAGTTCAAATACAGTTACTCTTTCATACACTGCTCCTTTTATCAGTTGTATCTGATAAAAACAACTGCTTCTGCTTGTGAGGTTTTTTTTTCCCTCCCCCAACCTAATCATCACTATTTCCTTCATTATAAATTATCAAACATTAAAATATCTAAAGAATTTTTACTCTGGTTCCTTCTCTGGACACACTTTGTAGTTAGTTCTGAAATCTAAAGGTTTCGACCTGAATGAGAATTATAGGAACAGGGTCTCAGGTCAATCCAGGGCTGACCTTGCCTCTCATAAATCTGGGATTTTCTAAAGAGGAATTAAATAAAGGGATGAAATAATGGAGAAGCAGCAAAGAAATGTATGTCTGGTTGAGCAGTACTCACTGTGGTTGATCCCATGTCTGTCTTTCAGGAAGCAGTGAAGTATGTTTAGCTTCTTCCATGTGAGTCCTTAAGTCTGCTTTGGACTTGAACTTCTCATGGCAGCCATAACATCTACATTGGTGAATTTGCCGCCGAATGAAATTGACTAGTTTCACTTGTTCATAGAAGTTCAGTCCTGAAAATGACAGTACACAGAATCATCAGACAACTGGTCAGACCCATTTTTGCATTTTTATAATTTTTTAAAAGAACCGCTTCTCTTTATTAACCAACCTGAAGAGGCAGTGCAGTTTTAAAGCATATTAATAGATATCAAATAATAACAGCCAATACTTATATAGGGCTTATGTGCTAGGCACTGTTCTAATCACTTTCCATGCATTAATACGTTTAATCCTCGCAATACCCTATCACATAGGTGGTGTTACCGTATCCACATTATACATTAGGAAACTGTCCAGAATTGCACAGCCTGTAGGTGTAGAGCCAGGATTTGACACCAGGCTGTTGGCTCCACAGCCCATGTTCTTGACTATTAATCTATTACATATATAACATATACACATGCCATAAGAGTGGTAAAGTAAAGTAACATGTCCAAGAGTCTAGGAAAGTAGTCGGTGAGTTGAGGTGTGGGAAGTGAGCTTTTTATGGTCTTGGATACATTAGCAAGTCAGTACTTTATGTCTTCATGACCCTAATCTTTCTATCATAGTGATCCAATTGGGTCCATCTATAATAAATAATCTAGCTACACTACCAAGCAGCGCAGTAGTGTTTTACATACTCTATCCACTCTCTGTAACATTCTGCTGACCCGAGGCCCAACGTCACACACCCAGTAAGTGCTAGAGCTGGAATATGAACTCTAGTGTGACTTCAAAATCCACGTTTTTTCCACTAGTCCCCACCACATTATGATATTAACCATTAACCTGTACTTTATTTGAAGCAATCATATATGTAGAAAAGAAGAAAGACTGTATGAAATCAAAACCATATGTGAATATTATAGTTCAAAATGGTTGTGAATCACGGTTTCAGGCAGTTCTGTTGAGACCATCTGTGGAGAGACACATTTTGGCTGTGCACTCTCCAATCACAACTGTGCAACGCAGGCATCGTTTACGGGATGGTGTATAAAAAAATGCAGCATCATGGAAAACAACTTCCGAATCAAACTCACCAAGTTCTGACTTTATTTTGAGGAGATCAAATTCATGTGCATCCTAAAAAAAGGAACGAATATATCTGTGAGCATATAAATTATTTAATCTTTCAGGCTGAAGTTATAAACAGACAGCTTATTCACAGGAGTTTGAACACTGTAGAAACTCAGTCTCGGTTCATCATCTGCTTTTGAAGTCTTCGAAATCTAACTGCTTCCCCCCACATCCAACTGCTTTATAAAGCACAGTCCAAACAAGTCATGTCAATCAGTTAAAACATTTAATTGTTCACAGCTTGTATCTCCAGTCTTTACAAATTTACTCTGTATGCATTCTGCAGTCTGACAGAAGTGTCCTCAGTCGCTAGGTAAGATGTGGCCCTACTGTACTGTGTGTCTGGACTAGAATTATGCTCCACAAGCAGATAGGTAATTTAAAAAATTCTGCTCTTCGTTTTATGCTGTCAAATACAGTGTTTAAATCTGCAAGTTTCTCTTCACTCATACCTTCCCACAAATTGCATGTCTTGATTTTCATGATGCATAGACTTATTTTTATTCTGTTCCATCCCTGCAATCGCCCATCTGGGTAAATGCTTCAACTTATAAGCTCACAGAGAATAAAGACCGCCTAACTCCCCGTGAAGGTATTCAGTGTAGCATCACAGTCAGGATAATTAAGAATTCCATGATATGTTATCACTGAAAGTAACTGAGCAGAGGTTGAGGACACCAGTCAAGGATACTGCAAAGGGAATTCTTACACAGGATAGGGGGACCAAGGCTCCTTCCAATTCAAAGATACTAGGATATTATGAGTTACATTTAAACACTGGAAACTATACACACATACTAGTGGCAACCTGTTTCAGACAAAATGACTCTGTTTTGACTTCAGTAAATACCCATAGCCTTTTGAACACCTTTCAGGTCCTTGTTTTTATGAATGAGAATGGAATGAACATGGGTGAAAAAGGAGAGTCTGCTCCACTATGACAGAGCTGAGTGGCGGGAGGGGAGGGAGGGCACATCAGAATAATACAGTAATATTTTTCTGTTATACTCAACTCTCTACTCCCAATATAACATAAAGATGGCCTCCAGAAAGGAAAGCGCAAACTGGAAATGTCCTCAAATTTCTTCTCTCTAAATCCTTTTAACTGAAGGAGCTGCAAGACCACACCCTGTGCCCTCTCCACCTCCATGGCTCCCCCACCCCCATTTCCCCCAAGGGCTCTGTAAACGGCATCTTTTTCTCTTTCTGCTCTCCTTGTTCACCAGCATGGGAAGCACTGGAAAAAGACTCAGAACCTGTCCATATCCTGGGTATTGTTCATCGTGGTTGCAGATCCCACAGTCTAGGCCAGAACTATCTCATAAGCATCTCAGAGGTGGGATGGCATCAGTGGTCTGTGAAATCCCAAACTAACAGTTCACCCAGGTCCAGTCAGTTGTACTTAACTGCCCTGAGTTCTAGTTCTCCTCCATGGACCTGCCCTGTCTCTTCTGTTTTGCTTATAGCACTTTTAGGAAGGGGAAAATAATTGAGAAACTAAAGGTGTAAGATGATGAGGCTGCAGTTATCATCAGCTTCTCCCTGTTGGAACAACGAAACAAAATTCAAATGAATAAAAGTGTCTCACCTCCATGTGGACACATAATTTCTCAATTGTTTCTGCTTGCTTTTCACAAAATAGGCAGACAGCAGAGAGAGGGTGTTCTTCCCAATCAGACCAGTCACTGTGTTAGAAAGAAAAGAGCAAACATGGAGATTCTCTTCATTAAGAGGGCGTCCTGCACAGTGACTTGGTATTACTTTCTGCTCCCTAGGAAACCCTGCCATTCTCTTTCAACTCTGACATTTCTGTAAAGACTGTCATATCATATTATGACTTTTTGATACAGTTTTTGAAATTCAAAGTAGCACCATGAAATTAATATAAATACCAAACAGGTGCTGCTCCATTTTCTTACATTTGCCTCTCTGAGCAGCTATTTCACTACGAGATCAGTGCAATGTCTTTCTGAGAAAACCAGCTTTAATTTGCGGAGAAGATATATCAGGAAATGTAAGCTCTCTCTCATTAACCATGACCACTAAGTGCACATGCTGTGAGGTGCAGTGCTGGGAGTGTGTTTCTGCATGATAAATGGCGTATTTTAAAAAGGCAAACCTTTATCTATCATGTGGGAAATACTGATCATTTTAAATGGGGCAAGTGTTAAATCTGATGGCAAATAGAGAAATCAAAAGGCATACAGGGCCCTTTTTACCATTTTCTCCCCTCATTGCATTTATTTTTTGAGATACTGTCAACTTCTTGTCATTCCTAAACCAGGAGAACCAAAATCCTGGGAGAGACAAAAGGCTGAACAGCTTTGAATGAAAAGAGAATGAATAACAGGGAATCCTTTTAGGTTGAAAAGAATACTTCTCAAGCTTATAATTTCAAACAAAGAAGCTGTGACTGTTTTACGTTAGTCATCAACGGGATGAACACAGAACAAGGTTAACCTCCATTGAGTTATATTCACTACTCCAATGGCAAGCAGCATGGAGAGAGAGTTCAAAGATCATATCACTTTAAGGTCTAGGGACCAATGGACTAATAAGCAAAGCACTTTGGAATATATTTTTCTCTGACTTATATACTACCTGTGTGTTCAATGAATAGCTTTAGTAGCAAAACAGTATTTGGTTGGAATAACAGTTGCTTTAGTGATTCTTATGTCCAAGTTATTTTGGTATTATGATTATTATTTTTTATTGAAGTATAGTTGATTTAAAATGTGTTAGTTCCAGGTGTACAGCAAAGTGATTCAGTTTTTTATATACATATGTATAAAATCTTTTTATATACATATATATTTATATACATATTCTTTTATATACATATATATTTATATACATTCTTTATCAGATTCTTTTCCATTATAGGTTATTACAAGATACTGAATAGAATTCCCTGTGTTATACAGTACGACCTTGTTGTTTATCAATTTTATATATAGGACTGTGTATCTGTTAATGCTGAACCCCTAATTTACCCCCTTCCCCCTTTGGTAAACATAAATTTGTTTTTTATGTCTGTGAGTCTATTTCTGTTTCCTAAGTAAGTTCATTTGTATCATTTTATTAGATTCCACATACAAGTGGTATCATATGTTATTTGTCTTTCTCTGTCTGACTAACTTTACTTAGTACGATAATCTCTAGGTCCATCTATATTGCTGCAAATGATATTATATCATTCTTTTTTTTTTGGCTGAGTAATATTCCATTGTTTGTATACCACAAACAGTTTTTCCATTCAACTGTCCATGGACATTTAGGTTGCTTCCATGTCTTGGCTACTGTAAACAGCGCTGCTATGAACATTGGGATGCATGTATCTTTTCTTTTTCTGTTTTGTTTTTGTCCACACCTCACGGCACGTGGAACTTCCCTGACCAGGAATCTTAAGCACTGGACCACCAGGGAAGTCCCATTTATCTTTTTAAATTAGAGTTTTCGTCTTTTCCAGATATATGCCCAGGAGGGTGATCGTTGGATCATATGCTAACTCTATTTTTAGTTTTTTAAGGAACCTCTATACTGTTCTCCACAGTGGCTGCACCAAGTTACATGCCCATCAAAACTGTAGGAGGGTTCTCTTTTCTTCACACCTTCTCCAGCATTTATTATTTGCAGACTTTTTGATGATGGCCATTCTGACTGGTATGAGAAGTTATTTTGAATTCAAGTTTTTGCTATATTACATGAAATGATGCATGGCTTAGAGAGAGGGTTCTCTTTCTTTTGACTCTGTCTTTTCAGAATGGTAATTTTAAATCAAACTAAGGAACTGTTTTCCTTCTC
This sequence comes from Neophocaena asiaeorientalis asiaeorientalis, assembly GCF_003031525.2. Taxonomy (NCBI): domain Eukaryota; kingdom Metazoa; phylum Chordata; class Mammalia; order Artiodactyla; family Phocoenidae; genus Neophocaena; species Neophocaena asiaeorientalis. Next base: position 12,333,040 of record NW_020174561.1, read on the forward strand.
TTAAACCACTGTAATTAAGTAGCATCAATAGTAAGTCTTACTCTTCCTGATGATCCAGCAACTCCCGATCATCTTCTAGTTGAACTTCTTCCCAGGATTTTCCAAGTTCCTTTGTAGGAAGAACAGAGGGATTAGAGATAAAAAGGAGGGGTGAAGGAGGAAGAGGCAAAAGGAGAAAGTAGACACAGAACTCAAAAACAAAACAAGACAGAACCCAAATGGAAATGGTTTTAAAATAATACAAGCAGAATATATTAAAGCTGTTATTTCACGGATAAGAAATGATAATCAAATTTTAGGATTTAGGATATATCCTAAATGGTTAGGATTTGGGATATATCCTAAATCAAACATTTTAAAAATATGCAAAAATGTTTAATAATATTTTCATATGTTTTTCTTTTTGAAGAAGCAGTAATAAGCTTTCAGTGAAGTTCTTTTCTCTTAAATGTTAATCAGCATTTCTCAACCCTGGATCCACATAAGAATCTCTTGGGGATCTTTTCAAAACACCACTAATGGGCTTCCCTGGTGGCGCAGTGGTTGAGAGTCCGCCTGCTGATGCAGGGGACACGGGTTTGTGCCCCGGTCCGGGAAGATCCCACATGCCGCGGAGCGGCTGGGCCTGTGAGCCATGGCCGCTGAGCCTGTGCGTCCGGAGCCTGTGCTCTGCAACGGGAGAGGCCACAACAGCGAGAGGCCTCTGTACCGCAAAAAAACAAACAAACAAACAAAACCCCACTAATATCTTTTGACAGAGACTCTGAAACATCCTCCTAGCTGGACTCTGTTTCTATTTGAGGTCCCCTACAGTCTATTTCCCCGACAGCAGCCACAGTGAGCTTTCTAAAGGGTACCTCCCTGTTTGTATGACCCCTCCCAGGGCTTCTCACACACTCAGAACAAAATTCAGAGGCCTTACCATGGCTTATAAGGCCTCCATGTTCTGCCCTGGCTCCCTCTCCATCACTATGTCCCACCACTTTTTCTCTTGCTCAGCTGGCTCCAGCCAGACTGCTCTTTTGCTATTGCTTGAACACAGCAAGCTGACTTCCACCCAGCTACTTCTGTACTTGTCGCATCGTCTGCCTGAAACACTGCTCCCTCACATATCCTAACATGGCTCCGTCATCCTGGTCTCTGCTTAAACGCTACTACCTCTTTTTCTGACTACTCTGTCTAAAACACCCCTCCTTCAAGTTACTTTTTATTCCTCTAGGATGTTTTATTTTTCTTCAAAGCATTGATCACACCCTGAAATCATTTTGTGTATCTATTTGTTTTCTTATTTGCTCTCTGTCTTTTCCACTAGAATGTCTGTTTGGACATGGCCTTTGTTCGTTGTTACATTTCCAGAGCCGGGCACACAGTGGTTACTAGAAGTATTTTTTTGAATTGAATTTTAACTGAAAACATCTAAAAAATATGATGTCAATTTAGATCCTACCTCAAAAGGTTTCGTAATGTGGTTAGATAGTTAATGTATAAAAAGCACATGGTACATGGTACCAGGTAACAGTAGGTACTCAAATATCTACTCAAATCTCTTTTCTCTCTTACAGTTCATGGAGGAGTTCCACCCTTTTAGGGCTATGTCTGGAAAATTTAGTCATAGTTTCAGCAAAACTTTATGTAGTGATGAGAAGGAATGATTTCTTTTGGCCCAACCATGTCTCTTTTATCCCTTGAGTCCTTTCTTTCTTTCTCTTGTCCTTTCTTTTCTCTCCACACAATCTTCCCACCATGCCATGCAAAAGCAGACAGTGCATTAAAGAAGGATGTAGAAATACTAGTGGGCACTTTTTCAAGCAGTTAAACTATGGCAACTGTCAAGTCCAACCTCACCTGATATAATACAGATATCCTTCTTTTGGAAAAACATTACCAGAATTCACCTCATGAACATTTTTTTTTTCTAAAAAGGTATTCATTTAACTAAAAACAAAGAACTACAAGAGCCATTATGATTTAGAGAAAAGCTATCATTCATCAACTTAATGAGAGGTTTTGAAGCTGTCATCACCTATCAGCTAAATGACGCATAAACTCAGACATGCAGATTTACCATAACGTCATTAGAGATAGTTAATTTGGACTCTATAATGTACTTCCCAGAGTAGTCATGAAGTGTCTAAGCATCATTATGAACATCAAGAATGGCCTCACCATTGCCAACAGGATCCTTGTTAGATGGAATTTTTGGTGATGAATTAAATCTTTTATGTCTCTCTGGACTTGGACTAATACCCTGATGGGCCATTTGGGGTACTATCATTCTCAACAATACAGGCAAATGTTACTTATCAATAAATGTTTTGAGCCCAAAATGATGAAAAATATCTTTCACTGTCAAACTTCCAAAGTCAAAGCATTACTTTGCAGCTTTCTCAGTATTAAGTACAACACGGGGATTTATCTAGGCAATACAGCACTAACCATTTACCATTTGAGAGAAAAATGGAACTCTGTGTTCATTAGAATAGGAAACAAGTGATTTGCATGTGACAGCGGCTGAGACTTTCCTAGAGTGCTCTGCCTTGGTACAGTTAAATATATGACTTATTACAGGAATAAGACCCAAAGAGAAAAAAAATTTAGCCTCTAATTAAGACACTGTGCCTGCTAATGAATCATGTTAGGAAAGAAAAGAATATAAGAAAAACAAAGTTTGGAAGGCATGCCAGTAAAGATGTTCAGAACACTTCCTCAAACCTTTGCATCAGCTGGCTTATGATCAATGACAGGGTGCAAAAAAACATGGAAAAAACTTAACACGTGCTTACACAAGAAATCCACCAGAAACAGAGACAGTGTTTTAAATGTAAATATTAATAACTGCAGTAGAGAGAACTATAACAAAACTGAAAAACAGGTTAAGAGCCTACTTTTGTTACAAATGGCTTTGTGTATTTTAAAAATAAAAAAAATTAAGTCAAAATGATAATATCACTGTAAAAATAGTTCCCTTTAGAAAAATTTAGGGCTTGAAATGTGAGCACTTTAGGAATATGTAGGTGAAGCCTCAGTGATGATGTTAAGCAGTCTGCTGCCCTCTGAGGCAGGGGTATTTGAATGTGAAACTGCCTGGGACCTCGTCCCCTTACCTTTCTCCACTCTCCACTGAACCCTTCTGTTTGTGAGAAAATAAAGCAAGAACTCTAAGTAGATAATCTAGACCATGCAAAAGACCTTTAATATACTTATTTGCAAGTCTGTTAATATTAAAAAACTGATATGAGTAATTAAACATGGAAATTATTTCACCCAAGAAAGAAAAAGGAATCTATCAATTTGCTGAGCTGAGAAGAGACCAAAAACAGCCTCATGTCCCAACTAGGGATCTGGACACCTTTTATGGCTCTCCCACCTTTTATGACTCTCAGAGCGTATCTTGCCAGGAATATCCTGGATGCTTCCATTACTGCTGGTCTGAAAATTCTCCTTGGAAGTGAGACACTGTGGATGCATGACTCAATGACTATATAGATCTGCTACAGGAGAGGTTGAAACATTAACTCTGTACACACCATTACAAAGTGCTGAAATTAATGTGTTTACATGTCTGGTTCTCATACCAACCTCTAAATTCCTTGAAAGTAGTGGCTTAAATCAACCACCTGTTCTGTCATATTTTTCTTTCTGTTCCACCAGGGTTTGGTACCTAGAAGTTACTCAAACATTTGTAGAATGTATGCAGCCAATGAAATTGCTTCTGAAGGGAAGAGGATGTGAGAAATGGATGTGCAGACACCAGTTACTAACACAACAATTCAATCTTTTGCCCACATCCACATACTTATGTCAGCCCTTTCCCTCAGAGGAATAAACAATGAACGTCTCTCATTTCTTTTCTTTTTCTCTTTTTTAGCTTTTTAAAAAACAAAGTGGGAATTCCCTGGTGGTCCAGTGGTTAGGACTCTGAACTTCCACTGCCGGGGCCCTGGGTTCAATCCCTGGTCGGAGAACTAAGATCATGCAACCCGCGCAGCGTGGCCAAAAAAGAAAAAACAAATCTTATTGTTGGCCTCAATGGGAAAGCATATAGCTAAGATGGCTAAGGTTGTGGGTTAGAGCCCTTAAGGAGCTGATTAAAGTTAGTTTTACCTTGACCTTGGTTCACTTTCTAGTTTGGTGTAAAAGACAATAGGCAAAAGTGTGTGTGTGTGTGTGTGGAGATCATTATGAATTTATCACCATTAATTGACCAAAAAACCCAACCCAAAGTATAAGAGGTAGGTACTACTATTATTTCAATTGTAAAAACTGAGGAAAAATTGAAGGAAACTGATGCAGAAAGCTCCAGCTATGTGACCCTGGGAAAATTACTGAACTTCTCTGTGCTGTAGTTGCCTAATCTATAAATGAGGATAATGACAAAAGCTGTGTCATAAGGCTGTGGTTAAGAGTAAAAGACTTAATTTAAATACCAAAGACAGTACCTGGCACGTATCAGGTACTCAAATGCTCCTAGTTAAAACCAAACCAAAAACTTCTAACGATATTACCCTAAAATGATTTAATTTTCATTTTATATGTTACTGAAGCCTTTACATTCTCTTGAAGCACTTCTCTCAAGTCATGATTCATCCCACATGAAATCTGGGCACTCTGTGGGCAGTACAATCTAGCACACTCATCTAGAGACAGCTGGTCCCAACGGATAATTTCAGTTTTCACAGTCACACTACTTGATGCCCAGGGAATGAAGTATCAAACTTTTCTAAAAGTGACAGCAGAATTTGAGTGAGCAGTTTCTTTGAAGTCTCCTCTAAAAGATAAACACCTCCAGCTATACACAATGTTCTGCTAGTCCCAAGCTCTTGACTATTAGTTTAAAAGAGCCCCAGAAGGAAGTGCTATTAAATTGCTTCCACAGCTTTCTGCAGTAGCTCAATATTTCTTAGAGTTAACACTGAAGTCCACCCCCTGTAGGATTGGGCTGGGCCCTGAAGCAGCGTTTGCTCTAGGAATTAACGACTGAGTGATTTCAAGAGAAGACTGAAAGACTCAAAGGGTGCCTTTGCCTGTAGCTAGTTGTAAAACATGTGTAGCAAACCATGGCGACCTCTCAGAGCCAATCTTCACACACCCTTATTCCACTTGTTTCTCAAGGGGAATTTTCTTTTAATATGCTAAGGATTAGTTAGAACAGGCAAAAATTCTATCCTAAAGCAGAGATTTCCAATATAATTCAGAATATGCTTGTTTCTGTCCAATACATAAAATGGTGCATTATTATCAATTATGCTTTTCGTGGCCAATGGGTTTGGATTAAAATTCAAATTTCAGAGCAAAAAACAATTTCCATTTGCTTTAGAAAAGTGTCAGAACCAGAATTCCCCATCTTTTTTTTGAGCCTTAATTTTAAAAAAATATTTAAAATTTATTTTTTTACACTGCAGGTTCTTATTGGTTATCCATTTTATACACATCAGTGCATACATGTCAATCCCAATTGCCCAATTCATCACACCCCCACCCCCACCCCCCAGCCACTTTCCCCCCTTGGTGTCCATACGTTTGTTCTCTACATCTGTGTCTCTATTTCTGCCCTGCAAACTGGTTCATCTGTACCATTTTTCTAGATTCCACATATACGCATTAATATACAATATTTGTATATTAATATTTGTATATTAATATTTCTCTTTCTGACTTCCTTCCCTCTGTATGACACTCTCTAGGTCCATCCACGTCTCAACAAATGACCCAATTTCATTCCGTTTTATGGCTGAGTAATATTCCATTGTATGTATGTACCACATCTTCTTTATCCATTCATCTGTCGATGAAGCAGCTTTTCATGTGCTTCTTGGCCATCTGTATGTGTTCTTTGGAGAAATGTCTATTTAGGTCTTCTATCCATTTTCGGACTGGGGTGTTTGTTTTATTAATATTGAGCCGTTTATATATATTGGAGATTAATCCTTTGTCCGTTGATTCGTTTGCAAATATTTTCTCCCATTCTGAGGGTTGTCTTTACGTCTTGTTTATGGTTTCCTTTGCTGTGCAAAAGCTCTGAAGTTTCATTAGGTCCAATTTATTTATTTTTGTTTTTATTTCCATT
>NW_020174561.1:12339427-12504047 GCF_003031525.2 Neophocaena asiaeorientalis asiaeorientalis
TATTTTGTTGAGGATTTTTGCATCTATATTCATCAGTGATATTGGTCTGTAATTTTCTTTTTTTGTAGTATCTTTGTCGGGTTTTGCTATCAGGGTGATGGTGGCCTCACAGAATGAGTTTGGGAGTGTTCCTTCCTCTGCAATTTTTTGGAAGAGTTTGAGAAGGATGGGTGTCAGCTCTTCTCTAAATGTTTGATAGAATTCATCTGGGAAGCCATCTGGTCCTGGACTTTTGTTTGTTGGAAGATTTTTAATCACAATTTCAATTTCATTTCTTGTCACTTGTCTGTTCATATTTTCTATTTCTTCCTGGTTCAGTCTTGGAAGGTTATACCTTTCTAGGAATTTGTCCATTTCTTCCAGGTTGTCCATTTTATTGGCACAGAGTTGCTTGTAGTAGTCTCTTAGGATGCTTTGTATTTCTGAAGTGTCTGTTGTAATTTCTTTTTCATTTCTAATTTTATCGATTTGAGTCCTCTCCCTCTTTTTCTTGATCAGTGTGGCTAATGGTTGATCAATTTTGTTTATCTTCTCAAAGATCCAGCTTTCAGTTTTATTGATCTTTGCTACTGTTTTCTTTGTTTCTATTTCATTTATTTCTGCTCTGATCTTTATGATTTCTTTCCTTCTGCTAACTTTGGTTTTTGTTCTTCTTCCTCAAGTTCCTTTAGGTGTAAGGTTAGACTGTTTATTTGAGATTTTTCTTGTTTCTTGAGGTAGGCTTGTATAGCTATAAACTTCTTTCTTAGAAGTGCTTTTGCTGCATCCCATAGGTTTTGGATCATTGTGTTTTCATTGTCATTTGTCTCTAGGTATTTTTTGATTTCCTCAGTGATCTCTTGGTTATTTAGTAACATATTGTTTAGCCTCCATATGTTTGTGTTTTTTACGTTTTTTTCCCTGTTCTAATCTCATAGCATTGTGGTCCAAAAAGATGCTTGACAGGATTTAATTTTCTTAAATTTACTGAGGCTTGATTTGTAACCCAAGATGTGATCTATCCTGCAGAATGTTCCATGTGCACTTGAGAAGAAAGTGTAATCTGCTGTTTTTGGATGGAATGTCCTATAAATATCAATTAAATCTATCTGGTCTGTTATGTCATTTAAAGCTTCTGTTTCCTTATTTATTTTCATTTTGGATGATCTGTCCATTGGTGTAAGTAAGGTGTTAAAGTTCCCCACTATTATTGTGTTACTGTCGATTTCCTCTTTTATAGCTGTTAGCAGTTGCCTTATGTATTGAGGTGCTCCTATGTTGGGTGCATATATATTTATAATTGTTGTATCTTCTTCTTGTATTGATCCCTTGATCATTATGTAGTGTCTTTCCTTGTCTCTAACATTAACATTCTTTATTTTAAAGTCTATTTTATCTGATATGAGTACTCCTACTCCAGCTTTCTTTTGATTTCCATTTGCACGGAATATCTTTTTCCATCCCTTCACTTTCAGTCTGTATGTGTCCTTAGGTCTGAAGTGGGTCTCTTGTAGACAGCATATAGATTGTTCTTGTTTCTGTATCCATTCAGCAAGCCTCTGTCTTTTGGTTGGAGCATTTAATCGATTTATGTTTTTTTTTTTTTTTTTGCGGTATGTGGGCTGCTCACTGTTATGGCCTCTCCCGTTGAGGAGCACAGGCTCTGGACGCGCAGGCTCAGCGGCCGTGGCTCACGGGCCTAGCTGCTCCGCAGCATGTGGGATCTTCCTGGACCAGGGCACGAACCCGTGTCCCCCGCATTGGCAGGCGGACTCTCAACCACTGTGCCACCAGGGAAGCCCTAATCCATTCACATTTAAGCTAATTATCGATATGTATGTTCCTATGACCATTTTCTTAATTGTTTTGGGTTTGTTTTTGTAGGTCCTTTTCTTCTCTTGTGTTTCCCACTCAGAGAAGTTCCTTTAGTATTTGTGGTAGAGCTGGTTTGGTGGGGTTGAATTCTCTTAGCTTTTGCTTGTCTGTAAAGCTGTTGATTTCTCCAACGAATCTGAATGAGATCCTTGCTGGGTAGAGTAATCTTGGTTGTAGGTTCTTCCCTTTCATCACTTTAAGTATATCATGCCACTCCCTTCTGGCCTGTAGAGTTTCTGCTGAGAAATCAGCTGTTAACCTTATGCTAGTTCCTTTGTATGTTATCTGTCGTTTTTCCCTTGCTGCTTTCAATAATTTTTCTTTGTGTTTAATTTTTGCCAATTTGATTACTATGTGTACCAGTGTGTTTCTCCTTGAGTTTATCCTGTATGGGACTTGCTGCACTTCCTGGACTTGGGTGGCTATTTCCTTTCCCATGTTAGGGAAGTTTTCAACTATAATCTCTTCAAATATTTTCTCTGGTCCTTTCTGTCTGTCTTCTCCTTCTGGGACCCCTATAATGCAAACGCTGTTGCGTTTAACGTTGTCTCAGAGGCCTCTTAGGCTGTCTTCATTTCTTTTCATTCTTTTTTCTGTATTCTGTTCTGCATCAGTGAAATACACCATTTTGTCTTCCAGGTCAGTTATCCTTTCTTCTGCCTCAGTTATTCTGCTATGGATTCCTTCTAGTGTAGTTTTCATTTCAGTTATTGTATTGTTCATCTCTGTTTGTTTGTTCTTTAATTCTTCTAGGTCTTCGTTAAACATTTCTTGCATATTCTCAATATTTGCCTCCATTCTTTTTCCGAGGTCCTGGATCATCTTCACTATCATTATTCTGAATTCTTTTTCTGGAAAGTTGCCTATCTCCACTTCATTTAGTTGTTTTTCTGGGGTTTTATCTTGTTCCTTCATCTGGTACAGAGCCCTCTGACTTTTCATCTTGCCTATCTTTCTGTGAATGTGGTTTTTGTTCCACAGGCTGCAGGATTGTTGTTCTTCTTGCCTCTGTCATGTGCCCTCTGGCGGATGAGGCTACCTAAGAGGCTTGTGCAAGTTTCCTGATGCGAGGGACTGGTGATGGGTAGAGCTGACTGTTGCTCTGGTCAGCAGAGCTGAGTAAAACTTTAATCCGCTTGACTGGTGATGGCTGGGGCCGGGTTCCCTCCCTGTTGGTTGTTTGGCTTGAGATAACCCAACACTGGAGCCTACCTAGGCTCTTTGGTGGGGTAATGGCAGACTCTGGGAGGGCTCACACTCAGAACTTCTGCTGCTAGTGTCCTTGTTCCCACAGTGAGCCACAGCCACCCCCCACCTCTGCTGGAGACGCTCCAACCCTAGCAGGTTGGTCTGGTTCAGTCTCCTATGGGGTCACTGCTCCTTCCCCTGGGTCCCAATGTGCACACTACTTTGTGTGTGCCCTCCAAGAGTGGAGTCTCTGTTTCCCCAAGTCCTGTTGAAGTCCTGCAATCAAATCCCACTAGACTTCAAAGTCTGATTCCCTAGGAATTCCTCCTTCCATTGCCGGACCCCCAGTTGGGAAGCCTGATGTGGGGCTCAGAACCTTCACTCCAGTGGGTGGACTTCTGTGGTATAAGTGTTCTCCAGTTTGTGAGTCACCCACCCAGCAGTCACGGGGTTTGATTTTACTGTGATTGCGCCCTTCCTACCATCTCATTGTGGCTTCTCTTTTGTCTTTGGATGTAGGGTATCTTTTTTGGTGAGTTCCAGTGTCTTCCCATCAATGACTGTCCATCAGCTAGTTTTGATTCTGGTGTTCTCACGAGAGGGAGTGAGAGCACGTCCCTCTACTCTGCCATCTTGGTTCAGGGCCAATCTTTATTTCAATTTTACTGGAGAACTACTTAACTCCCTCTGTTTTCATGAGTAGTTTTGTTAGGGAACCACTGACTGAAACTGCCCACACTGGATAGGCACGATAACCACTTGCATGACTTATTGTACAATAGGAGATCCTGGTAAGGAACGTGGAACTAACAAAGTACCACCAATTGGAAGAATCTGAGAAAGGTCAAAAGGAGAGAGGAGATGCCAGTCCATATGTCCTACCAACCTCCCAGAATCCTTCTTGCTGGAATCCATCTTGGCTGAGAGATGTGCACGCCACCAGGAAGAACCATGAGTCAGAATGATTGGCTAGAGACAACCTGGAAACTAACCACATCACCATAAAACCTGAGACTGTGAGCCACGTGGCAGAGTACTCTTCCTGGGTTCCCTCTGCTGCTCTCCACCCAGGTGCCTCTTCCCACTAAAGTCTCTTGCTTTGTCAGCACGTGTGTCTCCTTGGACAATACATTTCTGAGTGTTAGATAAGAGTCCACTCTCGGCCCTGGAAGGGGTGTCCCTTCCTGCAACAGTTTCCGTCCTTTGTTATGTATACCTAAAAAAATCAGCAGACTGGGGACACTCTCCAGTCATTGTGTCAATCAAAATTCCCTTCTCAAATTTCCAAATGCCCCTGTAGAGATGGACATTTGTCTCCAACTGAATACGTCTTCTTAAATAAAAGGGACTGTAATCTATAGAGGCCAGCAAATAGTACTGAGGTTTCTGGCCTAGGAGAGCTTTGAAAGTATTTAAAATCTTTGACATGGTATCCCCATTAGTCCATCCTATTAGTCCAAAAAATGAAAGTCCTCTTGCTGAGTGAAATCACTTGGTTTCTCTAAAATTTCCATTAAAAATAAGCTGGCCCAAGAGAATGACAGAGACAAATTTTTATTATTTATTTATTTATTTGATGGGAAATGGGAAGATATTTTAATGGGGGAAAAAGGAACGAGTGAAGAGACTGTCTGTAAACATTTATCTAGCAAAGCATCTAGCACATCCAGAAGTCAACAACGTTTTCTGAGTTGAGTACAGAAGTCCCTGTACTCATGGTAATGGACAATCAATGGGGGGCAATGCATGGCTATCCAGGTATTTATGGCTATTTATTTAATCAAGATCACTATGAGTTGTAGAGACATGACCTTTTTACTATATAAACATCTGGCAAATCAAAAACAAATCAAATCAACTTACTCTTCGTAAACTAACCATTTTAAAGATTATCATTGCTTGAAAGAATCCCTCAATTACATTCTGATGTTTGTAGATATGCAATCAAATTGTAAGTTATGAAGAGAAAAGAAAGCCTTACCAAATAATTGATGACATAAAATCGGTCATATTCTCTGTTCTTAGGATTGATCCTACGATGCTGTTTTTTCCTCATGTGATCTTTAAGTGTATTTTTGTCCCTGAAGGTCTTTTCACAGTACAAGCACTGCAAGCTACAAGAAAGACACAAATGCTGAGATTAAATAAGTCTCTCAAATAGTTGTTGCATAGCCCTTTATTATTATTATTATTGGGTCTTATAATTTATTCATTTTAGGACTCACAGAATATTCAAATGGCATATGATACCCTTCTGGAATCCCTCTCATTTTATTCATTTGGCTTTAGAGGATGCATGCTGTGGTTTATTTTGTAGTTGGCTAACTTGGCCAACTTGGCTATTTAGTTAAAACTGTGATATAGATAGCAATTATCCAAAAATGATTTTGGTGCTTTACTAATCGAATTACCTATTCTAAAAATGAAAATGTAGGTATGTTCTTCAAATAAATATATGATAACTAGCTTTGGTTGCCTCCATTGAGTATAACAATTAGTCCATGGTTTGGTATATCCTGTGACCTAATTTGCAGGTCTGATTCCTAGCGCCAGCTGTGGGATGTGGTCAAGTTACTTGACCCCTCTGATACCACTCATTTTCTGCTAACCTGATGATAAAACATACATTTTAGAGAATTTTTACGATAATGTATACATACATGTGCACATAAATTCATAATCATGATAACAATTCACACAAAATATAAATGTATGTATACATGTTTAATTTATTGATATATATACGAATAAAATACCTAGCACATTCATAGCATACAGTAAGTGCTTTTTTTACTATCTTATCATTCGCATGTATCTTCTGCTAGAATATTTCCACTGACTGGGAATTCATTACCTAATGAGGCAGTAATGACCAGTTTTGAACAGATTACTAACAAAATGTCTTTCTCATACTAAGCTTGACAGTTGATACTGCCTGGATTACCCAACAGCCATTAGAGTTCTACTTTCTGGAGTAACACAGAATAAGTATACATGAAAACTTATTCAAAAACCAAAACTCTGATGTTTTGCTTTGTTTGGCCTCACTGTGTGTTGGGCACATGAACTTGGGTTTGACAACAAAATGACTGAAATCAGTTGTTGTTTCTATTCTGAATTCTTTTTCATCTTTACTAAACACCCTTTCAATTATTTCTTATGCCACAGAAGTAACTATGTTCTTTTATAGTAAACAATTTATGGGCAATAAGTTGATTAGGGACATCACTACTGCTAATCTTGCTAGAAAGCACACCTGGTGTTATTTTATAAATGAATGGTCATTCAATAAAAGAGTAAAGAGACTTGTTTTAATGTACTGTTGATACCAGAATTTGATTTCAGAACTTTTTATAATGGGTATTTCTTTCTCAATGTTATTGCTCCAAATGTTGTGGTCTGAGATACCACATTCATTAGTATTATATTAAATGAATAAAACTAGGTTTTGAGAGTAAAATCTTGGGCCCTTTCCTAGAAAGAAAAGAGGATAGATTTTTGAAAGCCATTTTGGTGATGTAGAGAATTTCCTTCCCTATTTCTACAAGCTAAACTCTAGATACTCACGGTTGCCAGAATATGACCTTGAGAAAAGTGGAGTGTTATGATATATAAATGTGAATAAATACTAAAAGGTAAAAGAATGCAATCAGTATGTTATGTTTCACATAAAACTGAATAACATCTAGCAATGTGACAATATATTTACTTTACTAAATGTGTAGAAAAATTATAGAGAAAAGTAAAGAAATTATGAATCCGAAATGAAGAATAGTGGTTTCTGGGGGAGATACTACTGAGGAAGGGCACACAGCAAGATTCAAAGGAAATAATAACATTCTCTTTCTTAGGCTGGTTAAGTATATTTTTCATACCCTATATAATAACATACCTTATAATGGCATATACATTGTTTGGTATATATGACATTTATATTTTAAAACTACTAAAAGGCAATATGATCTACAAAAAATAAGGATTGTCATACAAAATGTGAACTCCTCCAACACGAGAAATGAGAAAATTTCATTTCTTGAGTTACTTCTGACTATTAAATTAATTTTTAAAAATTCAAAACAGAATCCAAGATTGAGACAGCTTCAGGTCGTGTTTCATAAAAAAGTACTTACTTGTCAAGCTTTTTCTGTAATGTACACAGAAATTCATTGCAGTTTACAATGTTGTCTGGCAACCCAATGTTGAAAGTGTGTTCCCTGGCCATATGGTTCAAAAGAACAGATCTAGGAAGAAATTTGAGCAATTTGCATTATTTACAACTTATCTAGGAACAAATCAGGTCATGAGTAGTGTTTGTATAATGATAACAACACTAATTAGAAGTACAAGCAAAGGTTAATAAACACTGAAACACACATTTGGGCTATGAAAGAGTGACATGTTATAAAAAAAGTATGCATATAAACACTATCATATGAAAAGAAAGTCAACAAAAACTGTTGCTGAGGAAGCCCAAATGTTGGACTTGTCAGACAAAGACTTTAAATCAGACAATAAGAATATGTGTAAAGAATTAAGGAAAACCATGTCTAAAGAATCAAAAAAGGTATGAGAATAATATCTTATAAAAAAGAGGATACTAATAAAAAAACAGAAATTAAAAAAAACATACAAATCTGGAGATGAAATGTACAGTAACTGAAATGAAAAATTCACTAGAAGGTCTCAAAAGAAAAACTGAACTGGCAGAACAAAGAACCAATGAACTTGAAGATAAATTTAGATTTTCTAGTCCGTGGAACAGAAGAAAAAAGAATGAAGAAAAAGAAATTGAGCCTCAGACACCATCCCATATACCAACATCTGTATAATAGGATTCCCAAAAGGCAAAGAAAGATAGGGGAAGAAAGAATATTTGAAGAAATAATGGCCAGAAACTTCCCAAATTTGATGGAAAACATTAATCCAAACAGAAGAAGCCCAATAAACTTCAAGTATAATAAATCAGAGAGACCCATACCAAGAAAAAATATGAAGATGAAATCAAGACAGGTCCCAGATAACAAAACCTGAGAAAATTCACTGTTAACAGACCTGCCCAACAAGAAACTAAAAGAAGTCCTTTGGGCTAAAATGAAAGGATGCTAGATAGTAACTCAAACATACATAAAGAAGTAAAAAGCTCCAGTAAAAGTAATTACACAGTCAAATATAAAAGGCAGTATTAAATGAATTATTGTTTACAAATCTTTTCTTCCCATATCTGATGTAAAAATAACTGCATGAAGTAACGATTTTAAAGACATGTTAATGAGCTTATAATGTATAAAGATGTAGTTTGTATGAAAACAATAGCACAAAGGAGTGGGAAAGAGCTAGCTATGTTGGAGCAAAGTTTTTGTACACTGTTGAAATTACGTTGGTATTAATCTGACCTCAATTGTTTTAAGTTAAAATGTTAGGGGCTTCCCTGGTGGCACAGTGGTTGGGAGTCCGCCTGCCAATGCAGGGGACATGGGTTTGGGCCCTGGTCTGGGAGAATCCCACATGCCATGGAGCAGCTAGGCCCATGAGCCACAACTGCTGAGCCTGCGTTCTAGAGCTTGCGAGCCACAACTACTGAGCCCTTGTGCCACAGCTACTGAGGCTGCACGCCTAGAGCCCGTGCTCCACAACAAGAGGCCACCGCAATAAGAGGCCTGCATACCACAATGAAGAGTAGCCCCCGCACGCTGCAACTAGAGAAAGCCCATGCACAGCAATGAAGGCCCAGTGCAGCCAAAAATAAATAAATTTATAAAAAAATAAATAAAATGTTAATTGTAATCTCCAGTGAATTGTAGTGGATAGTGAATGGGCCACTAAGAAAATAACTCAAAAAATATAGTAAAAGAAACAAAGGAATAAAAATGGTACACTGGAAAATATCTATTTAACAAAAAAGAAGGCAGTAATGGAGGGGAGAAATAAAAAAAAGAAACTTAAAACATAAAACAAACAGCAAAATGGTCTAAGTAATCCCATCTCATCAGTAATTACATTAAACATAAATTAGACACTCCAACCAAAAAGCAGAGATTAGCAGAATGGATTAAAAAACATGATCCAACTATATGCTGTTTACAGGAGACACATTTTAGATTAAGATTGAAAGAAATAGCTTCATACATTCCAGAGTCAAAAGTGTATAGGAGAGGGGAGATAGATGTAGGATAGCAAGAAAGTACTTATTCTTCTATCCTTATCATTAACCCATGTCCTTTGTCTTTCTATTCTTTTTATGTCCCTAGGCTGGGAGGACACAAATATAATCCCAAAGTATTGCTAATAAAGTACATAGCTGGAATCAGGTTATATCTTTAATCTTTTATTATAAACTGACCTTTTCATAAACAAGAACTGCAGAAGGGGACATTTTATAAAAATGAGATGCTGCTTATCTTTGTCATTGGTTAATTTCTTAAAAATGTCATTTATTAGAGAACAATGACATAGTCAATCAAAACTACTGAGGAGTTCACTTAATTCCCATGTCACCCCAGTCAACAGAGAATACAGATACAGGTAGAAAAGAACAGGAGGATTATATTAGGAATTATAGGAGCACCAATATTCAGTAAGTTGAAATACCAATATTATCAGAATTTCATATCATATGGACATATACTTCAAATCACATCAGTCCCTACATTTATCATAAAAACTTAAGCTCTATATAAATATAAAATATTTTTATAAAATAAACTTTATATAAATATAAAAATATTTATAGCTTTTTAATACTAGAGATTCCTAATAATAATCACACGTCTTCTCACTAGGTTAATAATAGTTTTAACATAAAATCAGAAACAACATGCTAAAAAGAAGTAGCAATGCTTGGTAAACTTTTTGATAGTGAGGTGGTCCTCACTGCCATCCTCATAAAGCCCTTTGAAACTGAAAGGGTTAGAGCATAATTAGTGACCTTGGCACAGATTTTTCTCCATGCTAACTGATTCTATATGAGAATCAAATCTTCATCACTGGTGTTTTCAACATTGATGCTTCATCCAAACCCTTTTCTAAATTCAAACAAATAGCTACCCTCTCCTCTTCAATGTTTTTCAGACAATGATGTCAGTTTGTGCTAGGCTTTTCTTTTTTTTTAGAAACTAAAGACTGCTTTCATTCAAGTGGGTGGGAGAATGATATTTTTCTGATTGTCCATTGTATGCTGTCACTGAAACTATTCCCATTTCCTAGAGGTTACAACTTCATGACTTATATTTAAGTGAATGTACATTTGTAAATATTACTGTTGCATAAAAAGAAATTTGTCTGATCTTTGTCCCTGGTTCCAGGCACTGAGTTTCAAAAATCCTTGGAATTTCTCTATGATCAGATTACCTTTGCTAATAAAGTGATTTGTGGTAGGCCTCTAGAAAGCTTCAGGATGGGGATTGGTTACCAGAAAGACTAACAATGTGATCAAAGGGTTGGGACTTAGAGCCACCCTGACCTCCAGAAAGGAGAGAGGGGCCGGAGATTAAGTTCAATAATTAAATCAATCATGCTTACATAATGAAGCATGTAAAAATTCTGGATACCAAAACTCAGTGAAGATTCTTGGTTGGTAAATACACTGATGTGCCAGGAAGATGATATATCCTGATTCTCTGAGGAGAAGGCATAGAAGCTCTGTGTTCAAGACCCATCCAGACCCTGCTCTATGTGTCTCTTCATTTAACTGTTCCTCATCTGTATCCTTTATGATAAACACTTTCCTGAGTTTTGTGAGCCATTCTAGTGAATTAATGAACCTATGCAAATTATTGGTGGGTAGCCATGAATTAATTCGTAGCCAGTTGGTCAAAAGTGCAGGTGTCCTGGGGAACCCCTAAACTTGTGGCTGGTGTCTGAAGTGCGGGCAGGCTTGTTGGGGATGATGCCCTTAAACCTGTAGAGTCTGATGCTAACTCTGGGTGGTTAGCATTAGAACTGAATTACAGTACACCAGTTGGTTTTGGGTCAGTTGGGGTTGGTGAGAGAATTACCAATTCCCCATTTTTTCCCCCTTAGATCTTTACCATTTTTAACGTTCAAAAGTGAAACACCAAAAACTGGTAAAGGATTTTTTTTGTCCACTTGGCTCAGCATTTGGGATCTTAGATCCCCAGCCAGGGATCAAACCTGTGGCCCCTGCAGTAGAAGCACAGAGCCTTAACCACTGGACTGCCAGGGAAGTCCCAGCCAAAGGTTTAGCGTTAACAGGTTAATACAGAAGGGCACGTCTGCTGTAGTTTGCTGCACGTGGTCTTGCCTGTCGGACAATTTAAAAAGCCCTACAACATTAAACACAATTCTATTTCTGGCATCTAAAAAAGTTATCCCCCTACTCTGCTTAGAGCAACTACATTCCATCTTTGATGTCTGGTGGATTAAAAAAAAATTACTGTGGATATATGAAAGGGTTCTGAGCCAATCCATAGAACTTAGTCTATATAGCCATTGTGGATGTTTTGGTAAGTCTTCAGATGAAAAACAGTAAAATTTAAAGACATACATAATTGCTACCTGTTTCCGAGGAATTCCTCATTGCAAAACATACAACTGCCTTGAAAATTGTTATCATTTCGCTCTTGTTGCTGTTGTTCCAGAATTTCTTTCTGTAAAATAGAAACACAGATATTATCTTTAATAAATCCATAGTTAGCTAATGAAAAAAGTCATAGTCTGGATGGGAGGAAATTGGGGTAGAAGCATAAAAGGAATTATGTGAACACTGATGATATTTTGAATTTCTCCATTCCTGTCCTTGTACCTAAACTCCAAGTCTCTACTGTTAAATGCCAGACAACATACCATTAGGATAGCTATGTAGGAAACTTGAAGTCAATAGGGTCTCACCATCCTTCACTACTCTGTCCTTCCTCCTGTCTTTATTAATCATTTCCCAACCTCACTCTCTTCCAAAAGCAAAAATGTGCTCCTTTCTGTAATTCTCAGTTTAGTCTGTAATCAAGTTCTGATCAATTTTTCACTTGGACTGTCTTTCATATTACTTCTCACCACCATTCCCAATGCCATCACCCTGAATCCAGTCTTTAATCAGTCATTATGAGATTACTATAAGTAAGTCTCTTAGAGGGTCTGCCTTATTTCAATCCTTTTTTTCTATCATATCTATCCTCTCTTTTGTTGCTAGAAAAACTTCTTAAAATTATTTTCATGTACAATTACCCTGTTACTCTCCAACTCAAATAATTTAAAATATACATTGGTAACACCCTATTCTAATCATGGTGGTTCTTCTACACATTGTTTTTCCATGAGGTAATTTTATTTCTCTTTGCTTTTTCACTCTTATAAATATTAACTGTTCTTTAAGGTCCAACTTGATTCCCATTTCTGCCATGTAGTCATTTCTGGACTACAATACAATAGTTAAGAGCTCAGACTCTGAAACATCAAATAGAACTAGATTTGAATCTGGCTCTCACCTGTACTCAATATTTTATTTAACATCTTTAATACTCAATTTTCTCAATTTTAAGATGAAAATGAAAATATTACCTCATAGCATTGTTTATAGGATTAGATCAGAAATTCATGTACAGAATTCAAATTGTGCATGTGTATGGTCAAGCCACTCAAGATGGCTGTTCTCTTGCTCTCTGTACATCCCCTGACCAACCAATGCCTGCTTCACCTATACCCTACGCACATGACTGACCTTCCTGTGTGCTTGCCCCAGGCCCCAGCTAGTGATTGTTCTCATCAAAGGGGCGCTGAGGGGTGTGCCTCTCTACTGGTTTCCCTGGTAACTAATGAGCTCACCTGATGTCAATTCCCCAATAACTGGTAACTTGCTTTACCATCATCTCTTTTGCTTGCTTTTATCTTCTAAATGGGTATGAAAACTCTTTGAAATTAAAAGAAAGTCTTTATGCTGTTCTTATTTTACACCTGCATACGACTCTCCAGCTATTCTTATAACATGAAGCTCAAAACACGAACTTCATAAAGTTTATTGCTGATTCTGTAAATATCTGTAGAACAGCATAAAAAATGACCTTGTATCTAGAAGCTTAACAAATTCCATGTGGCATTTCTGGAAATGTATCACCAAACATTTAGAAATATTAATCCACTGAAGAAAAAAATTAAGAAGCTGCCAGGATAAAAATCAATTCAATCAACTTCTGGTTTCAGCCATGATGAAATAATGTATATAACACTTCTCCTCCCCTTGTAAACTACTGTAAAACAAATTGCTTCACATCTTACCTTTTTTCAGAAAATGTATAATAGGGACTTCGCTGGTGGCTCAGTGGTTAAGAATCCGCCTGTCAGTGCAGGGGACAAAGGTTCAAGCCCTGGTCCAGGAAGATCCCACATGCCGTGGAGCAGCTAAGCCCGTGCGCCACAACTACTGAGCCTGTGCTCTAGAACCCGCGAGTGACAACTACTGAGCCTACGTGCCACAACTACTGAAGCCTGTGTGCCTAGAGTCTGTGCTCCACAAGAGAAGCCACCACAGTGAGAAGCCCACACACGACGAAGAGTAGACCCCGCTCACCGCAACTAGAGAAAGCCCACGCGTAGCAACGAAAACCCAACACAGCCCCCCCCTCCACCACACAAAAAGAAAATGGACAATAGCACATGGCTGTGATTGATGAGTAAAAAAATAATACATTGCCAGTTTTCTGTTGGGTAGTGTTTTCCAAATTGCAACATAGGGAAGTTAAACCCAAATGAAGGTTATGTATCTACCTCACTTGGTGTAGAAGAAAAAAAAGACGGGCATTCAGGATACAAAAGCAAGGGGAATTTGTGGGACAAGGTACTAGAAAGAAGAGAGCTGCAGAGGAGGAGCTCAAGAAACCTGGACTGGGATTCTTTTTACCTTGGTCCAAATACTGAGCTGTACATGTATAGGGCAGAACTCTGTGAGACTTTACAAAGGAGTTGCCAGGGTCTGTGAAGATTCTGGAAATTACAGCACTGGAATATGTTGGAGCTTTGACATACAGAATGGAGACACCTTGCTCAACACTTCAGGCACACAGCAAATATAAAAGAACACTGTTTACTTCATGAAGTTTAGGGCTTTAAAAGCTGGCAGCAAGTGGATAGATAAAAGCCAAAGAAATAAAAGGAGTAAGGTTGATGTATCAGACAATTTTAATTATTGCTTTTTTATTTTGCAGTACGCGGGCCTCTCATTGTTGTGGCCTCTCCTGTTGTGGAGCACAGGCTCCGGATGCGCAGGCTCAGTGGCCATGGCTCACGGGCCCAGCCGCTCCGCGGCATGTGGGATCTTCCCGGACCGGGGCATGAACCCATGTCCCCTGCATCAGCAGGCGGACTCTCAACCACTGCGCCACCAGGGAATTATTGCTTTTTAAGTTTAAGTGAATCTTACATAAAAACTGAAAGTGACAGTAAAAGTCAAATTAAAGGAAAACCGAACTTTTACAAACGTATAGTTCGACTAAAAAAGAGAAAACACACTTCAGAGCTCTATATTTACAACTTTGGTAGCAGCAAAACCAAAAACCCAATAGATAAAGCTCTTGATAAAGATCACTATAAACATCCCACAGTAAGGCTGAGCAATACTTTCTCTGTCTGCTCCTGTTTTCAGCCTACAAGACCTGTTAATGCTTATTAAAAATCATCATCTCATATTTCTCAGGCTGGTGATGATATAACCCAAAGTTGGCTAAAGAAAAATCTTATTCAACTTAATATTTCCTTGGTTTTGACTCAGCACAAATATAACAGATTTGTGAGTCTAAACCAGAGTGATACTGAGCCATCTACAGTTTTCTTTGGCCAAATTTAAGTTTTATCAGTTGACCCTGTATTGCACAACCTGAGTGTAGACACCTGAAGTTGTGTATAAATTGATTCTTCTTAGGAGAGCCTAATTTACATTTTGGTGAATTAGAAGGAGCATGGAGTAGACAGGGCACTAAAGCAAGAAGCCACTTTTTTAAAAAAAAATTAATTTATTTTTGGCTGCGTGCGGGCTTTCTCTAGTTGCAGCGAGCAGGGGCTACTCTTCGTTGTGGTGCGTGGGCTTCTCATTGCGGTGGCTTCTCTCGTTACGGAGCACAGGCTCTAGGCGTGAAGCCTTCAGTAGTTGTGGCACATGGGCTCATAGAGCGCAGGTTCAGTAGTTGTGGCTCATGGGCTTAGTTGCTCCGTGGCATGTGGGATCTTCCCGGACCAGGGCTTGAACCTGTGTCCCCTGCATTGGCAGGCGGATTTCTAACCACCGCGCCACCAGGGAAGTCCCCAAGAAGCCACTTTTTAATGGCAAGTAACTAAAACCACGCTGTTCTTTTGTTCGCATTCTGGAGCTTGTCTCACATGGTGATGAGGTGGCACTGTGAATTCTCTGCTAGTTTATCTGCACTACCTACAACCACAGTAAGAAAGACAAGGGCTCTAGAGTACCTGTGTCGTCCCTAATCTGGCAAGTTCCATACAACTCCTTTCATTTTTATCTAAGTTCATTCTTTCACGATCTGCCTTCTGTTCACTGCACAAACTCTTTTTAAACTCTTTCCCAGACCTTCTGCCAAGGGGAGCTACTTAAACCATTTGTTGTTTCACCTCTGCTTTCTGTTTATTTCATTTGCATAAGACTTTTCTCATTTTAATAACATCAATGTAAGAAAGAGTTCTATAATTGGGAAAAATGGACATGGCCACCAGGTAGTTCAGCTTTGGATTCTCTGCTGCAACTGTTCAGCTCCAACTTGTATTCTTGCCATATTTGACTCTTGTTGTTGCAATAACATGAATACTCTACCTATTCCTTCTTGGCTATTTTCCTGTCTCCCCATTAACATATTCTATTTCTACTAACCACATCTAAACTCTCCAGTAAGATTTCCTTCTGACCAATGCTGCTCAGTACTGGCATTTTACAATTTGAGAACTGAAAGGGACCTCATGAAACTACGGACTAACTCCTTATAAAGAGATGTTAGGGTGACCTGTTTAAAGCTACAAAGCTACTTGGTGCCATATCTGGATACCACATTTGCTTTTTTTTTTTCTCAGAACGTACCCACTGTAGCATATCTAGACACATAGCATATAACAATAACCTTTCTATTTAGTGAACAAACAAGTTCAGAATCCAGGGGATAGATATCTGGAAAGGTAGGGCAACATAAAAATCTTTCTTACAAAATATCCACCCAAAAACTTCATTTAGATCAGTCTTAGACGGATTACTTCTCAGCATCTGAGGCTTTAGAACATGGTAAAATAACAGGAGAGATAATATATACAAATGTGATCATGACTTATTTCTGACAATTATAAAAAGAGGTATACTGGCTAAGTCGATTTTCTTGATCATATAAATTTTAATTTGGTATTTAAAGGGTTAATAGTTTTATACAAAATGGTTTCCAAGACACCTCTCATGTTTTCCCTACTTTCAAAACTTGAGATATGATTTAACCTTTTCTGTATGATGTAGGGTCCTTGCTATGAACAATTACTACTATATTGTGCTATAACATATCAATTTACTTTCAGGATCTCTTTGTCCCTACAAATGACTCTAAACTGTTGTGCTCTTCTGGTTGGCCTTCCTTCTCACTCTTTTATGGTTATCACTGTCAGTGAGTCTACTTCTGTACCCACCAACTGGCTCTGCCATCTACACCTCCTTTTCATTTGCTATCCTCTGCATAGACCTCCTGTTTTTCTCCTTAAACTAGAACAAGATTATAGGAATTCCTAAAATCCAGCTAAAGAAAAATAGATAATCAAATTCTATGGATAAAATTAAGTCAAATTTGTTTGGTATCTGAGAAAGAGTAGCTCCCAGTATTTGGATGGGCTTTGTGGAAGTTATTTTTACCTCATAGGGGTGCTTTTTCTCTGATTTCTGTCCTCTGTGCTATTTGGATCTACTGAGGTTACCAGATATCAGATGGACAGATTTATAGGAAAGACCTTCCCTGTACACACACATTTAAAAAGTATGTTTATCCAAAGCACGTCCAGAGAGATGGAAGTCAAAATCTGATTGTAAATGGACCTTAAAAAAAAAAACCCTAGTATATAAATATGTAATGACTATATCTGAAAGTGAAACAATTAGAACTGGTACTTAAAGTAACATGAAATAGCTCCCTGTTTTCTACTGAATAAAATCCACAATCTTTAGAATGGCATTCACATTGCTTTGTACCTGATTCTACTCAAGGTTTTTAAAAGCCTTCTCTTGCATTGCTTCTCCATATAAACTGTTACAGGGAAAAACAAGAACATCTGCTATAATCTGTGTATTACTCTTCTCAATAGCAGTTCTCAATTACTTATTGTGATTCCTCAGGCCACTCAATGGTCTGGAGTAACTGTCCTCTCTTTTTTTCATCCATCTTTGCCAACTGGAGTTCTCTTCCCTAATCCTTCAGAGCTCAGTTCAAACACTACATCTCTGTGGTGAGTGGGAACAACAACTGATGGGGACTCAGGAGATGTGTATTCTTGTCCTGGTTTTGTGACTAACTAGCTCTAAATGTGGCCTTAAACATGCCACTTCTCTAGGACTTAGGTTCTGGTGATCTCTAAATTGCTTCTGAAACATTCTACAAATCATAAAGTAGACTGACCCTGACCACTTCTGTGCTAGAAGTGTCTTCTTTTGCCACCACAGTATGTAGTGTTCCATAGACATCTATATTGCTTGGTCTTCAAGAAAACTATGTCCCAACCATCTCTACTAAGAGAACATGGAGCTTCTTTATGTCACATGTACACAATTTATTACAGTAGAGTCTTAATAATACATGATAACTACATTTACACCCCCAGTGCAACAACATACACACTACAAATGTGAATGCTCTCCTGAAAATCAAAATGAAATTCTCAAAGGAGACGAGTTTATAAAACAATTGATTATCTCTTACTCATATAGGACTGGCACTTCATATAGACTATAAAATGGAGAGCTTTCCACAGCAATAGTAAGTTGATATTTATTTAAACAAAGAAGCCTACTGTATATGTAAACTATCCTAAAAAATGGAATTTATTATTGGTTATTAATTTAAAAGTTCTAAAGTAGCTGTTTTTTTTAAAAAACTCACAACTGATAATTTTTAGAAATATAAAGAGTTACATACAGAATTTTAGATTGCTATGGGATAGGAATTTGGAGAACAAGTTTTTACTTTTTTTCACTTAAACGCTTTCATTTTAATACAGTATATATACTTTTAATAAGTATATATCTTAAAAGCATAATTATCAATTCATGTTTCTAAGATGACTTTTTGAGAGAAACAGGAGATGCAAATCAAGATAAGGAGATGAACTAGAATGATAATTATTAAATCCAACAATTAAGGAAACTAAGTATATTGAAGTAGAATGTTATTGTTTTATTCTTTAAACATATTAAGAAATAAAATAATGGCAACATACTCTCCCTCTTATCTACTCTAATAAAGCCTACTCTATGAAATGTCTGTACATTATAAAATAGGAAATTATTATTTCTTAATATAGGAACACGAAATATATAGATATACTTTTAGTCAAATTTTACTTATACATAAAATAAATCATGTGAAGATGAAAAAGAAATTATTTTAATTCTGCAACTATTATATCCTATAATAGCTTTCATCATCCTGTTGTAATCAATTCAGTAAATGAAGAAGATAGTTCTCATTTGTTGAAATTGGCTTTGCTGACAGTTATGTCATGATATGCCAAACGAGTTAGTAAACCTGGAAGCTATTCAAGTCATGTAACTCTGTCAGTGTCTCTTATTTTCTTACCATTTTTTATTATGAAAAATTTCACAAACAGGAAAGTTGAAAGACTAGTACAATGAACATGCCTATACTCAATATATATATTCAATAATTGTTCACATTTCACCACAGCTTCCCTCTCTTTTCACACACAGACACACACACACACACTATACACATATATATTTACCACTAAACATCTTTTGTTTTGTTGAATCATTTGAAAGTAAGAGAGTGAGCTGCAGACCTCATGACACTTCAAATACTTCAGCATCCCTCTTCTAATAAGGACTTTCTCCTATATACAACCACGGTGCCACTATCATTATACCTAAGAAAATCAATAATAATTCCAAAATAGTATGTAACATCCAGGCAATATTTAAATTTCTTCAACTGTCCCAAGAATGTCTTTTAATGTTCTTCTCTTCCCCAACTCCCACCAAGACCATCATCGGTTCACACATTTCATTTGGTTGTTGGGTGCCCTGCTGCCAAATCTTTGTCCCCCTTCCCTTCCTCTTAAAAAAAATCTTTTTTTCATCCATCCGATTCCCCCACTCTCTAAATCATAAGCCACAAAATAACTAACCAGCCTGGGACTTAGGCTCTGAAGTCTGGTAAAGGGAAACTTTTCCCAACTCAATAATGGTCTTCTAAAGTATATGGATGATTGCTAGGAAAACCTTGTTAATTTTACTACTTTTATGTAATGTATCCCACCAGATAAAAAGCTTGCCAAGGGGCAGAACTGCTTGGTTCATCTTTGTAGTCCCTACTGTGCCTCACCGACAGAAGTAAGCAATAACTGTTGAATGGAAGTGCTCTGTTTCCTATGGCCTCTACTTCCTCAGACCCCTTGAACAGACAGGAGGAATCTAGGTAACAGAGAGGCACATCACCACTATGTCCCTCCACCCTTATTCCCACTGCTGCTAACTTGGTATGATGTGACAAAACAACACTGAGCTTTAATGATTCTGTATTTCCTTCTTCTGTGGCACACATGTTGATTGCTGCTGATCAAGCGTTAGTGAGGAAGAAACTGGGTGGAAGACACTTGGGCAATCAAGAACAAATTTTTTTTTCTTTCCTCCTGTCCTTCCTTTCTTTAAGCTTGGTATCTGATAGGATTAATCATAGCATATGTTTGAAGTCACTTATGAACAGAAAAATATAATATTAGGAGAACAATCCATAGAAAGCATCACAAAGATGTGCAAATCCAAGCCACCATTTTTGTGCTTTTATTTTTCTAAAAAATCCCATGCTAGGTAGATATACTAGATTTTATTCATGATTTACAGAATAGAGGGATGAAGAGAACGTCACAGATGTTATACGTTGGAACTTCTCAAAGCAGCTGACGAAATCAGATAAAATTTTCATTACAAAATAGGCTTGGATAAAAACCATAGCTGTAAGAATACAGCTGAGGTATTAGGCAAAGAGTCATAATAACAAGCTGTATGTTTATGTAATTGGTTTAAAATGTCAAGAATGGTAGCAAAGGGGTCAGTGCATAGTCTTTTATCTTTATTCATAAGCCGAAGCAGAGGAAACATTAATGAAACAGCAGACATAGCAGATGGCATGCAACACCGTCACAGGGGACTGACATATAGGTAGAAAATGAAATTTGTGAGTTAGGTTGGAAATTATAAAAATCATCCAATTTGGGAAAAAGTAATTTAGAAGATGTCAATTTATAAGTATTTGTACACAGGAAAGAAAAAACTGATGCTTAAATGACAAATCCAATGGAAACAGCTTGCATTAACATAAGGAAGTAAAACTAAGGCTGATGTTATTAATTACAGATATCAAAAACATTTTATTGATACTGACATATTAGATTCACAATAGTTTCCTGGCTAAATGGCTGTATGAGTGACTATGAGAGAAAATCGCCCACTCTAAAGGTTCCCTCCCAACCTAGCTCAAAGGCAGCAGCATGGCAGAACCTGCCAGGAATTCTCTGTCCAGGAGCCCAGTTGCCCTCCTCCAATGAAGAACACAACAAATCTCCCTAATAAAGGTAGAGCAGTGGACCAAAGGCTCCACAGAAGGGCAGTAGAACTCCTTATTCCTCCTGCTTTCTATTTCTAGAACCATGTATTATCTCTGAGGTATCTGGAATGATTTCATTTAAGTATTTCAGGTGATTACAAAACAATGTAGCATAAAAATGAGTAAAGGAAGAAAGAAAAATTCGTGTGGGATGGGCACATAAATTAAAGATAAAAAAATAAAAAGAAGTATACGTGTACATGTATATACACACCCAAACCCACACATTCACACTTATAGGTGGGCCTCAAATTTGGCTATCAGCTTTCTTAGATGAGGGAAACAGATGGACAGGAGTTTGTGTAACAAAGAATTTGGCTGGCTTTGTCCCCTGTTCCTAGGAGATAACCTCTAAAGCCTTGGAATTTCTTGAGTGGCTGGAGTGCCTGTTATTCCTGGTGGGCCCTTTGACTCCACCTGATAGTTTATGCTAATGAGATAACTCAGAATGGGGACTGCCATGCCACAAAGACCAACCATATGATTAGTGGGTTAGGGCTTTGAGCCACAGAATATCAGTCTGACTTCAGGAAGGGGAGGGGAACTTGAATTTGAGTTTAACCATGTGGTCAATTAGTCAATCAATCAAGCTTAATGAAGTTTCATTAAAAACTCTGGACACCAAAGCTCAGGTAAGCTTTCCTGGTTGCCAATACTGTGTGTATCACACACACGGATGTGCCAGAAGGGCAATACATCCCTGGGGAAAATGGGGACAATGGAAGCTTTGTGTTTGGGGCTCTCCCAGACCTCACCCTATGTATCTCTCTGGCTGGTTCTGATTTGGACCTATTTCTACAATAAAACTGTAATCATAAATGTACTGCTTTCCTGAGTTTTGTGAGTCATTACTGCAAATTAATGAAACTGAGGGTGTTAGTGGGGACCCCTTGAATTTGTAGCCAGCTGGTCAGAAGTGAAGGCGGCCTGGGGATCCCCCAACTTGTGGCTGATGTTTGAAGTGAGGATAGTCTTGTGAAGTCTGGCCTAACACTGGGAAGCTAGAAGTCATTGAAAATAAGTATACTATGTGATATAATGGGCAATATACCAAGAATAAATAGACCAAACAAGATGGACTGTTTCTCATATTGATTCTCCAAAGCTGTCTCTCGTGCCAAAGCATATCCCAAAACTTAGTGAAAGCAACACAGAGGGGTGGGATAAGAACTGTCATGATGCAATACAGATACCTGCTTCCTCTTGATTAGAGGTTGAGAGTTTAAGATTTCCTAGAAAAATTATGAACTTCCCTAAACAAATTTCCCTGAACATCGTTTTTATAAATATCAGTTGATAATATTCTTGACTTTGTCCTTCCAGTCAAGTAGCTGGAATGTTACTTTTCTAAGCTCTCACTTGGATGCAGAGCCACTGGACTTAGAAGGTAACCAGGAGACTATCTGAGTTGACACTCTCTTATAAAAACTGCATAGTCCTAAACATGGACTGGAGTTGACATGGAAAGTCATTGAATCTTTGTCAAAAATGACTCAAGGGGATAGCCACACACCAGACAAAAGAGTCCCCTAGAAAAATCATTTTAAATCCCTACCTCACCCTCCCAACATCAATTACTAGACTCCAAAGTTGTACTTCATTTATCATGGTCACAATTTTTAACATGGATTAAATTTTAACAAGGTGTCACCAGTTGCCTAGCCCTGACTGGGTGGGTGAGTGGGGGGTTGTCAGGAATGTACTCAAAGAACACCTGACAGTGACTGACTTAATTTGCTGGCATATACTCCAAAGACAAACTTCTAGCAAAATGTATACCAAGGTAACTAAATGTGGTAATTTACTGATACAATATTCACTGATACCTTGGTCAAAAGTCCAAGATTAGATACTAAACAATAACAGGTTTTGGAATTTATTTATGACAACTAGTTAGTAGAGCCAATTGTCTCTTTTAGTAGACAGATACATATGTATGTATATGTCTTTCTGAATTGTATGAAAAGAGGAAAAGCATCTACTTTAACCAACAGTGGCACTTAATCACTAAGATATTAATTAAAATAAAGCAGAAGGAGGAAGAATTTCACTCTGCTTAGGATGAGGAAAGCCACAAGAGAATATCCTTACAATGAGAAAAAGGTGGATAATAAAAAACCCTAGAAAAACAAACAGAAAAACCCACACACAACTTTTTAAAAATTTTTGGCTGCGTTGGGTCTTTGTTGCTGCGTGCGGGTTTTCTCTAGTTGCGGCGAGCAGGGGTTACTGTCATTATACTCCAATATATGGATAAACTGTAACTTATTAAAGCATTGCCCTATTGTTGACCATTTGAGCTCATGCAACTGATTTTTTTTTTTTTTTGCGGTACGCGGGCCTCTCACTGTTGTGGCCTCTCCCGTTGCGGAGCACAGGCTCCGGACGCGCAGGCTCAGCGGCCATGGCTCATGGGCCCAGCCGCTCTGCAGCACGTGGGATCCTCCCGGACTGGGGCACGAACCCGTGTCCCCTGCATCGGCAGGTGGACTCTCAACCACTGCGCCGCCAGGGAAGCCCTCATGCAACTTTTGATTGTTGTAGCTATAAGCTAAGCTGGGATAAATTTGTGCCAATCATGTTTGTCTTTTTTTTTTTATAAATTTTATTTTTATTTTTGGCTGCGTTGGGTCTTCATTGCTGCGTGCAGGCTTCCTCTAGTTGTGGTGAGCGGGGGCCACTCTTCGCTGTGGAACGCGGGCTTCTCATTGCAGTGGCTTCTCTTGTTGCGGAGCACGGGCTCAAGGTGTGTGGGCTTCAGTAGTTGTGGCACACGGACTCAGTAGTTGTGGCACATGGGCTCAGTAGTTGTGGCTCATGGGCTCTAGAACGCCGGCTCAGCAGTTGTGGTGCATGGGCTTAGTTGCTCTGCGGCATATGGGATCTTCCTGGACCAGGGCTTGAACCCACGTCCCCTGCACTGGCAGGTGGATTCTTAACCACTGTGCCACCAGGGAAGCCCCACACAACTTATTTTGACTCCAAAAAGCTGAACTCAAAAGGTAACCAGACAAGGGACTTCCCTGGTGGTCCAGTGGGTAAGACTCTGTGCTCCCAATGCAGGGAGCCCGGGTTCGATCCCTGGTCAGGGAACTAGAGTCCTGCATGCATGATGTAACTAAAAGATCCTGCGTGCTGCAAAGAAGATCCTGCGTGTCACAACTGAGACCTGGTGCAGCCTAAATAAATAAATAAAAATAAATAAATCTTAAAAAAAAAAAAAAAGGCAAAAAGACAAATTGAATTCCAAAAGGTGACAAGCTCCCTGAAGAGAGGCAGGGACTGAAGAACTATTTCACCTTTGGCAGAGCATGAGACGAAAAGGGCAAGTAGGAAGAAAATAGCTGAAATTTTAAAGAAGTTTTAAAGGCTAAGTCCCTGGGAGCCTTGGACACAAAAGGATCCAGCTCTTTTCCACAGGTTTCCTCCAAGTTTTCGGGAGAAAGACTGGGAGTAGGGCAAAGAAACATGAGGATGAGTTGCATGTAGAGGCAGGAATAACTGTATTAAAACAAGGATTATCAATGACACAATACAGTTTCTTAAAATACAATAAAACCCAGTGTTCTCAGCATTTTGAGGTGAGGGAAACTTAAGTTTATGGCAATATCAAGACATCTTAAATGAGTAAGAAAACACATGTCAATGACCAAAGTAAAACAGTAAAACAAAAAAGCCAGAGAGAAATTTCTTAACTGGATGATGATATACTCCCCCAAATCCATGAGATTTGATCTAATATCTCACCTTTTTGAAAGATATCAGTACATCCTACCCTTTTTTTTTTTTTTTTTTTTCCGGTACCCAGGCCTCTCACTCTTGTGGCTTCTCCCGTTGCGGAGCACAGGCTCTGGACGTGCAGGCTCAGCGGCCATGGCTCACAGGCCCAGCCGCTCCACGTTATGTGGGATCTTCCCGGACCGGGGCACAAACCCGTGTCCCCTGCATCGGCAGGCGGACTCTCAACCACTGCGCCACCAGGGAAGCCCCATCCTACTCTTTTTGAAACTGCAATGATAAAGGCAATTACCATCTGCTTGCTACATAGGATACACAGTCAGTATATTTCTCCTACTTTGAATCTCCATGAGGTGGCTTTTGAAGAGTAAGGAAGAAACAGAATAGACCGAACATCTTTAACAAATTAACTAGTGGAGAAAAAAATTATATAGATTTCTCATTTACATGGAATAGGTCATCACAATAAAAAAAAGAGAAGTTGAAATACAGAACAAAAAAAGCAAGAGTTAAACACGTGAGAGCTAGAAAAGCCTTATTTATATTTGTATTAAAGATAAAAGGGAATCCAGCCTAGGCAAGAAGATGAGGACTTTTAAAAATGGAAAGGTGGCTATGGGAGACTGCAAAATAATTTACACTGAAGAAAAGAGAAGCTATCAGCATGGCATGGATCAGTATAGTATTATCTGTCCGAGGAAGTATTTTACTGGCTAAACTCAAGCTCAGGTATAGCCCTATGTTTCTCTAAAGATAGAGGCAACTCCAAAAACACACTATCTTCAAGTGTTAAAAGAAAATATAAGCAGCTTAGGCCCAAAGGAATAAGAAATTCCTATCTATGACTGACCTAAGATAATAA
This sequence comes from Neophocaena asiaeorientalis asiaeorientalis, assembly GCF_003031525.2. Classification (NCBI taxonomy): domain Eukaryota; kingdom Metazoa; phylum Chordata; class Mammalia; order Artiodactyla; family Phocoenidae; genus Neophocaena; species Neophocaena asiaeorientalis. Next base: position 12,364,883 of record NW_020174561.1, read on the forward strand.
GTAGATGAAAAAAATTCTTAGCAATGGAAACAGAACACTATTATTTGTTTACATATGTATTTATGTCCTGTTCAACCATTTTTATTAATTCTAAAAACTGACTATTTTGAAAATGTCACATTTGCTTATAGAAGGAAGATCCAATTTGATAAAGAATCCCGATAGAGAAATGGTGCTTAGAGTTGGGAAACAGGAGTTTGAGATCCTCCCTTCCTATTTAATACATTATATAACTGTGGCCTTGAGCATATCTCCTAATATCTTTAAACTTGTTTTTCCATCTAAACAGAGATAATGATATTGCCTTAGTGATCTCACAGAGCCAATGTATATAAAAAATGCCATGCAAAATTTAAGCTCTTGTTGAAGATGTTCAAAGTGGTAAACTTTAGGATTCAGTTTAGTATTGTTTCAGACTGGGTTTACATTTGTTTCCTAAATGGAAACATTAATTAATCTGAAGGTTAATATTACTCAGTGGACACTCTAGCTAACTCAATCTTTGTTGCACTGTTAATAATAATGTTACATTCAATGGGAAACATCATCTTATATTTGGGAAAGTTACTGTAGGTGCAATTAGAAAATTTGTGCTACAAAGCTAGGAATTATGCAGGAAAGGTATAACGTTATACTTTATAAGTCACTGATATAATTTGATCCTTTATTAAAAATCTCTGAAATCTATACAGAAAAGTGGCACAAAGGAGAATAATCTTCTTAGTGGGAGATAGGTAATTTCATTTTGTTGTTTTATTGTCGGGGGAGGTGGGATATATGAAGTAGCAGTAAAAAAAAAAAACCAAAAAAACAGTTTCTCTCTAGAGGATCAAATTGTTATATAGGTTAAAATTTTCATAAAATATTTATAGCTGTCATGAATGATCTCTCAAGCTGACATTTATAATAGTGATTAAAAAAACCCAGTTTGATGCAGCTAAATAGATGTTTCCCCTCTTCCCAGTTTAATTAAAAGTTATATCTTGCTCTGGGAGCTTATGACTGCCATTTATCTTCTACTGTAGGCAAATGTAAAAACTAGTATTTTTTTATGCTTAAGTGAAAAGTGTAACCCATGATTAAAGATGTCTGCCTCGGTTATTTGACCTCTCTTCCTTAAATCAAGGAGATCTGACTATACGGCTCTATAGAAATGCCACACAAATACTTCAGGATCAAATTTAAGTTAATACTTTATGAACAAGGCTCAGAAAAGATACAAAACTGAACATGACAGTCCCAACCATTAAGAGGCATCTAATCCAGTAAGAAAGATTTTTAAACAACTAACTATAATTGAAAAGCCAAGTAAAATACTGTATTAATAGAGCTTAGAAGAGGTTATTAATTCTGACTGGTGGCATCAGGAAGCTTTTGTGGAAAGTATGGTATTTGAACAATGTCTTGAGGCGTATGTTATTTACACAGGTGGGGCTGGCATTCCTGATTGATGACGCAGATTCCTGAAACCACCTAACAAACGAGTAACTGTGAGACAAGTAGTGTTTTCACGAGAGTACAGTCTCTAGATGGGCAGGGGCTGTGGCTTATTTCATCCATTGCTATATCAACAGAATTTAGAACAGTGTCTGGGGCAAGATAAATATTTATTAAATAAATGAATAAACTGGACCCTGGGTAATTGAAAGAAAAAATGGGAAAAGATACTGGAAATGCAGTTTGAGCCCAGAAAAGCTTAAGAATATGTAGATGAAAAAGACCACTGCAGGTTTTAGGAGAATAAAATGATCTGCTATGTATTTTAATATTAAAATTCTGGAGGCAATGCCAATTGATTAGAGAAGTGATTCCACCTACAAGGTAAAAGGCACTAGGAGTGCAAAGAAAAGGATGTATATGGGACTCAAAGGTGGAACTGATAGGACTTGACAAATGACTTAGGTATGGGGATGAGTTAAAGATGATTCCAGAAATTTCCAAACTGAGTGACCAGGGGAATGGTGGTACTATTATATAAGAAACGGGAAACAAGCAAACTACAAATTTTGGTAGAGAAAAAAATAAGTTCAGTTTTAGGCACATTAAAATTAAGATGTTGATTGAAAATTCATATGGAAAAGTTCAACATAATGCAAGTTAGAACTGGAGTTTAGAGGTAAGCCAGGAAGAAAGCTGGAGATGAACCAATCAATGGATATTTACTCTGACTGCCTGTTGTGTGCCAGGACCAAAATTTAAGCCATCAGCATAGCAGTGGTATTGATGAGAGTGCACCCCCTGGAAGGGGGACCTTGGAAAACTTACCCATTTACAAGAAAAGAGGGAAAAGAACCACTGGAGGAGATTAAGGTAGAATGATGGGATCAAGGGAATATTTTTAAAGAAGGAAGCTAAAAGGGAGGAAGGTATACAAGCTATTCAAACCCTCAAGAATCTTTCCTAATTCTGTAGTTCCACCTTCAGAGTACAGATGAAAAATTTCAAAAAGTGTCAAGTAGGAATCAAGCTCTTCAAAAAGAAAACTGGGAACTCAGACACATCTCATAAATGTCACAAGGAACCAGTGAGGTCTAAAAAAGAATGGAAAAAGTGGATCATTTAGATACTATATGCTTCCAGCCACTCACACAGAAACAGATTTTTTTACCCCCCAAAAAATGGGGCTTGGAAAAAACACCAATGTGAACTTAGCAATATAGTGAGTGCTAATGAAGGATATTTAAATATAAGACATAATTCCTACCTCAAAGAAATTACGAAGTCATTTTGAATTAACAGCAAATCATACACAGATATTTATACTAAATCCTTTATTTAGAGTTCCAAATGACTTTTTATTTAAAATTTGTTTTTGGCCATGCCACGTGGCTTGCGGGATCTCAGTTCCTCGACCAGGGATCGAACCTGTGCCCCCTGCTGTGGAAGCACAGAGTCCTAACCACTGGACCGCCAGGGAATTCCCTAGAGTTCCAAATGAGAGAGTACCTATGAACGATACCTATGCAAGTCATCACTAATGCAAATCAGGAGAGCAAATGCCAATCTAGTTTGAGGGTCCTCTCTCGTGGACTTGAGATCCTACTGACACTGAGCTGAGTTCATTGAAAAACACAGACTGGATTATATACCCATTACCATGAAGCAATTTAAATGGTTTAAACTACATTTAAGTGCCTTTCAGGAGTGGTATACCAACTCACACTCTTTTAAGTGGCTGAAAAAGTGCTTGTCCTTTAATATTCTTGCCACCATTTAGGTTACTGTTCTCAAATCTTGTTAATTTGATAAAAGAAAAAATGTGCGTTATTACTTTTGTTGAAGACTGGTTCATTTGATCATTTGGACTTCTTTCTGGAAATGTCTGTTACTGACTTGTAGAGCTCGTTGTACATAAAAGAGAGACATCCTGTCATTATTGCCAACTCCCACAGGAAGATCACCCACGCCAACCTCCTGCTTCCACACTACAGAGCATAAAATTACAATGAAATGTCTGACTGCAAATTCAGCCTGTCTTCCTGTTACTTGGCAAATCTTTTCTTTTTGTTGATCTTCTAGCTACCATTCCCAGTGGTAGCCTATTGTAAGCCTCCTCTGCTTTCCTGAAAGTCCAATCCTAGTCTGAATCCCCTCCCTACACAGACCTATAAGATAATGAGCATCCAGGACAGAGCAACTATCAGAGCCTAGAATAAAAAAGAGTACAAGAGTTGTGGGAAGCAGAGTAAATAACTACTAGACTCGCATGGCGTGGCATGGCTTAAAAAGGCAGGTATTAGGCACACCACTGGTATAAAGGCACACCACTCAGCTTTGCTTCTCATTCACTAAGTGCTCCTGGACAAAATCATCTTTCTATGCCACAGTTTCCTCATCAGTAGAACAGCATTTAATAGCTATCTCACAGGGTTGCTATGAAGCAAGGATCTAATGCAAAAGCATGGCATATGGCTGGCACTCAGTAATTGCTAGTTTCTTTCCACATTTCCAAGTTGGTCTGTAGTCAGAACTTGCCAGTTTTAAATGGATTTTTATACAGCTACATTTATTATCTTTTCTTCATTTCACTCTCATGGGCAATGAAGAGACATCAATGGGTCTTTCTCATTAGAAAGTCAATCCTGGCACCAAAGGATTTCCATGATTTAGCTTCATCTTACCTCTTCAAACCTATCTCACACTCCTCCAAAAATCTTTCAGATCAGACTTAACTTTCCTGAATATACCTTGAACATACAGATCCATATGTATTTTCCTCCCTTTTCTACAACTCTCCAAATACCCAAATCCATCTCACTGTTAAGACACAATATATTGTTATTTGTATTACTGGCAACATTTATTGAGTGCTTTCTACATAGCAAATACTATCGTAAGTATATCACATGCATTATCTCACTTAATCTTCACAAGCCCTACATTCTATCATTATCTCCATTCTCAAGAACACATGTTTGCGGTTTTTCTCTAGATTGTACACTCTTTTATGACATGAACCATGCCTTGTGCTTTGTATGATCATCTAGTTAAGCAGGAATTCAATGAACATGAATGTATGTATACACTGACTGCAATTTCATCATATTTTGTTTCTTTTAAGTTGCCATAACACTCACTTTCATCAAATCTACTACTCTGACAAAGTATAAAGTTGGTAAAAAGATGGGATGTTGTGATTTGTCATAAGAAATGTATATCTGGCTTTAGCCCCCATTCCTGGCACTTAGCTCCTAAAATCCAGAGAATTACTAAGTGTTGAGAGCTATAAATGTGTTTCTTGTTATGCTAACGAGCTGACTTTCAGAGAGTACTAGGTAACCTAAGGATGAGAGCCAACTATGTCATTTTGAGGGTTGGAACTTTCATTCCCCTCAATGGTCAATGATTTAATCAATCATGCCTAAGTAATGAGGTTTCCTAAAAACCCAAAAGGACATGGTTCAGAGTTTCCAGGTTGATGAAGCTCTCTGAACTTCATCTACATGCTGTCTTGGTGGGCCTCAAATTCCATGGGGACAGAGCTTCTTTGTTCAGGATCTCACACTATGTATTTTTTCATCTGGCTGTTGATTCACATTCATTAATACCCTTTGTAATAAACCAGTAATCTATTGAGTAAACTAGTTTCCTGAGTTCTGTGAACCACTCTAGCAAATTAATCAAACCCAAGGAAGGAGGGTCATGAGAACCCCTTTATAGGGGTTCACAGCCAGTTGGTCAGAAGTACAGGTGACAACCTGGATTTGCGATTGGTATATGAAGTGGATAGCAGTCTTGTGGGACTGGGCCCTTAACCTGTGGGATCTGATGCTATCTTTGAGTAGACAGTATCAGGACTGCGTTGAATTGTAGAACATGCAGCTGGTGTCAGAGAATTAATTGCATGGTGGTGTGGGGAAAGAACCCACATGTTGGAGGTGGTTTCACAATCTTAAAAGGTTATCTAAGTTTTATAGATGTAGATATTTCTAGGGACTTGAGTCTGTCTACAGACATACAACAAAGATTCTGTGTATCGAGTAACGGTAATGGCTGCTGTGTTAGTTTGAGTTCTTATAAAGAAATACATAGGGGTACTAGGATTATGTCAGTTTGATCATTTTTGATTAAGACCACTGTGAGTAAGAGTGAAAAAACTCATGGAAATAAAAAATTATGAATAAGTACTACCAAACAAAATCCATAAAATTTTACAGTCAATTTATCCTTATTCTGCAGATTTCTTAGATATTACAATAGGGAAAGAAGAGAAACTCAGGAAGTCCTGTTTCTTCACTGGGTTTGTTGCTATAGGAAAAGCATACTTTTTCTTACATAAATCAGTATCCAACAACATCATCTCATGTTTACATAATATAATGTGCTTCAGGGGACTTTCTCAAATCTTACGACTTTGGTAGACAGGATTTATTTTCCTCCTAGATCTCTTGAGGATTTAGCAGAAACACTGAAATCATAGTTTTCTTTCACAACATATCTAGCCAAGTCCAAAGATACAGGGAACACTTATAAGTAACCACTAAAGGAAGAGCAAGTCATTTTCAAGTAATAGTTGAGATTTAGTGACAAATAATGGAAAACTGGATACTTTTAAATAAAATTACTAACTTCAAAAAATTAACCAATTTCTGTTCAACTTCTGAAAATGAAAAATTTCACACCTGTATATGCTGTTATCTTTTTAAAAGACTAAAGATGCTGAGATTTTCAAATCAGCTTCCTTATCGTTAAGGCTGAAAATGAGAAAGACTATTATGATCAAACTATTTGCTTAATTCATAAAGGGGAACAAAAGAAGTGCTAGTGCATATCACATTCCAGGGGGAGAAAAAAAGTTAATCAATTCAGCTCAATTTTAGCTGAGGGCATTCTTCCACGATTGCTGAACCCTAGCATGTGTCAGGCAGCTAAAATTACACTAAAATGTGTAAGCTCTGTTGTTATTTTAGAGATAATCCAGGAAGCAAAACAAAGCCAAAAATTCTCTCTGCATTTTTAACATGAAATGCTTTAATCTTCAATCAAGTGTCTACCTTTCCTGTTTTAAGATCTTTATGTATTATCTCCTCTTTGTGTATGTTTGAAAGTTTCCAGAATAAAAACAAACAAAAAAGGGCAATAACAAAAATGATTTTGTATGTGTTTCCAACACACTGCTCATTCTTTAAAATAACTCTTACCAGTCTCTGCTTCTGAAGTTCTTCTCTAAGTATTCTATCTTCTGGTAAAACATCACACAGCAAAAAATAATTGTCTTGTTCTTCTGTTGAGAGATCAGGAAAATAAATAAGAAATGATATTTATCACTTTTTCAAAAAAAATTTATCTTTCTTAAGAGAAATATATCTATCTATGTCTATGACGATCTCTCTTCTGGTATATAGTTCTGTTTTAGCTTTACTGAAGTTATAAAACATGAACAGAGCAATTTAATTTTAGCTACTATTTTAGAGAATTATAATTTAAGAAAGATTATTCCTTTGAATTTTTGGATTGCAGGGAAAAGATGGTAGTCAAGATGTACACTTACCAAATGGAGCTGTGGAATTGATTCTTATCACACTACAAAAATCTGTAATGGGCTGTTCAGTGAACCTTTTCCTCCAATATGAAATGTACCTTAGAACAATCAAAAACAAAGAATGGTGAGAAGACTCAATACCCTACTTACTTTAGAATGATAGGATTTTATAAGAACATTTAATTACCCTAAAGCAATAAATCAAATGTTGACTGAAAACTTCTAGCTAGAAAATTTGTAAATAGAAAGGCAGCAGAGCATTGTAGAAATATGAAATAAATATTTAATGAAATGACATTACCCTGTAAAGGCATGAAAATGATTAAATTTTACCATCCCCAAATTCAATAAAGAGACATATGGAAAAATTAAAATGAATTATTTTTATGTGATAATGAAGTTTTTTTGAAATCACATCTAAGTTTATATGAATTTAAAATGCAACAATGATTAAATAGGCTTTATCACACATTTTCCAATAAATTGAAAGTTAGGTGGTTATCTTATACATCAAAAGAACAGATCATGATAATGCAATGAGAAGTCAGTCTAAATTCAATATCTATATAACAAGATAGAACAATTCCATACGTCCACACTGTGTCTGAAATTTAGCTTTTAGAAAAACAGCCAAGCTTGCAATTCCTATATCTAATGAGCTGAGTTAGAGGAAGGACACTGGCTATATGTAAAAGCAAAGCATAACACCCAGACCTGCATTATTTGATGAAAGAGGGAGTAAGATGACAGGATTCAAGCTGTTCATCTTTCCATTTATCTAACAAGATTTATATTGACAATTACAATTTCATTTATCAAAGAAGAAGAAGAAGAGAATGTGATCTGCTTCAAGGGGGAAAAAGGAAATGGAAAGGTTGACTCTGCAGTTGACAATTTATCAGGCTACATGTTGATGGATAAAACAGGAAACTTACAACAAAGGATCAAAACCTGCACAAGAGATGGAACTTAGTTAAACAGACAAAGCACACAGAAAGAGTATATTTAAATGGCTTGATATAGCACCTGTGTCCTGCACATAGTAGGTCCACACTAAATGTTTTAAAGAGGTAGAAGAGCATTTGAAGATTCCTGTAAGGTTCTCTAAGTAGTTCTCCAGCTCCCAATGTTTTGACTCCTTTTTAATCTCTCTTTTTCTTATTTTCCCAACCCATGGTGCTCTATAGAAAGGGCATTCATTATACATTAGGAAAAAAAAATGTGCCGGGAGAGAGGTCTGAGAGAAAGAGAGAAACGTGACATGAGCTAACATAAAATATAAATGGATGACAACACTGAATATAGAATATATAAGTAAAAGATGGGCTTCCCTGGTGGTGCAGTGGTAAAGAATCCGCCTGCCAATGCAGGGCACACGGTTTCGAGCCCTGGTCTGGGAAGATTCCCACATGCTGCGGAGCAACTAAGCCCGTGCGCCATAACTACTGAGCCCGCGTGCGACAACTACTGAAGCCCGTGTGCCTACAGCCCGTGCTCCGCAAAAAGAGAAGCCACCGCAATGAGAAGCCCGCACACCACAGCCAAGAGTAGCCCCCACTCGCCGCAACTAGAGAAAGCCTGTGCACAGCAGCAAAGACCCAATGCAACCAAAAATAAATAAAAATAAGTAAATTTACCAAAAAAAAAAAAAGAAGTAAAAGAATAATGTATAACAATAGAACCACATGCTTCAGCTCTTCCTTCTCATGTATAACCATGCTGGCAACCTGGATGGGTAAGAAGGGGTAGAACTCTTTCCTTATAAAACAGTGCTAGACCTTATTTTAAGAGATCTGAAAATGATGTATCTGAGGCTCCAGCTCAGTCTCAAACCATAAATACTATAAATGATGAACCATGACCCTATGTCTAGCTCCCTGGCTCCCACATTGGAAGTATCAGAGCCGAAGGCATTTCAGGTCCATCAGAGTACACAAAAAGAGGAAAAGCACCTACAAAAGGCTGACACGTTATTCCCTTTGCCATGCTGGCCAGCTTCAGCACCCTCCACTCCCCAGTTATCTTACACAGTTACTGTTATTCTCCTCTTTTCCATTCCCCACTAGTTGCTTTTCCTTCCCCTCCAGGGGAAACAGAAAGAAAAGGGAGTCAAGTTTTATCTGGAGTTTCCTCATGGCTACCACTAGAACACACCAAGGAGAGATTCATCACTCTTGATTACTACTCCACTGAAGGCTCTGTGGGTGCCACCCTCTGGAGAAAACAGAATAGTTGTTGTCAGCCCTTTATATTATTTCCACTATGAGCCTACAGTTCGTTAAAAGGCAGTGATAACTACATGTAAAAAATTACATGAAGCAGATGACCTGGTAAGAGCAGATACTAGTGACCAGACTGGCCTTTGAATTGTCACTGACTAATTCTTTAACAGAGTCAACACAATAAGAGTCTCTTATCTGAACAGATCTTGAGCTAGAAGTAGTTGTGCTTTTTAAATTAAGACGATGGTCCAACCCTTGTGGCTGACGTTTTATTAACTGACTCCACCAGCCCTGCAGGCAACAGGGAAGAAAGAAGCAGGGACTTTGCATTCAGAGATATGAACCTGAATTAAAAGATTTTTTAACCTTTCTGACACTCAAGCTTACTCATTTGCAAAATGGATTGTTGATAATTAAACAGGATAACACATGTAAAGCAGTGTCCACCATGCTGGTTGTTTAATAAATGAAAGTTATTATTATAAGAAAAAGTAACATATTTAGATAAGATTAAAGTGGTAAAGAATTTGTTATTCCAGAGAAATATTGGTATCTAAAACAACAACAAAAACAACAATGGTAACGTTTCATCAAACATTTAATGAGCAAATTAAAATAGTTATATGAGTAGTGTCAGAGGGCACACACAAGTGGCTGAGGCGGGGAAGAGTAGAGTGATGATGATGATGGTGATCAGAAGGATATCAGTTATTAGCAGCTACCATTACTGAGACCCTACCTGCCCAAGGTCACACAATTAGAATGTTAGAATTGGGAACTGTTGTCTCCAAATCCAAACTCAAGTCTCCTACAACACAATGCCTCTCATGTCACGTGAGGACCAATCTACACAAGAATTTCAGAAAAAGGCAGAAACAGGAGAAAGCCTCCAGAATTACAGTTGTAATGGATACTTGAAGAATTTTCTTCCTTAGAGACCAAGGAGAATGCTTTTTGACATGGCAAAACTGAAGTACAGACATGAAGTCTGAAGGGAGAGGGAAGGTCTTCCCTTTCTGAAAAGCATATTACCTAAAAGCAGCTCTTGGTCTGAACTGCTCCTAACTTCCTGCCCAAGTGTTGAAAGTTGACACCAGCTGTTTGGGACTGTTGAATTGGAACTGCTTGACTAAGCAAAAGGTACAGTACCTACAGAGGCACTGATTCCTCTGATGTCCTGATTCCAAAAGTCAATGGCTCTTAGTCTCTAAGGACTTCCATGTTGAGTCCTTTTCTCCTTGATCTTTGAAGAGAAGGCTCACATCACGTATTTGTTTTGTATCACAGTTTACCTCAGTGTGGTAGGCACAAGGGAAGTGATTACTAACATCGGCTGACTTAAAATCATGGGGAGATTCTGTCTGACAGAACTTCAGTTACCCTCTTCAAATAGTTAAGGCGTCCAATGGGATGAAGAGAGAGAAGATACTGTTATATGCTCATGTCTGGTAGTCTTTACATTGGTTAAAAGCTATTTTATTGCTCCATGAACAAGTGGTCATGAATTCTGGAAAGGATGCTTTTCAGACACCATCTCTAAGAGCATCTCTGAGATGTTGTTAGGTAGCTTCTGGGGGAAGGAGGATAAAGCAGGTAGTAGGCCAGTCCAATAGGCACAAAGGTGTCATCTGAGTGGTCTCCTCCTGACCAAAGGCTGGGTGACAATAACATCAAAGGGAAAAAGAATCATGTTACAAAAGCAAAATATAACCATAAACTACCATATAACTTAAACATATACAATTATGTATCATATCTTATTGTGGTATACTATATAAATAGATCTGAATTGCAACAAACTTTTGACCTAAGTCTAAATTTAAGATGTATCCTAGTTATCACATAATAGTACTTTTTTAGTTTATGATTAAAATTAAGAGGTATCAATATGTCCATTTCCCTGTGGTTGGTAAAAGCATTCAGATAAATTGTATTCAATTGAGAGATGTTTTAAAGATAGCAGATGTTCAATACATGCACTGGTGGCATTTTTTCCCACCCACTAAAATTTATTGTTCCATGTTAAGGTATCACTTAGTACTTCTTCATTTTTTCCTACTTCTTTAGTTTGTTTAAAGCAACCACTCAATATATAAAGGAAGCCAAGAAATAATATGTGGTATGAACCCTTTAATTGGAGGACAGTTATCACAGCATTTCATATTTTATTAAAAAGCCATAAAAGTAATTATTAGGTCACCAGCAAATACTTTCTTTTAAAAGAACTTTAATCACATCTCACAAGAAATCCTTGTAGTAATATCATTTTGCCTGCCCAGCTCCCCATTGTAACTGGCGTGCTTATTGACAGAAGCATAAAGATTTGAGATAGTCATTAATTAAGTAGCACTGAATGAGTGGACTCTAATATAGAAAGGGGCAAGAATTAAGGAGTTAACATTTTTCTTCTGGAAAAATTTTATCTACTGAATAAAGCTAGCAAGTAGCTCAGTATAAATAACTATGTTAATAAACGGCTCAAAGGAGAGACTTTTACTTTTGTTTTATTTGCTCTGAGAAAATTTTACTGTTACTTTGTTCCAATAAAGAAAATGTTAAATATATTTAAACGGAAACTTTAGAGCTTATTTCTTACAAAGGACAAGGTAAGTCCATCTCTTATCTATTATTTATCGTCTTTATTACTTATTGTATTCAGAAGCAACAACTCCTCTCTGAGAAGTTTTATATATATATAAGAATTATTCAACCTATAAAGAAATTCTGAGTGAATTAACTCATGCCAATTGAACCTCTCACTATCCCTCCCTCCCCTCAATAACTGCTAAGAAAAAGTCACATAGGTTGTTACATAATATTGAGCAGACTTCCCTGTGCTATATACAGTAGGTCCTTGTGGAACCTAAATGGGAAAAGAATTTGAAAAAGAATAGATACTTGTATATGTATAACTGAATCTCTCTGCTGTACACCTGAAACTAACACAACATTGTTAATCACAACACTGTTAATATATTAAATGGTATTTAAAAATAACAAAGTTTAGCCATATCCATTCCTGGTCAGTGTGAATTAATCACATTTTTACTTCCTGAGGGTGAAACTTTTATTTAATTAGGAGGAGAGTTGACAAGGAAAATCTAGGTTTCCAAATTTAAAGTACATGTTAACTACACACTTTATTTAGAAAGCACTTATATCAGACATGCATCTTTTTCTTTTTAATTAAAGCATCCATTTTATTACATAACTGCATTTATAGTGTGATTGATCTCAATATTTAATTATTAATTCCTAAGCCCTGAGACCTAGTAAATAATTTGATTTTCCTGCCCACATACAGATGAGATTGACAATGATAAAAGAGATTGATTAGTACAAATATAGCCACTTAGCCATCATACATAAGTACAAAGGATAAAATACGAACTGATTCAGACATTTCTCACAGATTTTAGAAGAAGACAAAGAAAATCTTAACATTACTCAATTATCACTGGTTGATCATCATATTTTTCTGCAATTCCTGAGGGAGAATTTGCATTTATGTGGTAAAAAAGAGTAAAAAAAAAAAAAGTTTTACATCAAAGCAAGGCCAAATGATAGGAAATTTATAAAAGAATAACTCTTTTGATAGTCTTGTCAATGGTTATTTGAATAATTGAAGAATTCAAAGCTCTCTAGGCTAAGAAATGTCTAAAACAAAATCGACAGATCTGACCACTTATAACTAGGTATCATATAAGAAAAAACTCCCAGAATACTCCCAAAACACACACATGTGTATATACATATATACACACATACAAAATTTAATTGAAAATAAAGAATAATGAATGAGAATGAGAAGCACAGAGTGTTTCCTCTGAAGGCATGTAAAAATTAGTTTATTCCAGTAGTTGGTGGCATATATTGTTCATATAACTCTCCTTCCCTATTCTGTCTCTGCCCCCTAACCATACAGCCCCAAAGTCTACTCACAAGTAGCAATGCTGAGTGGATGGATATAAGGGGCCATAACAGAGACGGCACACAGCAGACATTCATTACTGGTGCTATGCATCTGAGAAGGCCAAGAAGGGCTAGAGAATAGCTAATATTACCCCTTTGAGCACTGTGGCTATTTGTCCTTAAAAACAAACTGCCATTCTAGAAGTTCAGAGTACTTAGAAACTTAAATGTAAATTTCTCAAAACAAATTTTACAAATGATAATTAGGTCTTCAGACCAGCATAAATGCCTATTGAAATCTTAAGCTACCGTTGCAGGAAGCTAAGACTTCAAATATATCTTTTGTAATCAAAATATAATTAAAAATTTGGCTACCATTTATTGTGTATAAAAGATATCTCAGACACTGGTGCTATACATGCCCTGTTTTATATAATGCTCAATAATATTATGAGGGCTGGTGTTACCCCCATTATATAGATGAGAAAACTGATGCTTAGAGTGGTAAGTAGCTTGCTGGAAGCCATGTGGTAAAGAAAGTCACCGAGTCTGCATTCAATCCTAGGCCTTCCAGGTTTCACAGTCCACTCTTAATAATACAGCTTGTTGCTTGCAAAACCCATTCTAAGAAACAAGTTGCTTGCTAAGAATAATGTGGTCTGGGAGATACAGAGTTTAGATGCAGGGATTTTATAATATCTGGGCTACTCTAACGTTTTGTAGGGAAATCAATGCAGAACATCTCAAAATGGGACCCTACCAGATATACCAAAATATGTGCTTTCAGTAACTATACAAAGCCAGTTAACTACACTGATACTGTTTATATGGAAAATGATTCCAAATTTCAACTAATAATGACCTGTACATAACTACTCCACTATATCTGCTTACGAGAAGGCATTTCTCTTAGACAATCACTACCAAGAATTAGTCTAGAATTAGTGACTATAATTAGCTCACTTTGGGGGCCTGGTTGTATAGGTCAGGTTCCTACATTTCATACATGCCCAATGTTGGCAGTTCCCCAACTACTCACATCTACTCTTCATCCTCTTCCTCTAAGTACCTCAGTCACTGACCTTAATTGCTGTCTACTCTTATAGCCCTCTGGCTTGTTGAAAGACTCAATATTTTCCTGGTTTTCAACCATATAACAGCATTTAAGCTGACAGGTGTTTGGATGATAAGCTTTTGGCTTAAAAGGCTCCAAGTATCTCTTTCCCCCAAAACTGCCCTTTGGGTGGCCTTTTACCAAGTCTATTCTCACCTTTCTGGAAGAACTCACTTAGTTGGAGAATGCATATGTCCTGAAACATGGAAAGAACATCAATCTGATAGAGATCAACAATGTCCAAAATTTCATGGAATGTGGTAAAGGAAAGTTGGTCTGCTTCCAGAATTTGTAGGACATGCAAAGGTATGTGACATTTTCAAACATAACTTACACACTCATGAAGGCAAATAAGTACAAAGTTTAAAAAAGACTAAGGTGAAACCTGATAATATGAATTTTCATATTTCTATAGGAATAATTTTATATATGCTATGCCTTTCCTTTAAGAAATAATAAACAATTCTTTTATGGATAAAAACAAAATTTACCTTTGGAAATCAGCAACCAACTTAACATCAGCTATGACAGTCTTATGTTCAATGATCATGTGCTTCAGAAGTTTGTCTTGTTCATCTATAAGAAAATGTTCTTCACAGAAAATACAAGGCACAGATGGAGAACCTTCTAAACTGGTGGTGCCACCTGGATTTTCTGGCAGGGAAAGCGGCTCCAGGATACAATCCTTACTGTCTGGGAGAGACAAAAAGAAAAAGAAAAAAAAAAACTGAAATCAACTCTCTTTAGAAGGATGATTTCTCACCTCCTGCATTAAAAGGATCCTAAAGATATTTACATAATTCCAAAAAAGAAAATACACAGTACCAGAGAGCAGGACACTTTATTACCATTTTAAATAGCTTCTGTAACCCAGAGGCAGGTAGTATAACAAAGCAGCTCTAACTCCCCATTTGCCAGCTTGAATTGGGAAAACCCACTTGTCAGGACAGCTGTTCAAGCCTTCTTCTTGGATACCCGCCAATGGCAGCAAATCTAGGGGTACCTGGAGGGGGAAGGCTGCAACACACTGGGTTAAGGTTCTAAGGCCCATTTGTGACCTATGGCTGAAAGTCATCACGCTGGGAGGCAAATGGTATATATTGAGGCTAGAGGTGATGCCAGGACAATCTTTTAAGCTGATTCCTGTTACACCTGCAAACTCTTTCCTGTTTTTGATTATTTGTCATGTGCAAAGAAGACAGGTCTCATATTGGGTTAACACAGCATGTGCTACGTGGTCCAGGTGGCAATTTTTGATGTTGATTTATATGTATCATTTGATTATATAATTATGTATCATAATTCAAGTTCTTGCAAACAAAGAGATGAATGCTCAATTACTAGACATACATGCTAAACATTTTTCTTGTCTACACTATTCCTTTTCCTAACATCACCTATAGTATCCTTAAGAGTTGAAGTATGTAAGGTCTACAGCTCTGAATTCAGGGCCTCAAACTATAGCCAGTTGTGTCAGGAGTCCTCTTCAGTCTTCTAGTGTGGAAGGCTGGACCTGTCACCTTATGCAGGCTACTGAGTAGTCAGCAACAAGGTAACTAGCGTAAGGCATTTGGCATCTGAGGAAGGGCAGGAGACCTTCTTTGGAAAGAAAGACAGCTATTTCACAGACAGAAACCTTTGGAATTAGGTTACTATTAATTCTACTGTTAAATTTTATTCCTTATTTTTATTTTACTTTACCTATTTTTAAAGGCCTTCTTAATTGAATAATTAATTGAATCAGTTACTGGTACACTGCTGACCATGGCCTAAGAACTGGATAAATGATGTAAGAGGGCAGCATTCATTCACTCACTTAACAAAAATTAGCTGAGTATCTACTGAGTTTTTTCCTGCTTGACTTTGCATGACACTATTCTTACCATCAAGGCCTAAGTGCTTGAAATTTGTTTGAAGGTAAAGATAAGTTAAAAGGATAAAGAGAGAGAGAGAATGTATAAGATTTATGGGAGCATGGGGATACAGCAGTCACCTTAGTGAGCTGGAGAGGGAACGTGTCCCATAAGGGATGTCCTCTAATATATCACTCATAATAAAGTATGCTAAATCAAACTGTTTATCTTAGTTACCTAAAATTATTAAATACCTGGAAAGAAGAAAACAGGGTACACATGACAATAGGGAGAATATTAAAAATATTTAAGCACTTTAGAAGCACTATTAGTAAGACTGGTGTGTTACCCATTATTATATTCATTAAATTAGGTAATGAAATCAAGTTCTGGAATGCTATAGCTCTTTAGTTGCAGGATATATTTTTCAGTTATAGGTTAAGTTCTGCAGGAACTTAAACCTGCATGTGAAAAATAGGATGGGGAAAAAGGTAAGTGATGTACTCATGAAACTCTGTAATAATATTTTACGTTCCCTAGAATAGGAAAACAAAAGGCAGCATATTCTAAATAAACGTTAGTAACATTACCTGCCATCTAGGAAATAACAAGTACTGTACTATATTCTTCTTCCCAAATTTGACTGAGGCATCTGTAAATTCATTTTTCTTAACTGAAGAAAGCAAACACTATATTAATAATCACCACCAACAGCAAGAACTAACCTTACTAGGTGTTTGCTATTTGTAAATTACCAGCAAAGTGTTTTAGGGCACTTTCTCAATTAACCCTAACTACCTCATTCGATTAGTAGTATTACAACCTCCATCTTCCAGATGAGAATTGAGACTTAGAAAAGTTAAATAATTTCCCCAAGTCACAGTGTTAGTAAATGGCCTAAACTTACTAATTTGAGCCTAAATTCAAACACTACATTTTTTGCCTCCAACCCCAAAAGGCAATTCCTCAACTGTGTTTCTTGTTTAAACTATGTTCAGTGCTGTTTTGAATTCATATGTACTTGTAAGTCATACTAAATTTATATGCATTCTGCCGTGTCCTGCAGCCTCCCCCATACCACCTCCACCAGCAACTCTTAAACCTCAGTAGCCCACATCCTTCAAAACCACTGGGTACTCTACCATCGTCTTCTTTCCAAGACTTTACTGCAAACTCTCTACTATTCTTCTGTGGCTCATGTCTCTTCCCTTTTGTTTGTTCAATGTCAGTTTCTCTTTTTTCAAATTATTCCTCAGAAAAGGGACCTAAATGTTCACACATACTAGAACCAAATTGCTTACTGTCACTGTAAGGGTATACAGGAGCAAAATCATGAATCTACAGATTTCATGTATGAGGAACTTGTGGTTTGAGAGGTACTAAGTTGTATTTGGGAACTTAAGCTGCTATACATCCATAAAATAAAAAAAATTAATAGAAAAAAACATTTTTAGATCACAAGGTTCTACAATTTTCTCCTGATTCCATAATCATTTAGCACTGTGTTCAAATTTATAACAGCATTGATCATAAGAAGTAATCTGTTCACCTTCAGACTGTTAGTCTCTGGAAGACAAGGTGAGTCCTGGTCATCTTTATTTACTTGGCACAAATACTGTGCATTATTATCCTACCATGAGTACCCACCATCACTGTGTTTACTTTGTGCCAGGCATTGTTAAGCACTTTACAGGTACAGTATTAATTCAATTAACTCTTACGGTAATCCTATGACAGAGAGTCAATTTCTACTCTTATTTTACAGTTGAGGAAACTTAGTCACTGAAAGGCTAAGTGACTTGCCCTTCAGATAGCTAGTAAGTGGTCGAGTCAGGATTTGAATCCAAGCAGTTCGGCTCAAGCATTTGCACTCTCAACCTATATCTAACTCTAAGGAGTTCAGACCTTTCCTTATAGGAAGGGTCTCCCCTGTTTTAAACTGATATGGGGAGAATGGATTGAAAAGAGGACAAGTCTAAAGATGGGGAGACCGACCAGTTAGGAGACTACTGCAGATGTCCAAGTTTGAGAGCTTGTCTGAAGCAGCAATGTTAGCAGTGCTTAGAAGAGAGGAATAGAGAAGAGGCTACAAAGATGAAACTGACAGTTCCTGATTAATGGCTGGCCACAGGGAGTAAAGAAAAAGGAGATGAGGAAGACTCCCAGGTTTCTGGCTGGAAAGACTGTATGAATGGGGGTACCAGTCACAAATCTAGAAATACATGTAGAGAAGCAGGATTTTTGTTTTCTGAGAGGGATGGATAATGAGTTAAGTTTTAGATAGCTCAGGTGATCTGCTCAGAATTTAGATATTCCTGACAGGGCTTGTGGACAAAGGCAGCAGTAACTGGTGTCTCATGCGATGCTCCTGTGCTATTCTTTGTGTTTGCCAGCTGTCCCTCACTCTGTCCCCCCACCTTCGCCCCACGGCTGCTTGTGGGCTTGACCTACTCCATCTCTCCATGCTCAACAATACAAATATCTCTGTTGTAATTAATTGTTTTCACGTATATCTCTGCCACGAGGGTAGTCTAGTGAATTCCACAAGGTCAAGGACTAAGTCTTACTTATTTTCAGGTCTCTGGTATCGATTATACAGTGCCTGAAACACAGATTGTATTTCACAAGTGTTTGCTGAACAAAGAAATAAAAGAATGAATAATGGACCAGAGGTACTTACAACTAGAGTTACACCTTTAACTCAGTTTCTAGGTAAATTCTATTTTAGGGAACACCTGTGGCTGTCTGTCTTTAGGAGAACTTTCTCTGCCCAGGATTGAGAGTAGTCCAACTATAATTATAGCCAGATATTCAGTCCTGTGAGCCTTGGTGTTAACAGGCCCACTGCTAATTAATAAATAATGATGTAAAAATTACATTGAATTCTGAGATAACAATAAATACTACTGAGTGTAATAAAAGTATTTCATCTTTAATTAGGGATTTCAAAATTATTTTTAATTTTTCATGTAAAGATACTCTCTAGTAAACAAGAAACAAGCAACATTTGGAATGCTGAGTCAGTTATAACCACTCCATCTGAGGATGTTTCTGTGGGATAGACCCCAATCCTCTGTATATATTTTACTTTAGAGCAGTGACTTCCAAATTAAGTTTCATCACCTGGGAGGCTTTTTAAAAGTACTGATTTCAAGACCTTATTGTAGACAGAGGAACTGTAATTTTTACCAAGCAGTAGTCTCTACACTGAAGCCCGGGAATCAGTGGTTCAGAGGATGATCACATGGGGACTGTGGGTCTCCTGATCATATATATACCAGAGTGTGGATACCTTGGACTCATGGAAAAATCCATAAGTTAGGTGACAATGCCTTGTGGCAAATCTAACTTTATAGTGTAGTCTGTCCTAGAGAGAGGCCCTCAAATGCTAAGCACTGTGTCAGCAGAGGAAACTCAGTAAGATCTAACAGTTTATTTCTAGCTGTCACCACAAGAATATCTACATCTTACCACATGGTAAAAAGACAACAGACGCAGAAATACGTAATTCTTTGCTACAAGAACTTTGAACTCTAAAAGGACAAAGGAAGTAAATTATATCTAGCTCCTTTCAGCAAAGAGGCAAAGTATCTTGGAAATTCTGCTTTGGCTCAAAATCTGCTTCACACATTTGTTACAAATTAACAACAAATTATCTGCTCTAGTTCTCACTTTGAACAGCAACTGTTCAAATGAACTATAAAAAATACCACTCCGAAAGAGCTGAATTTTTGAGGAGATCCTATGCTGATTATAAACAATTTTACTGACTCTGGGTAAGATCCTCAAAGTGTCAAATTATTATTCTAGGGTAGTGCTTTTCAAAGCTTAATATGCATATAATCACCTGGAGATTTTGTTGAAATGCACCTGATTCAGTAGGTGTGGCGGCCAGGGAACTGTGCCAATCAAATCTCTTGCTGTTGTGACCATAATGCAAAGAAGGCCTTGGGTGCTGTGCTCTGAAATCCCACTTGCACTGAAGCCAAGCTTTCCATACACTGCTTTCATTAAATGATTGGAGGTAGCAGAAATAGCAAGGCACACTCATTCCTGTGAGAGATGGAACTTCACTGACATGGGACACTGGCTGGAGGACTCCCCACTGGCTTGCCAGAAACTTGCTTAGAACTGTGCTGTACTCCGAGCTCCTACATAACCCTCCTTTCCCTCTTTCCTTCACACAGGTCAGACCCATCTCTCCTTTTTCCCTCTGGCGTCTTCCCTAACAAATCTCTTAAACGTCAAATTCCATCTTAGTGTGTGCTTCTTGGAGTATATGAACTAACAGAGTTGGCCTAAGAGGTAGACAGGATTGAAATTCTGCATGTCTCAGTTCCCAGATGTTGTCAGCCCACTCATTCACAAACCACACTTTGAGTAGCAAAGTTCTATCTAGGGAACAAACCAGTAATGAATTCATAATATACCTATATGCTAAAATAGGCAGCTCTAGACTTTGCAATATATCATTACTGCCAAACAAATAGCTGGCTGCTGGTGCTTTGAAGAAAAAATAAGAAGACTGAGGTTTCTGTCTCCCTTAAGTTGAATGAGAGAAGAAAAGCCCAAATCAACAAATAATTGATAAGAACTTTTACAGCATTCCATCGTAAGGAATTGTAGAACACCTCACACATCATTTCCCCTTTAAAGAAGTCCCTGCAACCTGCTTTGCACATTATCATCACACCACTACTGAAACTGTGAAAACGAAGCAGTAATTTGGTGATATACTCAACCCAGATAAAATTGATTTAGTTGCTACTCTCATCACACTCTGATCATCTAATTGATATCTATCATAAAAACTGGAATATTGAGATAGGTGGAGTGTTTTTGTTTGTTTTTACTGTTTTAATTCTGAAAACACTGTAAACATACTCTAGTTTCCAAAGTAAACATTTCCTTCACATTTGTTCTTTATATATATTAGTGTAATTTATTTGATTATAGCTCACTTCCGTATTTTAACAAGTCTGGATAATATTTTCAGGCCTGTTCTCTAAGCTTTTGATCTGACAGATATCATATATTTCCATAGGATTTCAATGCCTAATCAATCTCACTGATTATATGTTGATTTTATTCTAAAAATTAAACTCCAAGAAGGTAACTTTATTTCTAAATTCTTGAGAGTATTTTGCTCTTACACCAAAAAATGGCCTTCTACTTCCTAAACAAGTCAGTTCTTTGATTTCTAAGAGTGGCTCCCCAGCAGATGCATTTGGAAAATTGCAAAGACTAGGTCTAGTCTTTTTAACCATTATCAATCTCTTAAATTCAGAGTAAGAATATAACACCCTTATTTAATTACCCCTGGGCTAATAATTCATCTTGTAAATTAATGAGGCCCCAAATATAAAAGATTAATTTACTATACTCCTACTAAAAGTGGGAAGGTTGGGGGATGGACTTAGATCAGCATTGTTACATAGTCTCAATACCACATTGAGACTGCTGATGAGGCTGTGCTGGATTAGTACTCATCTATACAGCTGGAAAGTTTGCCACTTCCTCTGGTATGAAAACAGTTACAAACATAGTCAACCCTTAAACCTAATAAACCCATGCTTGAAAATTAAAGGAGCTAATTTAACAGGCAAAAAGCTATGAAAACTTTATTACAGCATCACCTATAAAGTAAAGTAATGGAAACAACCTAAATGTCATGCAAATGAAAACTGTTCTATAATATCTGGCATATCCTATATAACATTATGCATTTGCTAACTGGCAATTATAAACATACATGTACATACACTCAAATGCAAGTACAAGGTTTGAAAGAGAATATACAAAACAATGAGATTATGAATGCATTTATTTACCCCCAATTTTTTTAACACTGAAAAATTCTTAAATAAAAAGCATGCCAACTGATGAGTCCCTAAATGTGACTGTGACAGATAAGAGAAAGAAGTAGAGCAAGCACCATTTTATTCAGTCACTTTCTAAGTCTTAAGATCTAAGATGAAAAATTTTGATTATATTTACCATTTAAAAATTGAATGCCTATTATGCATCACGTAAATTCTAGATACTAAAAGAAATACAAAGATTATTAATAAAAATACCTATCCTGAAGAAATTGTTAGTCTAGAAGAAAATATGAGACAACTGTACAAACAATTATAATACAGGTTAACATATGTGAAGCTGACCATATAAATCAAGGGCTTAGAATAGGGAGGAAAAAAACCCCTTTAAACTGGAGAAATAAAGGGTAGTCATCACAGAGGATTCCTGAAATGGTAAAGAATTCCAGCAAGTACATATGGGTAGTTAAAAAATCAAAATAGTCCAAATAGTGCTAGAGTCTAAGTAAGAAAAAGCTGTAAAGGTAGATGGATCACATGTTGGTGAGCCTTAACGCCAGGCCAAAGATTTATATTTAATTTGAAAGTTGTGAGTAGATCCTGATGGTCTTTAATCAAGGAAGTAACACAACATATTAAGTCACAAAACAAGTCTCAACAAAAGGAAAACACAAGATACCAAAACCTGTGGTATGCAGGAAAACCAGGGAAGTTTATAGTGGTAAATGAGTATGTTAAAAGGAAAAGAGATCTCCCATAAACAAATTTTATAACTCAAGGAACTAGTCAAAGAAGAGCAAACCAAGCTCCAATTTAGCAGAAGGAAACAAACAAGATTGGGACAGAAATAAATGAAATAGAGAATAGAAAAAATATAGAAAAAAATCAACAAAAATAAGAGTTGGTTTTTTTTTTTTTTTTTTTTTTTTGGCAGTACGCGGGCCTCTCACTGTTGTGGCCTCTCCCGCTGGGGAGCACAGGCTCCGGACGCACAGGCTCAGCGGCCATGGCTCACGGGCCCAGCCGCTCCGCGGCATGTGGGATCTTCCCAAACCAGGGCACGAACCCGTGTCCCCTGCATCGGCAGGCAGACTCTCAACCACTGCGCCACCAGGGAAGCCCAGAGTGGGTGTTTTTTTAAAAGGTAAACTCAAAATCAGGAATGAAAGAGGGAGATATTATAACTGATAACACAGAAATACAAAGGATCATGAGGGGCTGCTATAAATAATTATACTCCAACAAACTGGATAACCTAGAAGAAATGGATACATTCTTAGAAACATACAATATTCCAAACCTGAATCACTGAAGAAATAGAAAATCTGTAACTATAAGGAGACTGAGTCAGTAATGAAAAACCTCCCAACAAAGAAAAGCCCAGGAACAAATGGCTTCACAGGAGAATTCTATCAAACACTTAAAGAATTAGTGGCAATTCTTCTCAAACTCCTCCAAAATACTGAAGAGGAAGGAACACTTCCAAACTCATTTTATGAGGCCAGCATTACCATGATACCAAAGCGAGACAGACACTACAAGAAAATTACAGACTAATATCCCTAATGTATAAAGATGCAAGAGTCTTCAACAAAATACCAGCAAACCAAATTCAACAGCACATTACAAGGATCATATACCATAATCAAGTGGAATTTATCCTTGGGATGCAAGAATGGTTAAGCATACGAAAATCAATCAATATGATATACCACATTAACAGAATGAAAGACATAAATCACAGGATCACCTCAAAAGATGGAAAAAAGCATTTGACAGAATTCAACATCCTTTCATGATAAAAACACTCAACAAACTAGAAAAAGAAGGAAACTGTCTCAACATAATGAAGGCAATATATATAAAAAGCTCATAATATTTACAACTGTTAAAAACTGAAAACTTTCCCTCTAAGATGAGGAACAAGGTAGGGATGCCCACTCTTGCCATTTATATTCAACATAATACTGGAAGTCCTAACTAGAGAAATTAGGCAAGAAACAAACAAACAAGAAACAAGCAAACAAAAAAGGCATCCAAATCAGAAAAGAAGTAAAATTATGTTTGCAGATTACATGATCTTATATTACTATAGAGAGTATACACACACAGAAAAAAATGCTTAGAACTAATAAACAAATTCAGTAAAGTTGCAGGACAAATAACATACAAAAATCAGTTGTGTTTCTATACACCAATAATGAACTTTCTGAAAAGGAAATGAAAACAATTCTATTTACAATACTATCAAAAAGAATAAAATATGTAGGAATAAACTTAACCAAAGAGGCAAAAAGACTTGTACACCGAAAACTACAAAACACTGATGAAAGATACAAATATAATTGGAAAGACAGCGTATGTTCATGGATAGGAAGATGTAAAATGTTATATTGTCCAAACTACCCAAAGCAATCTACAGATTCAATGCAATTTCTATCAAATTCCTTTGGCTTTTTTTTTTCAGAAATAGAAAAAAAAAACATTAAAATTCATATGGAAACACAAAGGACTGTGAATAGCCAAAACAACCTTGAGAAAGAAGAACAAAGCTAGAGGTACTTCCTGACTTCAAAACATCCTACAAAGCTACAGCAGTCAAAACAGTATGTACTTGCTTAATGAGAGATGTATATAGATCAAGGAACAGAATAGAGAGCCCAGAAATAAACCCAAACACATAGTGTCAAATGACCTTTGACAAAGATGCCAAGACTACAGTGCAATAAAGGATAGTTTTTTCAACAACCATTCATTAAAAAATACTATTATTGGGTAAACTGGATATTCACGTGTAAAAGATGAAACTGGACCCTTACCTTATTCCACACACAAAAAATCAACTCAAAATAAAATAAAGACTTAAATATAAAACCTGAACTTATAAAACTCCTAGAAGAAAATATAGGAAAAAAACTTCCTAATATTGGCCTTGGCAATGAGTTTTTTTAAATTTTTATTTTATTTATTTATTTTAACATCTTTATTGGAGTATAATTGCTTTACAACGGTGTGTTAGTTTCTGCTTTATAACAAAGTGAATCAGCTATACATATACTTATAACCCCATATCTCCTCCCTCTTGTGTCTCCCTCCCATCCTCTCTATCCCACCCCTCTAGGTGGCCACAAAGCACCGAGCTGATCTCCCTGTGCTATGCAACTGCTTCCCACTAGCTATCCATTTTACATATGCTAGTGTATATATGTCCATGTCACTCTCTCACTTTGTCCCAGCTTACCCTTCCCCCTCCCCATGTCCTCAAGTCCATTCTCTATGTCTGCATCTTTTTTTTTTTTATTGCGTTACGCAGGCTTCTCACTGTTGTGGCCTCTCCTGTTGCAGAGCACAGGCTCTGGACGCGCAGGCTCAATTTTTTCTTTGTTTTGTTTTTTTTGGCGGGACGTGGGCCTCTCACTATTGCTGCCTCTCCCGTTGCGGAGCACAGGCTCCAGACGCGCAGGCTCAGCGGCCATGGCTCACGGGCCTAGCTGCTCTGCAGCACGTGGGATCTTCCCGGATCGGGGCACGAACCCATGTCCCCTGCATCGCCAGGTGGACTCTCAACCACTGCGCCACCAGGGAAGCCCTGTTTGTTTTTTAGATATTGAACTGCATGAGCTACTTGTATATTTTGGAGATTAATTCTTTGTCAGTTGCTTCATTTGCAAATATTTTCTCCCATTCTGAGGGTGGCAATGATTTCTTGAATATGACACCAAAGTGTAGGCAACGAAAACAATAGATAAGTAGGACTACATGAAACTACAAAGTTTCTGCATAGCAAAGGAAAAAAAAAAGACAACAAAACGATCTATGGAATGGGAGACAATATTTGCAAACCATATAACTGCAAAAGGGTTAATATCCAAAATACCCAAGGAACTCATAAAACTCAAAAGCAAAAACAAAAACAAATAACCCAATTAAAAAATGGGCAAAGGACCCGAATAGACACTTCTCTAAAGAAGACATACAAATAGCCCACAGGTATATGAAAAGGTGCTCAACATCACTAATCACCAGGGAAATGCAAATCAAAGTATAATGAGACACTACCTCACATCTGTTAGAACGACTATCATCAAAAATACAAGAGATAAGTGTTGACAAGGGTATGGAGAAAAAGAAAATCTGTACACTGTTCTTGGAATGTAAACTGCTACAGCTATTGCAGAAAACAGGATGGAGGGTCCTAAAAAAATTAAAAACAGAACTACCATATAATCCAGCAGTATATATCAAGGAGAACTGAAAACAGGATCTTGAAGAAATTTGCACTTCCATGTTCAACAAAGCCTTATTCACAATAGCCAAGAGGTGCAAACAGCCTACGTGTCCATCGACATATGAACGGATAAAGAAGTTGTGGTACAGATATACAATGAAACATTATTCAGCCTTATAAAAGGACATTCTGTCATACAGTACAACATGGATGAACCTGAAAGACATGTAAGTGAACTAAGCCAATTACAAAAGGATGAATACTGCATGATTCCATTTATATGAGTTATTTAAAGTGGTGATACTCATAGAAGCATAAGTAGAACGGTGGTTGTCAGGAGATGGAGGAGGGGAAAATGGGGAGTAGTTGTTCAATGAGTATAGAGTTTTGGTTATGCAAGATGAAAAGATCCTAGAGATCCACTATATAACAATGTGCATATACTTAAAAATACTGTACACTTGGTCCCATTAACCAATCCTGGGTGAGTTACTTAACGTCAAGTCTGTTTCTACAACATAAAATGGATTAATTATAATAGTTACCTGATGGAGTTGTTATGAGGGTTAATTGAGGAAACTGATGTAAAGCACATGGGTGGTCGACACATTAGTGAAATAAAGGTTAGCTCCCATTATTACTACTGATAATAATGAGTATGGCTGTAAGTTCGAGGATGGAGAGAGACAGGCATCATATGCACTGAGATGTACTGCAATTCCTGTACATTAATTCAAAATACACATTCCATGGTCCTAAAGTAGATCTAAAGCACCAAGTCATGTAAGAGTGGATCCCAGACTTCTAACAAAGAATAAGCTCACTTCATAACTGTCTATTTACTCTTAAGTCCTGATTATATCGTTAGAATTCAAAGGCTTTTGCATTCTCTTGATCACCTTGCTATTCCTGTAGCACATTACAATAAAAGAAAACACGATGAGATTTTTATACAGAGATAAGGGAAGTTGAAGGAATTTATACTGACAGCCTCAATTTTCTGAACATAGGAGGTGAGGTCTCCAACTACACTGAAGACAAGAACTTAAGGAAAAAATGGAAAAGATTTAGAACTACTACTAATGGAAAATGCAATTTAGAAAAAAATCATTGTAGAATAGTCCTGAAGGTCCAGCTGAGGTTAGCTAGCTGCCTTACTTTGAGTCCTATTTATATTTCGTGAACAGATCTGTATTGTGTCAAAAAGAGCTTGACTTTTCTTACAACATATATGTTCTGGGTTGTCAAATCATGCAGCTCTACACAAATACTTATACATAAATACACATAATGATAAGATTTTTAAATAGAGTATTTTAGAAACACCTAACCCAGTGCTGTCCAAAAGAACCTACTGAGAGGAAGGAAATGTTCTATATCTGCTTTGTCCTATTGGCTATTGTCCATGGTGGCCATTAGCTACATGTGGTTATTGAGCATTGAGAATGTGGACAGTGAGACTGAGGAACTTCAATTTTGTTTAATTTTAATTAAATAGCCACATGTGATTATTGGCTATCACATTTGACAGAGCAGATCTAATTAATGCAGAAGACCTTAATCTTAGGTCCATGAACACCTACACGATTCAAACTCAATCTGTAGAATTCAATGTGAAATTGTATTCAAAATTATGTGTGTATGAATTTTTCTAGGAAGGTCTTTTGATTTAATTCTTAAAGGGTTCTGGTGACTCCAAAAAGTTTTAAAACCATGCATCCTGTCACTTACAATATATTTTTTATCATTTAGTCTAACATTTTTATTTACAACGTGTATGTGAATAGTGTCCTTATTTGGGGATTTCAAGCAATTACATAACTAAATTAACCACCATTTTGCAACAGGATTTAGATGACCTCACTTTGCAGGCAGAGCAGAAGGAGACACCCTGAAGACAGAACAGGCAATACTTATACAGGGTATAATATAGAAACTACAAACAAATCCCCTGGCAAAAGTAATTTTTTAAATTGGTTATCACAGTGCCTGAAATCTCCACCATTAACATTAACCCCTGGACTACTGTTTTTGAAAGTAAAATATACGGTATCTTTTATATAAATACAGGAATTTACTGAGAACAGATGTAATAGGAGGGATTCTTTACCTGTGGGGATATATATTCCAGAGAGTTTCTAAGAGGACCAGATTACTGCATCCTGTCTACAGTGAAGATTTATTTGAGAACAGGCAAAATGTTTTTCACATAGAATTAGGATTAACAATTAACTCTCTTGTTCCTCAAAGATTTTCCTTTTTACATTCCCATTCTATAAAGAAAAACTGTAAGTGTTGTAAGTGTTAAGTTCTATAGCATATGCTATCACCTGATTATTTCTAGTGACGCAGGTTTGTTCAATTTGTATGCAAGCAAAATCAATAGCAAAGAGAAGTCAGGAAAAGACTGAGAACGTGTGGCAACCATCCTACTGTTATATTAAAGCTATTAACAGGTCCAATCTTTCTAGAAATACTCAGAAATTGCTTTCTCATACATCCTCAAACCACTGTCCATCCTACTAAATTCCCTGAGGGTGGGCTGGGAAGTTGGTTACTTGTAGATCTACTTTTTAAAAAAAATATATTAATTTTTTTAATTTGGCTGTGTCGGGTCTTAGTTGCAGCACGCAGGCTCTCTAGCTGTGGCGTGTGGGCTTAGCTGCTCCGCAGCATGTGGGATCTTAGTTCCCCGACCAGAGATCAAACCCACGTCCCCTGCATTGGAAGGTGGATTCTTAACCACTGGACCACCAGGGAAGTCCCCTGTAGATCTACTCTTTTTGTCTAGAAAACTCTCAATTAGTTTAGGGGTTACTAAAAAAAAATGGAACTCAGGAACAAATGATGTAGTAGACTAGACGATGCAGAAATGACTTGATTTCCTGCTCAGATTATGACTGAGATGATGTTAATTAAGCTCCTTTTCCCTACTGTAATATGAAAGCACTGCAGAATCTAAAATATTGGCTGGGGCCTCCCTTTCCATGCTACAATTCCTACTTTCAAAACTACTTAACAGTGAAATGTGATTAAGTTTCCTTTCTCAGGCAGCTTTTTTGGCTATCGATTACTTGTTTCTGGTTTACACATGATACCTTCTTATCTTAATCCATTCCACAAAGATGAATTAGTAGTGTCTACTTTAATAATGCAGTAGTAACAATAATGTGAAAGCAATAGCTGTTTGAAATATAAGTTCATGACATTTCAGAGGGAAATAAATCCTAGGAAGAGAAAGTAAATGTATAAAAATAAATCCTTCCTTATTAATATGATAAATGATTATTTGTAAATTTAAATCAGATTAAGATTTCTACTGTTAAAAATGTACTTTAAGAAGACCTAGGGGCTTCCCTGGTGGCGCAGTGGTTGAGAATCTGCCTGCTAATGCAGGGGACATGGGTTCGAGCCCTGGTCTGGGAGGATCCCACATGCCGCGGAGCAACTAGGCCCGTGAGCCAAAGTAACCTGGTGCAGTCACTATGGAGAACAGTATGGAGGTTCCTTAAAAAAATAAAAAGAGTTACCATATCAAAAAAAAAAAAGCACTTTAAAACATACATGGTTAAGTATATTCATTTCTTCAGAAATATTTTCTCTAACTCTAAAGCTTATTGGCAATGAAAGATTTAGAATCCAAAAGGAGTTGGAATGAAAGATAAAAAAACATACTGTGTTATTACTTTATTCTCTCTCTCACATCACTGATATTTCACATCTTCTACTGCTCCTACTCTACACTATCAAAGATACTTCACAGTACTTAAATGTAAAACTACCACAAGTTTTTATTTGATAGGAATGCTGGGACTCCAACTGGAATTCAAGGCTGGGTATATATATATTTCATTCTAAGTAACAGAACAAATTGGAACTAAGTCCTCAACATTATCTCCCATCTACCAGGAGAAGGCAATAGTAGGCAGGAGGCAGACATCAGGAATCTGGGAATATAAATATGGAAATAAACAAAAAAGGTAATAAAATTTTCACCTCAGTTAATGGAAAATTTAATTAACCAGGATAACCTATTTGAAACATAGGATCATCTCCTGGTGATCCTGACAGGAGACCAATGTAACAAAAGATACTGACAAATAACTGAGTTTTTGGCAAGAAGGGAGAAACAAAGCAAACTGATGAATACTCTTATTTACTGAAATCTATGGGGGAAAAGATGGAAAGGAAGGAAGGGTAAATTCTGACTCATAAACACCTGATTGGTTATTGGCCTACCTTATGCTTTCTAAGTAAGTAGCGCCCAGTGGAGATTTCACAGTGCATCCACAGAGGCTGGGTTTAACCTAATTTAATTGATTTGATTTGACAGGCAATTACTTTGGAATTAGTATTCTAGTCAATATTTTAATGAAATGGGCTGGCAACTAGAAAATTTTAAATTACCTATCTGATATTTCCCTATTAAGTATAATTAGTGTTTTTGATAGAATCATAAATTTTGAGTTGTGGGACTAACATATCTCTATTTAAAAAATTAAATAGCTATGTCATCTTTTAATTTTAATGTTTGATGTCTAAATTCATCAGTATGAATAATTTGTTAGTACAATAGTTTTGTTAAGAATAATTATTTTTAGGCACAGAAAAGCACATTAATAAATAGGAACTTTTCAAAAGTACCACATAATCACTGATTTAAATTCTTGTTTTAGAACAGTTTAATTCTTCACACTTATATACATATATATGTATGTATATATCAGATATCAATTAGCTCCTTGAAAAATATTAGTTTTTGTCTTTTACTGAATGAAAATGCTGTCTTGTTAACAACTCTACAAACGCATTTCTCTCTTTGGCTTATGTCCCAAACATAATAATTTAGAATAAAATCAAGCAGTAGTTTCAAATCAGTATCTATGCTGAACGGATTTTTCACGTGGAGAAAAGTCACTGAATACGTTCTCTGCTCTTCTGACAAGCAATTTTGCTATCTTAAGCACTAAATATCACGGCAAATTATAAAACTAAGAAAATTTGCTAATTCTTTGGGTGATATGTTAAAGTTAATAATTACTAATTTATTCTAACTTCTTTAGAAGAAAATCTATTATTAATACAGTGAACCTTGGCTATGACAGTATTTACTAGATTATCCAGCACTGGTTAAGTCAGCTGAGATTCCATCTGATGGATTTTAATTGTTGAAATAGTAAAAGACCTCTTTATAACAGCCTTCTCAGCAATAAAGCAGCTCTGTAATAGCAAGTCTCTAAAGGATTTGAGGATGAAAATAATAACAGATTACTTCTCAGCCCTGATATTGAAATAGAAACTTTCTGAAAGTTAGGCGAAGTCTTGGGCTGATATTCATTGTATCACTCTGTTTTATAAAAATATTTCCCTAGAAAGTAATTTTTCCTTCCAGCCCACTTTCAAGCAAAAGAGATGTGCTAGATACTGGAGAGCAAATAAAGAAGAATAAGAATGACCCTG
Source organism: Neophocaena asiaeorientalis asiaeorientalis (assembly GCF_003031525.2). Lineage (NCBI taxonomy): Eukaryota > Metazoa > Chordata > Mammalia > Artiodactyla > Phocoenidae > Neophocaena > Neophocaena asiaeorientalis. Next base: position 12,396,473 of record NW_020174561.1, read on the forward strand.
CTCTCAAGGAATCCACATCTTTTCCACCAGGGAGGCTGGTCAAGTTCACAGATACATCTCACACGACCTAGAATGTAAGAAGCACCAGAGGAGAGAAAAGAACAAAGCACAATGGTAAGGTAGCCTATATCCAGCAAGCGAAATACTGAAGCACTGGATGCACTTCCTTAGTTCCAGTTACATGCCAGACTGCTTGGGTAGTTGTTTGGTCTTACTTTGAGGTATTTAACAAATCCTTTTTCTTCAAGTTATCTGGAGCTGCTGCTTTTACAAAGACAGTTGTGAGTAGTCTTTTAAAGCTTCTGCAAAACACCTGTGATCCAATCATTTTTCAGGACATTAAAAAAAATATAATTCTCAATTTACTTGTCTACTGACAACCTCTCCCGTATCTTCAGTGAGTTTAGTATAAATCCCATCTCCATGATGTAAAATAACCTTCTCTAAATGTGACTACATCACAAAAATCACTTGCCTTCCAATACAGAGGAAGAGGAAATAAAAAGCTGCTGGACAATAAAACATACAACAGATTTTAATCCTAGAATTTCAGATGTAGTACTAATTTCCCATGGTTTACCTCATAATTACAAAAATTAATCCAAAAAGTGATATATATCTTGTATCCTTAAAAGAATGAGTGGAAGTTAGTTAACATAAGATAGTACATGTTGCAAATTACTCATGCAACAGCAAACACAGAATTTTGTCAGCAGTTCATCTGACTATCACTGGCTTCACTGGATGTCCAAATGCATCTTTACTAAAAATGATACTTGATGAATATCTTTTGTTATTTTTATTTTCAGGCAGTGATTCTCAAACCTGATAGTACATATAAATCAACTAGGGAGCTTTGGAAACATAATGTTTTCCACACAGTGATTCTAATGTAATCATTCTGTGGTGACTGGTACATGTTTTATGTGAATCCACAAACTACTGTTCTAAGGAAAACCTGTTTATGATCAATTCTATGACTTCATAATTTAATGTAAGAGTAAAAAAGATGGACATTTTATGGGGGAAGGTTAAAAAATGGTTTCTGGTTTTGGGAAAAACAACATCTTTGCACTTTATTTATGAAAGGTATTCAAATTAAAGTCATTGATGCAGTATGTTTCTTTACTGTGAATCTGCTCATACACATTTGATAAACTGAAGAATAACGTCAGCATAACACAGAAGTTGTATTAGTTCATGTGTATTTTTTTCCAGCAAAATAGTGATTTGAAGCAATCATGGCATGCTTTCTCATTATTTAAAGAAAGCCTAAGCAATATACAACAATCTTTAACAAAACTCCTGAAAATCTAGTTAAGTTCTTCCTTACAGCAAGTAGGAACTTCAAGAACTGCTATTCTTTCCATTATGTTAAGCTGTTCAAGGAAGCTGATGATACAGATGAACAAGGTGCAATGGCATTTCTTCCCATGTTTAAATAACACCTGACTGACAGAGTGTCTTTTCAACAAATGGTTGGAACAAATGGACATTCACAGGCCCCTCCCCACAAAAAAAAAAAAAAAATCAATCTAGGCACAGACCTTACACTCTTCACAAAAATTAACTCAAAATGGATCACAGACCTAATCGTAAAACACAAAACTGTAAAACTCTTAGACAATAATGCCAACTAAAAAATGCCACTGGCCACCCAGTTCCACAAGGATTGAGTCATTAGCCACCGCAGTTGCTGATCTTCAACACGTCCTGAAAGGTGTTCAGGGTGGAGATCAGGAATGAGGCTCTCTGAGCTCTGGGAAAACTGGCAGAACAGGCCTTCAGATAGTGAGATATTTTCAGAAGAAACTTTTTTATGAACTTGGATTCTTGCATCTTCCCATACTTAGAAAAGCACTAAAACAATGAACTAAGACATCTGCTCCTCGTGACTACCAGCAACCTTCTACCAAGAGGTGTACTTGGTTGCACAGACCACCTTTGCCAAAATCACAAATATACTGACCTCCCTGCTTACCTCTTTGGAACAGTTTCTCAGAGCTATCTGAGAGGCAGTCTCCAGGGCTACAGTCCTTAGTAAGAAAATGAATAAACCAGACTCATAGCTTTTATGTTGTGCATTTTTAAGTCAATAATAACATAGGAGAAAACCTTGATGACCTTGAGCATAATGATGCCTTTTTAGATACAACACCAAAGACAGGATCCCTGAAAGAAATAACTGATAAGGTGAACTTCATTAAAATTAAAAACTTCCACTCTGAAAAAGACAGTATCAAGAAAATGAGAAGCCAAGCCACAGACTGGGAGAAAAGATTTGCAAAAGACACACCTGATAGGGCTTCCCTGGTGGCGCAGTGGTTGAGAGTCCGCCTGCCGATGCAGGGGACACGGGTTCGTGCCCCGGTCCGGGACGATCCCACATGCCGCGGAGCGGCTGGGCCCATGAGCCATGGCTGCTGAGCCTGCACATCCGGAGCCTGTGCTCCGCAACGGGAGAGGCCACAACGGTGAGGGGCCCGCGTAACGCAAAAAAAAAAAATAAAAAGACACACCTGATAAAGGACTGTTATCCACAATATACCAAAAAACTCTTAAAACTCAACAATAAGATAACAAACAACCTGATTAAAAAATGGGCTGAAGATCTTTATTATTTTTTAATTGAAGTATAGTTGATTTACAATATTATATGGGGCTGAAGATATTAACATCATCAAAGAAGATATACAGAAGGCAAATAAGCATATGAAAAGATGCTCCACATCATATGGTATCAGGGAAATGCAAATTAAAACAAGATCCTACTATACAGCTATTAGAATGGCCAAAATCCAGAACACTGAACACACCAAATGCTGGTGAGGATGTGGAGCAACAGGAACTCTCATTCATTGCTGGTGGGAACACAAAATGGTATAGTCACTTTGGAAGACTGTGTGGCAGCTTCTTACAAAACTAAACTTACTCTTACCATACAATCCAGCAATCATACTCCTTGGTATTTACCCAAAGGAGCTGAAAACTGATGTCCACACAAAAACCTGCACACAGATGTTTACAGCAGCTTTAATCATAATTGTCAAAACTTGGAAGCAACCAAGATGTCCTGCAGTAGGCAAATGGATAAATTAATTTTGGTACATCCAGACAATGGAATATTATTCAGCACTAAAAAGCAATGAGCTATCAAGACATAAAAACACATGGAACAATCTTAAATGCATATTACTTAGTACAAGAAGCCAATCTAAAAAGGCTGCATACTGTATGATTCTAACTATATACCGTTCTGGAAAAGGCAAACCTATGGAGACCATAAAAAGATCAGTGGTAGCTGGGATGGGGGTGGGAACAGATGATTATGCAGAGCACAGAGGATTTTTAGAGCAGTGAAAATACTCTGTAGGATATTATAAAAATGGATATATGCCATTATACATTTGTCCAAACCCTTATAATGTACAACACCAATGGGGAACCCTAAAGTAAACAATGGACTTTGGGTGATTATGATAGGTCAATATACGTTCATCCTTGGTAAAAAATGTACCATTCTGGTGAATAACGTTGATAATTGGAAAGGCTATTCATGTATGGGGGTAAGGAGTATATGGGAAACCTCTATATCTCTGCGATTTTGTGGTAAATCTAAAACTGCTCTAAAAAAATAAAGTCTTAAAAACAAAACAAAACACTTGATTGACAGAAGTCTACACAGTGAGTTGGGTATTTAATTTTGATAAAACTGGTCTTCATTAGGAGTAAATGTCTCCAAGGAACTATAGTTTGAAGGAGGCAGCATGAATTCCAGAGTTCAATGATGCAAAGAATTAACTGGACTGTAAATCCAGTGGAGACTTAACCATGCTGCTCTTTTTATTAGGATTGCTGTGGTTTACAAAGTTCTATTGGTTTTGAGTGATCTATCCCTAACCCAATCCCCCACCCCCTGCCACGCTTAAGACCTGTTATTTGTGTCGCGTACTTCTGTAGAATGCAGTTTTTCAGGAATGCATAAGGTTACTAGAGTAGAAGCACCTCTGTTATTTGTATATAACAAAGTATTTTTAGGGCTGAATACACCGGGACAGACGAGGGCATCTACTGATAACATAGCTCAGCTTTTAGACTTAAAAACCCTTAATAAAAGAACGTGGGACTAGGGAATCATAGTACCCCACATATTGAAAAAGTGCTTCTGGTATAGCACATCACAGCTTACAGCGAGTGAGGACCTAGAATCAAAACTCCACTTCAGGCATGAGAAAACTATAACCTAGAAGTTATTTTCTACTTCGTATCTTGCCTCCCTAGTAAAGTGTTACAACAAGCCTTCTTGTATAGGCCAATGTTCATTATGCCAAATAACTGGCCATCTTAACAGTTTCTGCATCACGTTACAGCCAAGTCAACAAGGAGGCTTTGTCCTTCCCCAATGCAGTTCCAGTTTTATTCTGCAAAACAATGAGAAAATAGCACTTGTTTTATCAAAACATGCTTTATAACCAATTTCACTGGAATGGATTTATCCCCCAAAATCCAGATATAAAATTGCCATTCTGAGAGAGAAAAATACTAAATAGAGGAAGATAATAAGTATCACTCAGGAGTGCCAGTCTGTAAGATTCAGTGTATTGACTCATGGAATAAAAAAACACTGATATCAAAGAGGTGCAGAGTCTTAACAGTGAAGAAACCTCTCAAGAAATCTAGATTAAAACAAAATGCTTAAATGACTGTGTATTTGAAGTTATTAAGTGGCAATCAATGAAACCTCACCAGATGTTTACATAAACCACCTAAAATAGATACACAAAATTATCTTCAAAAAATTGACAGCAATTCAAAATAAGCAAGCCAAGGAAAGAGTGTATGGTGTATGTACTGACAAAACAGCAGCAACCCATCCAGTTTCGGTATGTTTTACTTTGATCTGAAGATAAATAATTCCACAAAATCCACTTTGGATTTTAATTTTGGACGTGCCAAAAAAATAAAAGTTCAGAAGCAATGATCTATAAATTATTTTTGTACTTCTTGTGTTATAAATTCATTCCAAATTTCGAGTGTTCACCAAATGATTCTATGTGGGATAAAGTTCTGTACAAAAAGAACAGAAAAGACAGAAAAGCAACACATTGTAAACCCTTAAGGAACATATAGATAAATTCACCTTCAAGTCAAATTGTCATAAGGTACTTTTGACTTTCCAGAAATGACACTCAAAACCATTCAGAATCATTTGGATGGGTCTTACACTGGGCTAGTTAACAAAACTATAGCTTTCCCCATGAAAGGAGAGGGTGAGTTCCAGTTGCTTGAGAATTTCAATCATCTGAGGGAGCATCCAGGGAAATGTTGGGGAAAGTCTCTGATAGGGCAAGCTGTCACCACTGTTATTTTGAAAGTGCAGTGGGCTCAGATCCCCTTTGTGGAATCAGGAGATGTCAACAGTAGAGAACACCCTGCCTTCCTCTATGCTTCCTAGGTCTGATGACTCAAACCTCCTAGTCCTCTTCCAGTCAGCAGATATTCCCTAGCAATTAGAAGTGCACTAACAAAAAAGAACGGAAAAACAGGAAAGGGAAAAAAAAATGAAGGGGACTTTTGGAATCAGACAAGAGATTAAAAAAACAAAAACAAAAAACCCCCAAAACAGCCAACAAAGCTAGTCAAATGTTAGCAATTCTTAAAAGGGCTGTTCCTCACCCTTGCTCTCTTCTGCCCATTCTCCAACCTCTTCTCATTCTCAGCTCTGACTCTATAAAGCTGTAAAGCACTTAAGAAATAAGACTTTTTGAACAGAATGTATTTAAAGTTAAAACACAATAGGGAAATATTTGACTGATAAAATCGATAAAGATAAGATCAGCATCAAAAGACATTAGGTTTCCCAAATCCTAGCACTCCACTCAACGCTGGTTATTGATCATGCACAATAGCTACTAAATAAAATATAAAACACAAAATAAGGGCTTCCCTGGTGGCGCAGTGGTTGAGGGTCCGCCTGCCGATGCAGGGGACACGGGTTGGTGCCCTGGTCCGGGAGGATCCCACATGCCGCAGAGCGGCTGGGCCCGTGAGCCATGGCTGCTGAGCCTGCGCGTCTGGAGCCTGTGCTCCACAACGGGAGAGGCCACAAGAGTGAGAGGCCCACGTACCGCAAAAAAACAACAACAAAAACCCCCCACAAAATAAGTTATTTGGGCTGTATAAAATAAGCTAATGGGACAGTAATTCTATTCAACATACCCAATATACTTAAATATAAGAGGATATAGCAGTGGTCAAAGGAATCTATTACAGAGCAGAAAGGTGCTTCACTCTGAATCTCACTGCCAGCTGTCATTTCTGCTGTGCTCCAAACATGTAATTTACAGTGGGGGAAAGGGATATTGTTATAATAATTTGGGAAGCTTCATAAACCACTCATCCAGATGAAAGCCACTGGGTTGAACAAACTCTTACTTAAAAAAGAATAAAGAGTAGAAAGTTTATTAATATTAAAGAGATGAGTCCTACATTCATTAAAAGATAAATATACTTTTTTTGTTGCATTAAGGATTAAGAAACTTTAAGGATGAGCTCTTTAAATCTAACATATACGTGTGACACCAAGAGCTCCATAAGAGAAGACCTCCAACTACAAATAGCCAAGGGATATTTTACAAAACAAATTATTGTCACTGCTAGTTTCTGGTAAGCAATTGTTTTAGGAGTACAGTAAAACTTTAGAGCTTTCAGTGAGGTTTTCAGTATTCAACAAACTTAAATTTTATAATTATTTTCAAAAGTTTGTTATGATACGCTGGTGAGGTCTTCAAATATCTTACTGGAAATTGCTGAAGTTATTACAACTCTTACCCAATGTCCAAAAAAAGTCTTCATTTCTTGGTCTGTGATTCTATATCCAGTGATAACCCTGGACCATTGTTAGTGATCCATTGGCCAGACAGCAACTATACAGTCATCTTAAGAATTAACCTAGGGCTTCGCTGGTGGCGCAGTGGTTGAAAGTCCGCCTGCCATGCAGGGGATGCGGGTTCGTGCCCCGGTCTGGGAAGATCCCACGTGCCACGGAGCGGCTGGACCCGTGAGCCATGGCCGCTGAGCCTGCGCATCCGGAGCCTGTGCTCCGCAACGGGAGAGGCCACAACAGTGAGAGGCCCGCGTACCACAAAAAAAAAAAAAAAAAAAAAAAAATTAAACTAATAAGTGTAGAAATGTTGGTAACAGGCAGAGTTCTCTCTGTAGTTTGATGGCAATACTACACTTAGCTCTGTCTGCCTTTACCATTTAAAGGCTAATAGGGCAGTCTCCAGCAGTTTCCTTCTGCACCCTGTCCTCTCCCACCTTTCTTTAATACAGAGAAGCATCCAGTACTGTTCTGAGACTTTCACTTTTTCTTCTTATTCAAAATGTAAGAAAGTGCTCTCAGGTATTTTCTGTACTTCTTGGTTGACTGGTGTAATACTTGATTAAAACTCTCACTAAAATAGTTTAAATCGTACAGATTTCTAAAGCAAAATTTTCAGACAACAAAAATGAGTACATTGTAGGACTTTTAAGCAAAACAAAGGGGAAATGCACCCATGATCCCATGATTCAGAAATAAGCACAATTAAGATTATGATGATTTTTCTTCATATATATCTCCACACATTTTTAATTAAAAATCCCCAAAATACTTTCCTGATACATGTTTTTTTCCCTCCACTTAATATGCCATAAGGAACTTTCCACACCACCAAATATCCTTCTATAAAATTACTTAAAATAACCAGAGTATTCTGGTTGTTATGGAATATAACAATTTAACCAACTGTACACATTTCTTGCTATTATAAACAAAATTGCAGTGAATATACCTTTAGCTAAATCTCTGCTCTTTTTAAAATAGTAATTTTCTTAGGATTAATTAGAAGTAGAATTTCTAGGTCAAAGGGTACCAATATTTTAATGTGGATCATATATATCTTTAGTTATGGAAGTGGTTGAAGAAAGTCTGGTCACGGGACTTCCCTGGTGGCGCAGTGGTTGAGAATCCGCCTGCCAATGCAGGGGACAAGGGTTCGATCCCTGGTCCAGAAGGATCCCACAATGCCACGGAGCAACTAAGCCCATGAGCCCCAAATACTGAGCCTGTGTGCCACAACTACTGAAGCCTGTGCGCCTGGAGCCCGCGCTCCGCAACAGGAGAGGCCACGGCGATGAGAAGCTCACACACCACAACGAAGAGTAGCCCCCGCTCACCACAACTAGAGAAAACCTGTGTGCAGCAATGAAGACCCAATGCAGCCAAAAATAAATAAATAAATAAAATTGATTCTTTAAAAAAAGAAAAGTCTGGTCATTAGCAATTTGGAGGTGAGATTAGCAGGGGTAACCAGATATCATAATTTTTGACTTTGAACATGAACTTGATTTCTTTCTTTTATTCTGATATGAAGAGAGTCAGAAAAGATGGTCAACAATCTCTCTAGCTATAGGAGCTCCTTATCTCCTTTCTAGGGAAGCATAACCTAGGTAGGGCCATATTATAAGTGTGACCTATTCCTGGTTACGGATGCAGCCTTTGCTCAGAAGTTTCTCTCAACTAGAGTCAGGCTAGGGTCCAGAGGAAGCACTCTGCATTTTAAAGTCAGGGTTGCTGTGGTTCCTCTTTTTTTTTTTAAATCTTACTAAATAATTTACTTAAAAGTTTCTTTCTGCCCTTGTCCCATTCTCTCAAGCCTGAAGACATTTCTGCAACACTTTTATTGACTGTTAGGCACTAACCAAGAGCAATTATCCCTATCAACTGACCTAGAATTATTACAAATACTCAACACAAGTTAAATTGAGTTTGAATAGCTGGTATAAACAATCTCGTGTTTGTGACCAGTGGTAAGTGGGCCTAGAGGACCAATGATACATCAATGCCTTGAGCAGTAGTCCTTGAAGTGTGGCCCCTGGACCAGCAGCATCAGCATCACCTGAAAATTTGTTAGAAATGCAAATCACTGGGCCCCAGACCAGGACCTACTAAATCAGAAACTCTGGGGGTGGGGCTCAGAAATTTGCTTTTTAACAAGCAACCTGTTTTAACAGGTGATGCAATTTAAGAACCAAAGGCCTAGTGACCTGACACCGCAAAATCTTCTAGTGAAACACTTGTGTTTCAGAGGATTCCTTACAGTGCAAGAGAGACAGATATTACAAAAAAAACTGGACCGGAGAGGAAAGTGGGGAGAACTTGCTACATCATAACAATGTTTGGATTTGATAACTTCAGTTTTCCTTTAAGAGTAGTTAGGACCAGAATCATCCAGTGCCAGATCTAATTAATCAAATTTGGGGTGTTGGGCCCAGAGCAGGATCCCAGGTGTGCTTCTGTATACTAATGTTCAAAAGCTACTGCCCAGCCTGCACTGTTGCCTAGAAAGGGCCACTGTGGCCTCCAGGAACTGGCACCTTTTTGTCTAATCCATTTCAACCTTCACCCTCAATCTCCAAGATACATTTTATGTTTTCTATCATAAAGGGCTATTTTTATTGGTATTACCCAGTGTCCTACAACTGAAACCTATGCTTCTAGATGTAAAGATTCTCACAGAAAACTATATCTTTTGGAACAGAGGTAGTTTTGAAGAGCAGGGCCTGAGCTTTCATGGAATCTGAGAATTTAAGAAATTGTATATAAAAATAAGTATATGCACACAAACATCACTCAGGGGAAGAGTTCACAGCTTTTACCAGGTTCTCAAAGAGATCTGTGATTCTCACAAAAGCTTAAAAACCAAACCAAAGCCACAAAAAGCCCACTGGTCTAGAAAGCAAATGATATCTATTTAAAAGTGAAATAAACACTGCATAAAATGTTGACACTGTAGAGCCGTGTATTAAGCACACATAAAAGTGAAAATGGGGACTTCCCTGGTGGCGCAGTGGTTATGACCCCATGCTCCCAATACAGGGGGCCTGGGTTCGATCCCTGGTCAGGGTAATGAGATCCCACATGCATGCCGTAACCAAGACTTTGCATGCCACAACTAAGGAGCTCATGTGCTGCAACTAAGGAGTTGGCAAGCCACAACTAAGGAGCCCGCCTGCTGCAACTAAGACCCAGCACAACCAAATAAATAAATAAAAATAAATATTAAAAAAAAAAGTAAAAATGAACAGTATGTATTATATAACAATGAGGCCAATGTGAGGTGGTATACTGACCCAATATGATGATTGAATGCTCTAAAGGTTTTACAGTCTACCCTCTTAAAGGCCAGACTGATGAAGATGATGGCTTGTGTTTTGTTTTTTTAAAAATTTAGTTATTTATTTAATTTATTTATTTTGGCTGTGTTGGGTCTTCGTTGCTGCGCGCGGGCTTTCTCTAGTTGCAGCGAGCGGGGGCTACTCTTCATCGCAGTGAGCGGGCTTCTCATTGAGGTGGCTTCTCTTGCTGCAGAGCACGGGTTCTAGGTGCGCAGCCTTCAGTAGTTGCAGCATGCGGGCTCAGCAGTTGTGGCTCACAGGCTCTAGAGGACAGGCTCAGTAGTTGTGGTGCACGGGCTCAGTTGCTCTGTGGTATGTGGGATCTTCCTGGACCAGGGATCGAACCCGTGTTCCCTGCACTGGCAGGTGGATTCTCAACCACTGCACCACCAGGGAAGCCCCGATGATGGCTTGTTTTTGTTAGGCATTATGCTAGGATGTTTATACACAATCTCTGATTTAATTATCAAAAAAAGTTCTATGAGGAAGGCAGTTTTGTTATTGTTAGGTAGTAAGAGAATCACAGTTTTAAACTTATACCAGTGGGTTAGTGACAACTCAATCCATTAGGATACTTCTGAAAGTCAGTTAACTGGCAAAGGCTTCATTCAGCAACTATACTGCTATAGCTAAAGGTCTACCAATCCCCACACAATACTGCTTCTGAGAGTCCAACGGTCTCTGATCTCTATGATTCCCAAAACCCAAAACAAGATCAGTAGTCTGCTTTGTCAGAAAGACTATGCCTTTTCAGTACAGGTCTCCACTGTCCAGCAACAGTAAATCCAGCTTTTTGATTCAGAGATTGAGCAATGACCTCCTCGACCAAAGGGTTCCACAGAGGACTGGAATGCAGGCAGTCTGATTCCAGAGCCTAACCTTGGAGTCATTATACTCTCCCTGAGCAAATATCCTATATTATGATGGAGAGACCTTGATGCCCCCACCCTTTCATGACCATAGAAATGTTGTTATTTAAATACGGTGTACAGTAACTTATTATTGCTCCTTTCTAATTTTATTACTATTTAATGGACACTGTGAACGGCAGAGTCCCCATGAAGTTAGGCAGTATTATTCATCAACATTTACAACCAAAAGTATCCATATTTTTAATTGAAACAAATCTAAAACAAAATAGCCTCTTAAATACTAAGCTTTGAAGAGTATCTAAATATGATTAACAGCATACTTTTGCACTAATAAGACAAAATGTATTTAAAAAAATATATAATCCTCTATATCATTTATAAAACATTCTGAGAGATAATCCCATGGAACAAATGTTTTATGTCATTAAATTACCTTTATTAATATAATTCACTTATTAGGCTTTTAACATATTAATTAAGAAAATAAATCACATGCAGTAATTTTTTCGTAAATAAAAAGTATTTAAGGCAAATAGACCAAAAAAAAAAAAACTCTTAAAAAAATTGAAACTAAAAATATTATTTACAATGGGAACTTTAAGTCCAAAGTTCTCTTTGTAAGACAATACTCCCTGCATTGTTCTCCCCTTGGCTTTCTTTCTGAGCTTTAATATAAGGCTGAAAATTCCTGGCCAGCAGCTTGACAATTTTAAGATCCATAAATTTGGGCAAGCAGTCTATACACATGGCTCAATAATAATCTTTTTAAATTTAATTGCTTTTAAAAATGTCAGTAATTTGGAAGACAGAACATGAAGGGAGATGAAATCTATTGAGGCCACAAGACTAGAAGGGCAGATTGTAGGAAGGAGGAGAGCTATGCAGGCAGGCTGAGAGCAGTGTACAGAAATCACTGTAGAGAAATATAAAGTAATGAGTTAGGGAACACCAAATTCTACAGAAAATGAATACACCCTTGGTACTCACATGCTACAAGACACTGAACAGAAGAATAAATGTTTAGTAGAGGATAAGACTTTAAACTTTTAGCACGGCACTTAAAAAACTAAGTAGACTTTTAAAATGTTTATTGTCTTGGTATAAATCAAAGGATGCTACTTAAAAATGAAGCAACTTTATTTGGAACAAAGGGTAGTTCAGGTCACCTTGCTTTAAAAAAGTCTTCTATTATAGAATATTCAAGTAAAAGCAAGCAGAATGACACAATAGCTTTGACTAGAGGCTTTGATATTCAAGAGGATTAAACAAATGAGCACTTGGTGTCTTTTGATGGAGAGCAGATCATGAAGAAACTCCTAAAAACACAATTCTAAAGGGACCATGAAGGTTTAAGAATATAAGCATTTGGGGCAAAACGTTACATGTGGTAAAATTCAGACAAGAAGCACAAAAATAAATTAGGGGAGGGCTTCCCTGGTGGCACAGTGGTTGAGAGTCCGCCTGCCGATTCAGGGGACATGGGTTCATGCCCCAGTCCGGGAAGATCACACATGCCGTGGAGCGGCTGGGCCCGTGGGCCATGGCCGCTGAGCCTGCGCGTCCAGAGCCGATTCTCCGCAACGGGAGAGGCCACAACAGTGAGAGGCCCACGTACCGCACAAAAAAAAAAAAAAAAAAAAATTAGGGGAGAGGTTAAAAATCTCTAAAAAACGAGATTTTGTTTCCACCTTCGATACGAGTTATTCTTTTCTGCCAGAAAAAGCAAGAAATAAGGACCCAAATGAAGTAGAGTTGACCCCTGAACAAGGCGGGAATTGGGGCGGCATCCTCGCAGCTGAAAATCAGCCTAGAACTTTACAGCAGGCCCTCCTTACCTGTGGTTCCACAGCAACCTCAGCAACTGCACATCATGCAGTACTGCAGTATTTACAGAAAAAAAAATCCAGGTAAAGGTAGATTCTCACTGCTCAGACAGCTGTTGTTCAAGGGTTAACTACAATCACCTTTCTCAATCTGAAAAATCAAAAACACAGCCAGAAAGTAGAAATAGCTAGGCATATAAAATGTCATTCATTAGCTCTTTATGGGATTTAGCAAATGTATTTTGCATCCTCTCACTTTTTTTTTTATAGGCAGAAAACCTAATTGTTGGCTGTTAGGTAAAACTGACTTTACAAATTGTGAAATGAGACACAGTTGGTCTCCAGGTACATTATTACTAGTTTTGAAGGCAAATAAATGTCAAAGCTGAACCTTCATTCCAACCACCCAAGCACCTGGTTGAAGCTAACAACACCAGACAGCCTACAGTATTGAATATAGGGGAAGCCCAGAAGGGAATTCAAAGATGCTAGTGTAGCGCCCAGAAAGACACTCGAAATTCACGAAGCTACTTACTGCCTCAAGTTTTTATGGTGGTTGGAATCTTCTCCAAGCTGCCTGAGCAAACTTATAAGTAGGAGAACCACTGAGACAAGTTCTACTTAGAGACTATTAAATATTAGGGATTATGGTAGCCTATCATTACAAGGTCTAATCTCTATGTCTCACACACATTTCTGTGGTTGTATATGAATGATATTAACAATCCTACCAAATCCTTGAAAGAATTGTTAAAACGAAAAGAAAAATATTGCAAAGTTGTAAGAAGTGAACCTCAGATAAAAAAAAACCATCACTCTATGCTGTAACTTCAGTGCAGAAGTTGGGATGGTACATAAACCAGAGAAGGTACAACTTTCTGTTCCATCACCTTTGCTCTCTGCCTGGCCTACCTGCCTGATTTCATTCTCTTCTTGCCCTAGTTTTAGAAACTGTTGCATTCCTTACACTCTGAAATGTAATGTGAAAATCAAAATTTAACTGGTACCTAAGGCTGATCACTTCCCAGAAATAACTACCCTATAAAAGCAAGATTGGGGGGTTTACTAAAGAATACCTATTGATGTTAATTTAATGATAGAAAAAAATAAAATGACCTAATATCCAACAATAAGAGAATGATTAAATGAATTATAGACATTAAACAAGTCATTAAAAATGTGTTTTGAGAGATTTAGTGGCATGGGGAAATACTCAGGAAAAAACTGTATAAATCCATATTTATGCTATGATCCCTATTTTTAAAAAAATACATATTTTTAAACAAAAGGAACTACCAAAGAAAAAAACAAAAAAGCTGACCTGGAAGGGTGAAAGGAATTACTATTGTCTTCTTCCTCCTCTTTAACTACTCTGCAAGTCTTTATACCCCTACCTCAGGAAGTGTGTCCAGGATGGATGAATTTATCCATTTGGTAATTTTTTTAAGACAGTTTTTTCCTAATGTATCTGTAATTTCCTTTGTATCTGAGTATTGCTTAATTCATGTCATCTACTGACTTGGTATCTGGGATACTGCATAGAATCCTTTCATTTCTTTTCTAGGAAGGGCATGCTAGAGGCTGAAGGTCCAAAGTGAGGACTGCTCAGTTTGTCTGAGCTGTTACTTTTGTGCATGCACTAACACATTTAAAAGCTTCCCTACCAATTTCTCTAATAAAAGCCCTGAACATTAAAATCTCTCCTAAAACTTTGACTTTTTTCTTTTTCTCTTTTTTAAAGTAAAAGTCCCTCTGAATACTGCAAGCAAAACCATGAAAAGCAAACAATTAAAAAAACTCACTAGATAGTGTCTCTAGAATTACAGTTCTTAAGTAACTTTTTTATTGGTTAATTAATTTAGAAGATGCATCCCCTATCAAAGTACCGACAGAAAAAAAATACCCCAACACTTTGGGATGCATCTATGGCTTAGTTTCCTTTATATAGATTTGACGGTCAGGATACTCTTTACTCCTAGACCCTACTCTTGTGCCAGTTAAGAGTTAGGTGAGTGCTTTTAGAAGGAAACTGATTTTCCTTCTGATACTTGGAATACAATGGTAACAAAACTCCATCAGTTAGCCTTTTATAATACATGATAGAGTAACAAATCTTGATTTAGCTTAATTTATGCAAAAATATAAAAATTAATTGTATTTTATTATATTTGGGGACAATTAAACAAAACCAGAACATCTGCTGGCATGTTAAATGTCTTTCTAATTAAATCTAGAGTTGAATGAATCGATTCATTAGCAACAAGCCTGGTTTATTAACTCATTAATACAGATGGTTAGTATCACGAAGGGAAGAATAGGAGAATCTCAAAAAGCACAAAAAAAATTGCACAGTGACGTGGGCATCAGGGAGAATACTAGTTGAAGCAAAGTGCTCAGAACTTAGCTTTTCAAAGATTAAAATAAAAATCAATGTGCTAACGTGGAAAGGACATTTACAAAGATATGTTTTTTTTTTTTAAAGGTCATAAAGGCAAGTTGGTAGCATGGGGATAAATACGTAGATAAAAATGTTCATTTGAACTATAGAAAGAATTATTATTTTTGTGTCAAAATAATAATACACTGTAAAAACATTTTTAGAAGTTTATATATAAAGGCTAAATAAGAAGGCTTCCCCATAGATAGCCAGATTTAAAAAACAAACAAAAAAACCCTATTCCTATTTGAAGGTATGCCCAGCTTGGCACACAGCCATCACTTAATAAAAATTAAAATTTTAATTATTTACATTAATTATTAATAAATTGGGAACATAAGTAAATATTTCACCCATAGGCCACTTATTTGGCAAACTTAAATTCAAAACAGTAGACAGTACTAGGAACAGGATTGCCAGATAAAATATAGGATGCCCAGTTAAATTTGAATTTTAGATATACAACGAATACTGTTTTAGTATAAGTATGTCCCAAATACTGTATGGTATTGCATAGTATAAGCATATCCTGTGCAATATTTGGGGTATATACTAAAAACGTTATTAGCTGCTTATCTGAAATGCAAATATAATTGGTCCTCAATCTTTATTTTCATTTGCTTAATCTGGTAATTCTAACAAGGAAGGAAGAATACAAGGCTTCTTTGTATTCAAATTAGATGCTAAAACTCATGCAGTTTACTCACAGGGAGCTCAGACTCTGAGTCTATACACTGGCAACCCTCATGCCAAATCTACCCCTCTGATATATTTTATTTGATATGTACAGTATTTTAATTTCAATTAGCTACCATCATTAAAACTGAAAGAGTACACATTAAAAAATTTTCCAGACCCTGATAACACTGGGAGTCCATTTCCACATGTCAATAATCCAGATCTGGATGGCTGCTTCCTCAGGCAGGGTAGGTATGTTCCCATTCGCCATGATCCTCACCACCCCCTATTATTCCAAAATCAAGCTGAAAGTAGCAGCAATTCAAAGTGGTTGTTTTCCACCCCACTTCCAGCACTTCTGTTACCTGGCAGTCCCCTGAATTTCACTGAGTTTGTGGCCTGGGTTCTGCTATATATATTCATTTTATACCCAGTTCTCTCCACCAAAGATCTGAAGCCACAAATTATGATATGGAGAGAAGATGAAATTCTGCTAATGTCTATTTCTCCCACTAGTTTTTTTTAAAATAAATTTATTTATTTATTAATTTATTTAATTTTTGGCTGCATTGGGTCTCTGTTGCCGCGCACGTGGGCTTTCCCTAGTTACGGCAAGCGGGGGCTACTCTTCGTTGCAGTGTGTGGCCTTCTCATTGCGGTGGCTTCTCTTCTTGCAGAGGATGGGCTCTCGGCCCGCGGGCTTCAGTAGCTGCAGCACGTGGGCTGAGTAGTTGTGGCTCGCAGGCTCTAGAGTGCAGGCTCAGTAGTTGTGGCACACGGGCTTAGTTGCTCCGCAGCATGTGGGATCTTCCCGGACCAGGGCTCGAACCTGTGTCTCCTGCATTGGCAGGCGGATTCTTAACTACTGCGCCACCAGGGAAGCCCCTCTCCCACTAGTTTTAAAATTTGAAGAAGGCAGGAAGTTTGTCCGCTTTATACATTCTTCTGGTTCTAGCCCCCCAGCCCAGTGTGCAGCATACAGTAGATGCTAAGTGAATATTTGTTTGATTAATAAATGAATGATCATCAAAGAGGGAGAAGAATAACTATGGCAACAAAAACCAAAACAAGTAAAGCTATTTAGGAATATTTGAGTGGAATCAGTAAGTAAAAATGTGTTTATTCTGCTGATAGTCATCAAGACATGATGTTTGCAGTCAGTTATGTACAGCCCTTTGAAAAACTACTCAATGTAATAATCTTCAGAAACCTGGTAAGCTACTTAAACAAAACATATTGTTTTCTGAGATGCTGCCAGATAAATTAAAGGGCATTATAAACCATTACCCATGGAAAGAATCTAGAATTTCTTTTTATCTCTCAATTCCAACCACATTCCCCTAGTACTCTGAATTTTGGAATAGCATGGAAATGCAAAGAGAGGAAAGAACAGAAGAGGTTTTCTATAAGGTTTGAACAATTCGGTCCAAGAATTATATTAATTAAATACCTCTAACAAGCACAGAAACACCCTATTCCAACATCCCACCTTCAGATTTTACTAACAGACTTCCCTGGAGATTTTCTTAAATGGCTAACATACCCTTCCCCAAGGGCAGAGATACACTTTTCCATCTTTCCAGATCCCTGATATATAGTAACTTTAGAGGATTTTTGTTATATCTGCACATAAGACACTTAGGAGATAAATTTTGGGGCAGTGAAACAGCTGAAGTTACAGTAGCTGAGAGAAAAGGAAAAAAAAAATTTCAAATCAGACTTCAGAAAATCCATAATTTGTTTGCCATGCCTATAATACATAAAAATCTCTTAAACATTCATTTAAAAAATATTTATTGAAAATCTACAGTGTGCTAGGCACCAAGAGAAGAGAAAGGATTAGAGATGAAGATATGGATCCAGCTACCAAAGCACAGGTAGAGACACAAACAATTACAATACATGGCATTTGTTATAAATAATGGTAAGTACAAGGTATAAGGGAAATCCAGGGTATACAGAGGACCTAAGTCTGCCAGTCAAAGGTGAAGAAGTTCATTATTTGAACTAAGACCTTAAGGGCAAATAATGAGTAAATGAAAGGAGCTAACGTAGCTGGAGAGAGCAGGGTGCCCCAGGCACTTCAAGGAGTAATATGGCAGAAAGGCAGAGACAGTATATTCAGGGAACTATGAATATTCAGGAATCTGACCGCAATATGGAAGCAATAAGAACAGTCTTGGTGAGATACAGAGAGGATCTGAAATAGGGCAGTGGTGATCAAGAGGTAGGAGCAAATGTCAGGTGCTGATAAGAATCACTCTGCTTGTATTGTTTGCTTGGACTCTCTGGATTCCTGACCAGGGGTATCTTACTTATACTGGTTTCTGAACCCCATGTGATTCTTTTTTTGTAACGCCTGACAGCGTGGCTTTCAGATGGGACCTGACCACCAACAAGTACAACTTCCTTAGGTTCTGTTCCAACATCCTGGTATACAGATGGTTCAGCTTTGTGATAACCAGCAGTTTAAAATAACTTTCAGAGTGCCTCTCTCCAGCTCAAATTTCTGCCTTGATATCCATGTTTTGGGGCCTACCTGCCACTTAAAACTTAGGTAACAAAATAAACTTGTCCTTTTTTTGTTATTTTCTACTACATCTGATTCCTATTTTTTGTTCTCTAAATCATGGCCTCAAAAAGATTCTTGCTTTTACTTCCTGCTTTTGGTGTGTTTCTGCACGTAAAGGATGAATTACTTACTACAAGCAGAAGAGGCACTATTTAAAATACAGTTGACCCTGGAACAACATGGGTTTGACCTGTGCAGGTCCACTTACACTCGGATTTTTTTCAATAGTAAATACTATAGTACTACACGATCTGAGGTTGGCTGAATCTGCGGATGTGGAACTGTGAATATGGTTATACTTGAATTTCCAGCGTGTGGAGGGTCAGAGCCCCAACCACGGTGTTGTTCAAGGGTCAACTGTACTCCTTTCTAAAAGGCGAATACTTGTCAGCATCCATACATTAAACATAAGAAACAGAAAAAAACACATGCTTTTATAGTTTGAGCCATTACCTATTACCATAGACTTACTGGCAATTACTTGGCCTTTCTAATGCTTGTTAATAATGGATAAATAAGGGATCAGGAGACATTTTCAGTAGCTCAAATCAATTAACACTCTCCACTGCCATATTTTATCTTAACACAAATTGACACTTAGCTAATGTTTCATAGTATAAATAAATCTAGGTGATATAAAAAACAAACAGTAAAATAATTTCTAATCGTGTTAGCAAAATCCATCAAACTGGATGTGATGTTGTTGCCTACTACAGTTCTATCGTCTATACCAGTGGTACTCAAATTTCAGTGTGCATCCAAATCACCTGGAGGACTTGTTAAAACAGAGCACTGGGCTCCATCCTGAGTAGCTGATTCAAAAGGTCTGGGGTGTGGCACATGAATCTGCATTTCTAACCAATGCCCAGATGCTGCTGCTGCTGCGGAATCACATTTTGAGAACCACTTTCATACTGTACACCAACATGGGGCATGAATGAAGGGGAGGAAGTGGTATTCTAATCGTGGTTTATCATCTTCGAAAAATCTTCTCTAAATTAGAGGCTCCAATTCTAGCCAGAGAGTTTGGGAAGTTAAGCCTCCATCATGGGAAAGATCCCAAAATATCGATTTCTTTTACGCAAAGAAAATAAAGCAACTGTGTTTCATGGCAGTTTTAACAGAGATGCTCTGTGGGAGAGCTTAAGATGTTGCAGTTTCATTAGCATTATCCAGTGTTGCTATGGGGACCAACTGGAGAGGAATCATCAGTACACAAGAAAATGAAAAGAGGGAATTGATGAATTAAAAAAAAAAGAACTTAACATTTCTGAGAAAATAAAAGTCAAGTCATATCGCTAATTTTCTGGCATTTATGTAACTTAAGGTATAAATTCTCCTTTAATAAGTAGATCTATAAAGATCCACATATAAATCTTTCCAAATTCAGAAGATGCATAATCCCTTTGCAATTCAGGGAGGGAAATAAAAACAAAATCTTTTTAAAAAAAAGGAAAAGGAAAGTGGCATCATGGGGTTTAGTAGGCATCAGTTAGTCATGATGACCGTGAAGCCAGGGGCTATGTGGAAAGGATGCGTATTTTGCTCAACTGGGTTCAGCTTTGCACAGAATGAGAGATAGAAGGCTCAGGCAGGTACAACACACAGCTCTGGGGATTGAGAAAGCGGGAAGGATAGGTGGATGGCCTCCTCTCAGTGTCTCAGATAATGAAACTGAGAAAAGCCAGAGAGGAAGGAATAACTTGAGAATAAGAATAAATTCTCTTTCTAAACCATCTTGCACCTGCTACCAGTCTTTCTTCTTCAAGTCTGCTTTCACCACATCAGTTCCCAGTGTCTCTCTATTTTCTGTCTCAACAAATCTCAACTTTTCTGCCTGCTTTTCCGGCTTGAGCTAATGTCTACCTACCTTCTTTACCCAACTTTTTTCTCACTATCCCTATGACTTTTTTTATACCAACTCGAGGACGAATTCCTACTTGGGATTTTCCTCTCTTGTTCAGACCCAGAGTGGATTTTCCCTTCTGTCAACTTACCCCATGTTTATGTGCTAAATTTAATGATTCTTAACTGTGATCCCAGATGCCTTAGATCCCAAGGAGTCTCATCAGGGATGAAGGGACAACTGGAGCAGACGGCTCCCTTGGCTTCCCCTCACCCTCTCGAACCAAAGAAGCCCAATTTTCATAGGTTTTATATAATGGGATTTTGTGTAAGATAATTTGGAAAACAGGTCCATTGCTCAAAGAAAAAGTTTGAGAAATACTGCTCTCTAATGCACCAAACCATTTGTCACTCAAGAAAATATTGTTACTGGCATTTCTGTTTTATGTGTATATGTTTTGTCTCATAAATTATACTGGAAGCTCCTTAAAATAAGCTGATCTTTCTTTTCCCCATTGTGCTCAGCTCAGCAATGAGCAAAATGCTGTTCTGTTGACCGACTCATTTAAAAATTCATCTTGTAAATGATCTGGTAAAATTCATACTGAGGTGACCTCTACTGAGGTGAGTGACACAATGTATTGCCTCCCTGAGATGAATATTTCACATTTTTAAAAACAGTGCTTCACAGGGGGTGGTGTGTAACGCAAAGCAATGGATTGATAAAGATACGATTTTTTAATAGCAGCAAACAAGAAAGATTTTTGAGGAATGGAGGTTTTTCAATGTCTCTCAAATCAGGCCACCTAAATTAGCAGTCTGTGGTACTGGGTCAGTTTCGGGACATACAGTTAACTTACCAATCCTATTCATGCCTTTTGGGTTTACATAACTTTTTGTACATTGATGCACAAATATAATATGAACTGCTACATTTTACTAAACTACATGCATTGCCAAGACCCGTTATTTATGTTTTTCTTAGCTCATTAAGAAATATACAACTAATAAAACATTCACTTTGGTTATTTCCTTTGGATTACAACTACATTTGAGATGCAAGAGGTTAGCTTATTGCAATTAAGGAAAAGAAAGACAAGGCTGCCAAGTGGAATACTGAACAGAGAATAAAGTGCCTTTGTCACCATAAGGCCCTGCTGTTCTTTAAGCATTTCCTTAAAAGGGTGAGTGAACAGAGCAGGACAGCACGGTAATATTGTTCCTGTATCCAGTACAGGAGTAGAGCTGTGGTTTTCTGGAGTCACTGAGAGAAAACAAAACAAAACAAAACAAACAAAACAAAACCAAAACTCTTTTCTGGCAAAAGGGTACGTTATACATATATGCCCATACTGTCTCCAGGAGAAAACCAATTTTGCCTGATTCCTGAAGTCTGTCAAGGTAGAATAGCAAACCTAGAATCTGGGGACCTTCAATGTTCTCTGCCAGTGATAGCCTTGGACCTCAGACAAAACATTTGATCCTTCCCTGCTTCTGTTTCCTTACCTGAAAAGTAGTGACGAAGCACACTCCTCAAATGTGTTTAGGCCATTGTATTCAAGTGCAGTGACAATATGAATAAGATCCTAACCATGAGATCCAGTAAGACACTAAAGATATTCAGCATTTCAGGCTTTGTAAAGTCGGAGAGTGAGTGCACAGAGAAACAAATGAACTAAAGAGTATTTCCGAAGCACCAAGAGTGTCTCAGGAACTGGGCTAGTTACTGGGGATAGAACAATGAAAGAAACATTGATTTTGTCCTTGACAAAGTTCCAGAGCAGAAAGCAGGCCTGTAACCAGGCAAAGCCCAAGATGGTCTAATGAGTGGTGTCTTGTGAAGGGAGGTGACAGGCAGGTATCTTTGACAAGGAATACTCAGGGAGGAGGTGAATATGATTTTGAAGTCTTCACAGAGAAGCCTCCAAGAGGAGGTTTATTTGAAGTCTACGTTGCTAGGCATTCAACATCATATTTGAGGTATGATAAATCTTGGTTCTTTGTTGTATAAATATAATTAAGAATTTAGCGGTTTGATTTTCTTCTAAAATCAAAGAACTAAAATTTGAAACAGAAAATGTGGAGAAACTTCCGTGGAGACTGGCATTTTTGTTTGCTAAAATTGGGTGAAGTCTAAAATTCTACTATAGACATCCTTCTAAACCATAGGCGAACTATGATGCATAAACAATCAAGGTCCACTAATTTTCTTTTCTTTTTTTTTTACTTTTAATTTTATATTGGAGTATAGCCGATTAACAATGTTGTGATAGTTTCAGGGGCACAGCAAAGCGACTCAGCCACACATACACATGTATCCATTCTCTCCCAGACTCCCTTCCCATCTAGGCTGCCACATAACACTGAACAGAGTTCCCGGTGCTATGCAGTAGAAGGGCCACTAATTTTCTTTTCTTTTCTTTCTTTTTTTTTTTTTTTGCGGTACGCGGGCCTCTCACTGTTGTGGCCTCTCCCGTTGCGGAGCACAGGCTCCGGACGCACAGGCTCAGCAGCCATGGCTCACGGGCCCAGCCGCTCTGCGGCATGTGGGATCTTCCCGGACTGGGGCATGAACCCACGTCCCCTGCATCGGCAGGCGGACTCTCAACCACTGCGCCACCAGGGAAGCTCAGAGCCACTAATTTTCTAATGACACTTGCCCTCAATCTCCTTCCATGGTGGTAACTGCTTATCAAAGAAAGAAGGTGAGTGTCTCAGTTTTGGATGTTATGAGCACTAACTATTATAAGATGTCCAAAGTTATGGGTTGAATCGTGTCCTCCCAAAAAGATACATTTAAGTCCTAATCCCTACTGTACCTCAGAATATGACCTTATTTGGAAACAGCGTCTTTACAGAATTAAGTTAAAACGAGTTCATTTGAGGTCATAATCCAACATCACTGGTATCCTTATAAAAAGGGGAAATCTGGATACAGAGAAAGCCACACACACACAGGGAGGATACAATCTGAGGTTGATGGCATAGATCAGGATGATGCACTTATAAGCCAAGAAATGCCAAAGACTGCCAGCAAACCACCACAACCTAGGAGAGGTAGGAAACAGATTCTCCCTCATAACCTTCAGAAGGAACCAACTCTGCTGACACCTTGATTTCATACTATCAGCCTCCAGAACTTTTGAGACAGTAAATTTCTCTTGTTTAAGCTACCCAGTCTGTGGTACTGTGTTATGGCAGCCATAGCAAACTAATAAACCCACAATCGCGGACCTGAGCTTCTCCCTTGTAATGGCGTGCAAAGGACATCAGAACAGGATCTAAGAGGTTGCAACCACATAGAGCCCAAGTTCTCCTTCACTTTCTTCCCTCTGCCTGCTCTTCCTTCTTCCACTTTCAACCTGTGTGAGAACTGCAGGAAGAGAGAAGGGTGGTTGGAGCTTCAGCTAGCATTCTCTCTCATCTTCACCCAGCTGTACTGGCCCTCAGAGCCCAGGGATCCCAAAGCAATGTATGGGTTAACTGCTGTCAGTGGCTTGGGGTGGAGGTGAAGGAACAACTGAAGACAGGAAATGAGGACTTGAAGAACCATGAGCCAAAATAACTGGGAGAAGAGTAGTTACTAAGTCATCAGAAAGCCAGGAGAGGAGTAAGTTTCTGAACAGAAAGTTAGTTAAGAAGAGCATGTATGAGAAAAAAAAATTATTTTGGACATTATAAACAGAAATAATTGTTCAAAAGACATATAATTTGACCTCTTCCTTGCCAGTAACCAGGTATTCAAAGTGAAATAAAATAACAGGATTTGTGCTTCTTTTCCTAGGTTAGCAATGGGTACAACACATCACATTTTTGAAAATTGTTCATAATTGCCTTTTGAAATTTTTTTCTAGTCACACAAATAACTGCATATTATTAGGCTTTAAACTACTAAATTATAAAAATTATGTTTAATGCATATATCAAGATAATAGAAAATGTACATTAATGTTTTAAGAAGCTTATTAACTAATCACATGACCATAAATTCTAATCTAGATACATTAATACAATTAGGCAACTAAGTGACTTCATAAAGATAGATATCATCAGGTATCTTATCAGAAAGATATAATAAAGAAAACTATATACATATATATATTTAAAAACCATCTGGTTAAACAAAATGTATCTACTCTTTTTTTTAACTCTGTGTATCTTTTCTGTATATAAAAATTCACGCTAGTAATTTTTCTGTTTTAATTCTAAGGAAGTTGAAGTCACTGGTACCCAGAATGTCAAAGGGTCCAACTTGATGAAGCGAAGTATATAATGATCTAAAATTACAACACAAAACACTATTTCAAACCTCAATAGGTTACATAAATAGAGAACCTAGAAGAATGCCTGTTAGGAGAAATATGGGTGACAAAGAAATATAAATATCATACATAATCAGGTTTAATACTGCATTCATTGTCATAGGAACTATATCTTACTTGCACAGAGAGACCCCCTTTTACAGTGTAAATGTTTCTAAGTGTCATTTGGGTTCTACTTTAAAATATTAGATTGTGCTTAATTATAAACATGGAAGGTGAATGACTGTTAGTGAAAGGATTTGTAGAATTTTTAGGGTCAACAAAACTTAAGCTATTTACCATAGCACTCATAACCACTTAAGCTTTTCATTCTAATACCGCGAATTGTACAACATGGGTGCTCCATTAATACTGACTCACCAGGAAATCCTCTTTCTTGCCTCTACTTTACTTCCCTGTTCACTAGAGAAGAAAGGAAATAGAAATTACTGAGCCCCAGATTTTTAAAGGCTACCAGGGGCCTGGAAGGGTATCTGACTCAATGTCTAACCACCAGAAAAAACTAAAGCCTAGAAAGGTTCAGATACCACCTGCCCCAGATTACTACCTGGGTCTAGTGTAATCAAAGAATAGTACCTGCAAATAGCCAATTAAGAAAAGATTTCAAGAGATAATTTTTATGGTAAAACAAAGGGTTACTGCTGGTATTTGTCTTTCTTTTGATGTTCTTGAATGCTAAAAAATCAGCAGGTAAGTAAAAAAAAAAAGAAGAACAAAGTTGAGGATCTCACACTTAATTGACTTCAAAACTTTCTAAAAAGCTACAGTAATTAAGACAGGGTGGTACTGGCATAAGAAAAAATCAATATAGATCAATGGAAGAGAACCGAGAGTTCAGAAATTTATCCTCACAATTTATGATCAATTGATTTTTGACAAGGATGCCAAGACAGCTCAGTTGGGGAAACAATACTCTTTTCAACAAATGGTGCTGGAACACCTGGATGTCCATATGCAAAAGGATAGCGCTGGACCATTTCCTTATACCATACACAAAAATCACCTAAAAATTCATTCAAAGCAGAGATGTTTAAAACGATAACATGAGAGAATTTGTGGCTTGGTATAATGATAATGCACTAAGAGTAAATAGATACAGGGGTTCCAATGATAGCACTGCTTGCTAAAAACTAGTTGTGTAACTTGTGCTTTTTGCTCAGTAACTTGCTTATCTTCTAAATGTAGTTGAAGTGATAGAATGAGATCAAGCATGGAATCATGCTCCAGAAAATATGACTTGGAGGATTGTGACTTTCCATATGACTTGGAAAATATAGGGAGGATTGTGGAGGACAGTCAGTGTAGTATCGGCTCTACAAGGACAGTAGCTTCAAACAGATGAAAGGCAGGAGAAAGATGATGAATCCAGGGGTGCCTCAGCCCTGGATATACAGCAGACGTATGTCTAATCCCATCCAAGTGTCAAGTGTCAACTGAGGAGTAATGCTGGCATCACTGACTGAGCATCTGAACATAAAATACAGGAGCACCCTGGTGGCGCAGTGGTTGAGAATCTGCCTGCCAATGCAGGGGACACGGGTTCGAGCCCTGGTCAGGGAAGATCCCACATGCCGCGGAGCAACTAGGCCCGTGAGCCACAACTACTCAGCCTGCGTGTCTGGAGCCTATGCTCCGCAACAAGAGAGGCCGCGATAGTGAGAGGCCTGCACACCGCGATGAAGAGTGGCCCCCTCTTGCCGCAACTAGAGAAAGCCCTCGCACAGAAGCGAAGACCCAACACAGCCAAAAAAAAAAAAAATACAGGAGCAAAGTGTATTGAGGTCACAATCCCAAAATGGCAGCTGAAATGAGAACCTGATGATGGAAACAAAACATTAAGAAGAGAAAATGTGGGACTTCCCTGGTGGTCCAGGGGTAAAGAATCTGCCTTCCAATGCAGGGGATGTGGGTTTGATCCCTGGTCAGGGAACTAAGATCCCACATGCTGCAGGGCAACTAAGCCTGTGCTCCACAACTACTGAGCTCATGCACATCAACGAGAGAGTCCGAGGGCCACAAACTACAGAGCCTATGCGCCCTGAAGCCCATGCGCCACAACTAGAGAGAGAAAACCTGCATGCCACAACTAGAGAGAAGCCTGAGCACTGCAATGAAGAGACTGCGTGGTGCAATGAAAGATCCTGCATACCTCAACGAAGATCCTGTGTGCCGCAACTAAGACCTGACGCGGCCAAAAAAATAAATAAATATTTTTTAAAAAAACAGAAAATGCTGGGTTAACTTTCAGGTGGAGACAAGGAGTCAACAAGAACATTTCACAGAAAAGGTGAAGGTGTCATCTAAACTGACTCTTGAGGAATGAGTAGGGGTTGTAAAGTAGAAAGGCAGGGAAAAGATACTCTAGCCAGGGAGAATACGAGTTAGGGTTAGACTGGTCAGAAGATGACAAAATTTCTCAAACTATGCAGGGATAATGGAAGTGGACTATTCAAGTAACTGTAGGCTTTTGGAACCACCAGCCATCACTCTCAAGATTATAAGGTACTCCAGTGACAGACAAAAGTGCAGTGTAGTGAGGTTGACAGGGTAAGAACTGCATCACTAGATTCTTGCTTTGGACACTGTATACAACAGTTGATTCAGAACCGCTCTAACGACAAAACTGCTATTAAATTATTACTCAGATTCAGGACTTAAGGGGATCTTGAGGAGAGGACATCCCAGACAGCATGCAGTTTCAACTCTTGCCCATTGCTTGCATCACTTACATTATCATCAACTAGTAGTTGTGCTATTGTTTGTTCACATACACATGTCTACACTTCTAGTAACTTCAGAGAAGTGGCCTCAATTCTCAGTATTTCATTTGTAATCTGGTTTTCAAATTAATTCAAAGAAGGCAAATAAACTCAAAACAGGTACTACAGAGGAACACTTGAAAATTCAGAGCATTATCCTACATGAATTTAAGTGTTAATCTACAAACTATTCCAGACTAGTTGTTCTAATTCTCCAAATGAACACATCTTGATTTCACAAGGTTTCTTCTATTGTCTCGTTGATACCTTGTTCCTTTTTCCTGCAATTCATGTTGTCTTCCCCTGAGACTTTAATTCCAATTATATTGACTCCCAATCTCAATTCCCCAGATCTCATTATTCACTTTTAAAATCATCTGTCCAGTCTTTAATATATGACACTTATGGGACAAAGGCTTTGAAATCACTGTAGTTAAGGGGGAAAAAAAACCTTTTTTCGGCAGAAGGGGGTGGCAGTCCCTGGATACTGCTCCGTTTTTACCAAGGGAACTAGCTGGAGAAAACAGCAGACTATTTTAAATTGATACCAATCTTCTTTCCTAATGAAGTGGAAACTACTATCTTGTCTGTGTTTCTGAAATAGTAGATTAGACTCCCCTCCCCCAAATTACTGATTTCCAGCAAATACACCTGATATTAGGAAGGAATATATAAGATAAGCTGTATAATGATCAACTGAAAGGTTCCTTTAATTAGTGAGTCCTATGGGTGACTTGATCCTAATACATGATATAAAACAGAACCATGCTGATGTTTGATTACTTTCAGAAATGAAAGGAGATGTCATTCATGTTAAAGAAAATTTAAAGAAAAACAGTAAAGAACACTTATTGGCGATGAAGTAATCTGTTACAACAATAAATTATCAAAATGGAAAAAATAGGGGAACATGGAGATGGAAGCACACAAAAAAAGCAATCTGAGAAGTTGCAATCCATCATTAGGACCAGATGGCATTCATCAGAGTCTTCAGAAGTAACTGGGCTACTCATAAAAATGTAGTTTATCATTAAAAAGAGGTACTACAGTGGAGGATTAAGTGCCTCTGAAAGGATGACCTTGGATTTATCAGTTGTGCTAAATCAGAATTAAGGATTTGCAGTAGATATGTACGTAAAAAGTTTTCAATAAGAGAAAAATTACAGCAATAAAGCAGCGTTTCCCCTTTCTGGTTAATCAGACTAAACTTCATTCCAATTAACACATCAACATTTTAAAATGTTTACAACAAATCAACTTTTTTTTACATACACACATGTGCATGCACACAATTTTAAAGATACACAATCACCCCCTCTCCCAAATGATGTAAGATCTTGTTTGAAAATTCTTCGAAGTTTGTATAAAATCTGGAGCTTAATTAGGAGTTATCTGGTAAAACTTGCCACGGATCAAAACAAAATACAGAATTGCAGGGGTATATAGCCATTTTTAATTATGGAAAAAATACCCACTTTTCTTAGAGAACAAAAATTTCTTGGAAATAAGAAAAACATAACTTTAAAAATTCACTGTCATCTAGAAAATAAAATTTAAAAGTGCAGATTTCCACATGACAAAGTCAAGTGAGCACGCAATGAACAGGCTTTACTCTCCCATCTGTGCCCCTTAGATTATTCTTCTACTGTGGGACTCACACCTGAGGTGTGGTTACAAACAAGGCAGCAAAAGAAAACTCACAGCCATCTCTGTGGTTGAGAAGCAGCAGATTAAATTAGTGGGGTCAGGCAATGAGGAGTCCTGAATAAAGATATCCTTTCATTTTGGGATTTTTCCTATAAGCACAGAGAAATTATATCTGGTTTCTGAGCTGGAAGGTTACATCATGGTTTACACACTTTAGAGAGACTTATTTAGCTTGGCACCCAGTTTGGACTACATAAGAAATGTGCTTTTCTCACAAGAGCCTCTGAAGTCTGTATTCATCTTCACATTATAACTGCCACAAGGCTGTTCCTATCTAGCAAATCTGATTCATGTTTCTCACCCGCCTAAAACACTCCCCGTTATGTAGGCCATAACCCAAGTTCTTCTGCATGGCCCACAAGCTCCTTTTTAATACAGCCTGTGTGCCCTTTTTAGCCTTGTCTCCTACTCTACCACATCATTTCAGGCTTTGATAGTATGCAGGTGTAGAGGTTCTCCAAGCCCTTCCTCATGCAGCGTCCTCTATCAAGAAGACCTACCCCACCTGGCAAAGACCACTGCTTAGGTCTCACCTCCCTCGTGAAGCCTACCTAACCTCTCAGACAGGTTGAAGACGGAGGGAGAGTTATGCTGCCACAAGTCAAGGAATGCCTGGCGCCACCAGAAGCTGGAAGAGGCAAGGAAAGGGATTCTACTCTAGACAAGAGGGAGTGTGGCCCTGCTGACACCTTGATTTCCATCTTCTGGCCTTAAGAACTGTGAGAGAACAAACTTCTGCTGCTTTAAGCCACCCCGTTTGTGTAATCTGTTACAGGCAGCCCTTGAAAAGTAACATAGTATATATCAATGGAACTATTAGAAATAAAATTTTTCTCTCTACAAAGCAGGTAATGGGATTCCCCTAGATAATTATATAGTATAATATGATTAAGCTACAAAGATGTGTGTAGCTAATTCACACTGTTTCAAGAATACCTTCACATAAAAAGTGACATTTAAGCTAAGATTTGAAATACGAATATGACTAACCCAGAAAGAGAAAGGGAGGTTATATATTTATGAGGATTATAATATTTATGAAGTATAACTTATGAAGGATATAACATTAAAAAATGTTGCCCATAAGTATATGAAAATGTGTATGAGTTTCCACAAGTATGTGTGCACTTCACAGCAGGGTCCAACGGTCAGCTAATATTAATAACATAATTTTTGATAACGATCTATAAGATGAATTCAGAATCTGATTCATTAATGTATTGTCACAAAGGATATCAGCAAACGTAATTTTTAGTAAACGTGAGAAGATGAAGAGAGCAATCCAGTTATTTCACTTATACACTGCTTGCCTAAATCAGTCTACTTTGAAACCACATTCAATGTAACAGTGAGAATCCTGAAGAAATGGAGACTTGCCAGTTGGCTCTGAATACTGCTAACTAGACGTGAATAACAATGGTCCCATGAATCATTTCTAAGCTGTTTAAAAAACCTTTCACTAAAAAATTCCTCTATATCACACTAGTTGTGGATTTTACATCAAAGAGATGCCTGGATTCATCATTTCATTAATAAACAGTAATTCAGAAACTGACATTTCTGACAATGATGCCAAACACAGGCAATTAGAAAAAAATTGCAACTAACCTACATTCTTGAAGTCAAAGAAAGCTGATAGAAGAATGTGAATTAAAATTTTATAACCTTAAATAATGCATTAAATAGCTATGGTTACCTGGCTTTAAAAAGAAGCACAGGCTTGAGCGCTCTGGAACAGCAGATCAGAAATTGGTTACTTGGGAACAATTTCCTTTTTTTATCGTTCAATATTCAAATCTTAATTCTAATGTACTAAGGAAGAGACACTAAAATAAACAAAAGACAATTTGAAGAGTCCTCATACTGTGCTAAAGTGGTAGGTTTTATTTATACAAATATTTATTTCAAGGCTATCCTGAACATTTTCCAAAAAATTCTAGCTTTTGAAAGGGGGAAAAATGCTACTTAGAGGATGGATGTCACATCTCTCTCAGACAGAACAAATAGTTATGTTTGTTGTGTTTACCTTGGGCTTAATACTCCTACATTCTTTCCCCACTAAGGGCTGGAAGTAAAACAGGAAAGCTATAAAATGAATGACAATGGTTATTATTATAGATACAGGGTGAATGATCTCTTCTTGAAGATGTTTACAGATGGAACTGTTGGGTGTGTCTAAGTTCTTAATAAATACGATCTGTTTAAGGGAAGATGACCCTGATTAGCATTTGCCAAATCAAATTCCACAGAACACTAGCATCCCATTAAATGTTAATAGGTGTTATTTGAGAAAAAGGTAGTGTAGTTAAATATTTGGGAAACTGCAATGTAATATTTATCTCTTGGATGGTCACAAAAATTTGCATACTAAAAAGTCCTGAAGAATGCTAGTAGCTTTATTTACCTCAGTATTTGCACATGAAAATTTCTTTGTGTAAAACGGTATTAATACTTTTTCTGTCGTAGAATTCTATGGAGTCCTGAAATATTGTCCCTAAAAACATAAATAGATATTAAATTTACATTAGCCCTACCTACTTCCATCACACAGATGAACAAAAACAGAACACAATTTTCTATGAATGTATCTCAAAAGTATGATATCAAAGAAATGAATTTCTTTTCAGTTCATTACTTAAAGGTTTTATTCATTTTAAATTCATTTAGACTCTAAGAACATGTAAATCTATATGGTTGGATGTACTCTGGGACTCATGTAATGAAAGGAAAACAGAATTGTGCTCTATTTATTGAAACAACTATAACAACTGATACTTAAACATACCTTACAAATGGGGGAAATAGTTAACATATTTTAATCTCTTTTGTCAATAAACTCTAAGATGTTTCAAAAGGAAAAAGATCAAGAACAGGAATCTCTCTGTGGTATCAAATACCCATGTAGTCTAGGGGTCATGAAAAAGAAAGGGTGTTATCACCCTATACTTGAGAATTATATTACAACTGGCTGATTATTCAGGATTAATGAGCACAGGGTTAGGAGTTCAGTGGCCATATGGGCAACTGTAATGAGTTGCCTGCAGCTAGGCCCCTGCTAACACTGCCAATCAGCATCCGCAGGGATCTCTAAGCTCACCAGCAGTTTGGCTCTGCTCCAGCAGGGGACCACCTCAAGCCAGTGGCTCTATACCAACCCAGTCTTCTTGGCTTCATCTCCATCTGGGTCTGGGATGCTAGTCACGGGGCATGTGACTAATTTATTGGAACCAAGCCTCAATTTGTATACCTTTTCCAGTAAATGAGTCTTCAACCTGCTGCCCTGATACCATAAACCAGAATCCATGCCTCACCCAGAATCTATGTTCCTCTAAACTTGTTTCTCTAAGGCTTTTGAACTGACTTGAATCCTGTCTCTAAAGGCCAGTTTACTGTGGTTGTGTTCCTGCTAATGACAAAGGCGCTCTCCTTGACCAAACTTTAGTCGGGATCCTCTGAACGCTCTTCTGGATCAGGCCATGCTAGACCTGCATAGCCAGGTTTTAGCAAGAATCCTGCTAAATCAGTTTGGAGAGAATCCCCCACTCTCCATCTCTGATGGGGCTCTTCTGCTTCTACTATCCTCCAGGTGGTATTACTTGGGCCGGCCTGCAGCAAGAACCTTGTTGAGTCTATTTAGACAGTGAAACCGTGTCCCCCTAAAATGGAGTTGCCCTGCTGAGCTTATAATTAACCTCTCTATCTGAAACTTTATTCCCTTTTTTGTCCCCCTCTGACCTCAATCCTGTGCTAACTGAACACTAATCAACCAGAATCAGATGACTAAAACTGCTGTCGCTGATATCATCATTAATGTACAAACTCAGGTTATTTCTCCAGGGCATGAGCTAATAGACCCCCAAGCCATGGACCACATGGGCAGAGAATTGTAAACCAGCGACATCCTAACTCCCAAAATGACGATTAAGAAATGTCACAGAGGGCTTCCCTGGTGGCACAGTGGTTGAGAGTCTGCCTGCCGATGCAGGGGACACAGGTTTGTGCCCCGGTCCAGGAAAATCCCACATGCTGCGGAGCGGCTGGGCCCGTGAGCCATGGCCGCTGAGCCTGCGCGTCCGGAGCCTGTGCTCCCCAACGGGAGAGGCCACAACAGTGAGAGGCCCGCGTACCACAAAAAAAAAAAAAAAAAAAAAAAAAAAAAAAGAAATGTCACAAGATGATGATTACCCCCAGCTTCTTTGTTCTTTCCCTTTAAATAAAACCCCCTAACTCAAAGACCAAATTGGAGTGGATTGAGGCTTGTCTCCCACTCCCTTGCTTGGCATCCTGCAATAAATCCTGACTTTGCTGCAAACTCCCACTGTCAGAGTTTGGCTTTCTGTACCACAGGCACATGAACCCTTTGCTCCGTTACACCAGAATCCCCCTGATGTTTCCTATTAGTAATCTTCCATCACCCAACCTCCCCAACCTGCTCCTTGTCTAAAAATCTCCACCTTTCCTTGAATCTGGAATTGAGCCCAATTCTATACAGAGGTCTCTTTCCTTCTACGGCAATTGTTGATGAATAACTTCTGTTCTTTACCACTTTAACTACTGTCCAGCTCTGGTTTTCTTTAATACTATCTGCTCTCAGATCTCTCCACCTGTCTGTACCCTGCTGCCTGTTTTGTCATCTATATGGTGTTCTCTGCCTGTACTCCCTGGGCCTTCCTTATGACAGAGCCCAAGCAGACCCCAACCTATCAAAGAAAGAATCTTTATATACAACCTGTTCTGTCCTGGCATATTTCTCTAATCTCAGGAATTTCCTTACAGGACTGATTAATCACCTGACTTCATTAACAAGGGCATATTATTAAAGTCTAGTATGAGTCTTCATTATCTTTTTCTTTGGCAAATACCCCTGCCTCCTGACTCAACTTTCCCTCTTCAGGACATTGTTATCTGATTAAACATTGATCTTGTCATTCCCTTTCCTCAAGTGTGCAGAGTCAGGGTCTAACGTCTGAGGCTATATGATCTAGCTTCAAACTGTCCAAACTTTTCATTGCTTCCATTTACCTAACATTTTCTCCAGGCAAAATGAATTTGACTTGTTACCTGCTGTAGATGCCCTTAGTTTTTCTATTGTTCCCTCCCTTTGCCTAGGTCTATAACGCTTTTCCTTATTTCAGCATGTCCAAATCCTATTCAACTTCAAGACCTAGTACCACCTGTTGCGCACAATCTCTTTCTTGCTCAACTCCATCTTGATCACTCTGATGATCCTTACACTTTCTACTTTGTAATACTGTTATTTATGCACGTATTATCTTCCTATTAGGCCATAAGATCCTGGATGGCAAGACCTATCTTATTTTCATCTTTGTATTCTATAGCATCTAAAATATAGAAGCTTGCACACAGCAGATGCTTAATAAAATTTTCTGAATGAATTAATTCTCAGTTCTATCAAAGCTCTTTCAGATTTGCATCGTTTATTAAAACATGGAAAGGAGAGGAGATGGGGAAGATGGGATGCATCATAATGATCTATCCATAATCTTTTGGATTAAGAGACCCTAGAAGTTATCTATTGCCAGTGGTTCTCCACCAATTTTCTAACTTGATACACCTGATTAGTGACATTCACATGTGCAACTAATGTGTAACTAATTCTTAAGGGAAAAATCCAGATATATATTCTTTCTTTCTACACAGACTCTAGGATATGTATAATTGGGCTCCCTAGCTGTAAGTCTACTTTCTCTCTCTTTTATTGATGTTTGGAACATCAGTTGAAAGGATGCTAATATAAAGAATTCTCTCATTTACAAACCAGGAAATTTTAAATACAAGTGCAAATAACTTCTCTAAAATCACACAGCCAGTCAGAAGCAGAAGTGGGATTAAAACCCAGGTCTTTTAACTCCTTGTCCAGTGGGCTTTCCACTAAACAATATAGTCTATGATCATTGATGTTGGAAAAATAACTCAAAGTCCCTGTAGATTATCAGCATTACTTTCCTTCATGTGGGTGCATATTTATAAAGCTTTCAAAAGCCATCCGTCAACTAGTTTGTAAGCAAGTCCAATAAGCTTTCAGACTCCTTTTCACTGAACTTCCTCTCCCCTCCTCCATTTGTGGAAATTAGTTGTATGGTGCTTTAGCAAAGACAGCCTGATTGATGTTATGTTACTGTTCAGCAACAGTTCCTGCTATTAATTGCTTTAAAATGGTAATTACGATTTGTGGTACAAGATATTTTCCTTTCTAATTGGCTATTACTGGTGAATAGCAGCCTGTTACATAACAGAAAGATTGTGTTAAATCAATAACCACAATTACAATTCCGAAGTCTTTCTCTTAAGAAACAAATCTTAAGTTTTTGAATAAAAACACTAAAAAAAAAATTGTTAAAGGCAGGGCCTCTGTAATTACTTGTAATTACTCTGTAATCATCTTTCAGTTTAGAAAAAACACAAAATAAGGACAGTGTTAGGGAAACCAGGAGATGAGCATGCATTTCCTTTCTTTTAAAAATAACCACATTTAAAAGCTTTACTCTGCTCAGCTCCTCAGTCAATGAATACAAATTGCAGATTCAAATGTATCCAGTTCTTCCCAGAGTGTAGTATGGAAACAGAAAGGACTCTCCAATTACCTCTGGTAAAATATGAATGTGGCGCCCCACCAATTACACTGAAAAGTCCCCAAGGATAAGGCCAGGGGTTCTTCTTCATTTGTGCCCCATAGAGCACCCAACACGGAGCCCATCCACAGTCACCACTCAACCAACACCAAATGCCAACACAGCATGGCACTGTCCCAGAAGATGAGGTGATCCAAAGCTATATGTGACAGTCCCTGTCCTCAAAGGGTATATTATAAAATCAGGGATATGTCTTGATTCAAACTCTAATGTTAATTAGTCTGCAATCATTTTAAAGTCATATCTCCAGATTATTGTAGTAGTAGCAGCAGTTGTGATGATAATAATAGTGAGGTCACCCGACTTGCTCAAGGTTACACAGGTTTTAACCGATAGCTACTTTGGAATCCAGTTTGTCCAATTCCAAAGACTCACCACTGCCTCTTGTGACAGACCTTCATCAGCATCATTCATCCCTACATTTTCATAATGTATCAAAGTTTACAGAGTGCTTTCATATACAGTGTCTCACTCAACCTCCCAGTAATATCGCTAAGGTACTTACCTGCAGCATTTTTATGAGACTGAGGCTCAGCGGGGTTAAAGGATTTTCCCGAAATTCACACTGCCACAAAGCAGCAGCCTAAGAACCCAGATTTCTGACTCTTAATCCAGGTTTTCCTTCCATACATTTTTACTCAATGTATTGATGAATTTAAATATATTACACATAAAGAAAGCCCCAAAGTATCCCACATCAGCTTATGTCACTTAAAATATTCTACCACTTATTGTTGAACACCCTTCCCAAAGGTTTAAGTCCTACTTAATTCCAGAAACTACTTGATGCCTAGAGCTAAAGACAATACCCAGTCCCAGCTGGCTATCTTACAAATAACGACACTGGTCACAAAGACCATTGGTTGAGATGTAAAGAAAGGCAGAAGACTGATCAGTCAAATCCATCACCACTCACTGTCCTGCTCACCTTTGGGTCAATCAAGTCAGTAGAACACATTTATTTCAGCAAGAGATGGCAGTTCTTCAAGGAACTGTCAGTGAAATGCCAATCCATTCAGTCTCGTAAGTTTATTAAATAAATCACAGCAAAACGGAATCCTAACTCTATGGTAAAGTTTTCCATGAACAACTAATAGAAGTATTTAAAAATTCAATCACTGGAAGGGCAGTTTAGGTGTACTTCTTATTTCTATATACTCATGGATTTACATTTAGAAGAAAGTATGATTTTTATTACATCAATCTGGTGAATATCATCTTCAGTTTTTCAAGATGGGACGTGTATGAGAATGTGCTGTGGAGGACAGTGCTATTCTTCTGCATGAACGCAAGATCTATGTCAATACAATTAGAAGTGTATGTAAACTCAGTGTCTGATACTACAAGTACCTACCAAATCCCGTAACAGAAACCTGGTCTTAAAATGGAAAAGACACGTTAAGATTGTAGCACTCAAAACCATCACCTGTATCACCTCTGGCACACATGCCAAAGATGTCCGTAAACCTATGACTGAAGTAAAAGTCACCATTTATTGAAGACTAGGTACTATAATTATGATCCCACTACTCAATTCAACATTCCAGCAAGACAGGTATGATTATTACCCATTTCACAGATGAGAAACTAAGGTTCAGAGGTTGCTTAACTTGCCTGTGGCTGGTGAGTAACCAGGATGTGATCCTAAGTTGTCCTGACCTCTTTTTTCATACTGTATTGTCTTTCTATAGTAACATCAACTTTAGAACAAAGTTATGTTTAAGGAAAATATGTTTCAGACCTCATCCAATGGAATTTAGTTACTATGTGACATCTTTATAGTCGTAATTGGGTTAAAAGTTCTCTTTCAGTTACTGTGTGGCCTTGTGCAAGTTGCTCTTTGCACCAGTTTTCTCATTTGTATTAAATAAAAAGGGAATAATATGAGTATCTATCTCAGGGATGTTAAGATAAAATGATCTCTGAAAGCATTTGAAACAGTACTTGGCACAGTTACTGCTCTACAAATGTTAGCTACCATCAGTATCATCATTGTTATAATACCTCTTTTATAATATCTTCTCTTAATATCCTGCAAGCTGGGTCCCATGTATGTTTTAAAGGAAAACAAAAGGGTGTTCTGAAGTAGGCCCCTTCAGAACCTTACACCAAACCTAGTATCTATAATTCTTTTTCTTCCTTGACACCCTCTGGCCTGTACCTTGCAAGGCCATCTGAGTATGTAAGATTATCTAAGCTTCTTGCTGACTCTGAATGTGGGTGTATGTGTGAAGAGCTGGGAGCTGGGTATGAGGGGGCAGTTCTTGGCAGGGGTGAGAAAGGGTATAGAAGATAATATAAAAGGCCTTCAGAGCACATAGTTGCAATACCAGTACAGAGCACCAACAGACACCCTGACAACCCCTAGGAATGCAAGGGCAGCCTAAGCAGTTATCACCACCACATTCTTAAGCTTCCCCTTGGTTACACGGCAATTTAGATTGCTTCTAAGTTAATCAGAGCAGGCAGTTTTACAGTTCAATTAGGCATATCTTTATATTGAATGCAACTGATATTTACTGAGTTCCAACTTTATAAAAGGAAATATGTTGGGCTTTCCTAAATGTATAATTCAATGCAATAATCATAGTAACTCTGCAAGGTAGATATTATAGCTATATTTTCATAAATGTAGCAGATATGTAATAAATCTACATTATATAGCTACTAAAAATCGGAATTGAAATTTAAATACAGTTTTTCCAAGATAGGGTCTAGTCCTCTTTCCACTGTCATGCCAAATATACAAGGCTGGACTTAAGCCTTAATGCTGGAAGTAAGATGACAACCTGTGGAAAACTAGATAAGAGCCACACAGATGATGGAAGACAGATTTCAAGGTCTCTGTAGCAGTTTACTCAGTTATGGGTTCAAGGTTATAAAGGACAGATTTGAAGTATTCTCTTAAATATTTAATCATTATCTAAACACTAACACTTCACTTAAAAAAAGACTGAAAAACTATGCTTAAATGCTAACTATGATTATCTCTGACAAAGTTGATACTTCATGATGACATTCTGAATTTTCCAGTTGGTATGCATAACTTTCACAAGCACACAACATCTACTCAGTTTTTTATTCTACTTCAATTCCTCTGTTTAAAAATAGCAGTCATTCTAAGTACTTTGGATAAATTTCAAAGATTGTAACCATTAAATTGTTATAGAGTGTTTACTACACACAGTTCTGATAGGCACTGGATGTACAAAACTAAAATAAGACAACTCTCGCCCTCAAGAAGTTCAGTCTACTGGTGTAGACAAAACTGCCAACAAATAACTACAGTGTGATATGGTGTAAGTGTGATAATGGAGATTTGGGAGTAAAGCAGGGTGACTGAACATGAAGCTGGAAAAGTAGATTGGAACCTAAATGTAACACGTTAGAGTTACACTGAAGATTTGAAGTGAAAATCCATGAATACATTTGAGTTTGGGAAGGTGGATTAAGAAAGGGAAAATCAAGAGTCACTGAGATCAGGGTTTCCCTGGTGGCGCAGAGGTTAAGAGTTCGCCTGCCAATGCAGGGGACACGGGTTGGAGCCCTGGTCTGGGAGGATCCCACATGCGGCAGAGCAACTAAGGCCCTGTGCCACGGCTGCTGAGCCTGCGCTCCACAATTACTGAGGCCTGCGTGCCTAGAGACCCTGCTACGCAGTGAGAAGGCACCGCAATGAGAGGCCCATGCACCACAACGAAGAGTGGCTCCCTGTCGCCACAACTAGAGAAAAGCCCACGCACAGCAAAGAAGACCCAGTGCAGCCAAAAAAAAAAAAAAAGTCAATGAGATCAATAGGAAGGTTTTGCAATCATCCAGGCTAGAATTCAGTTCTGGTCAAACATTTATTAAACACTGACGAGGTGCCAAGAACAGGGTCAAGCAGACAAAAACAAACGACACGGTTTTGGTCCCCAAGAGTACAGTCTGGAGCGTGGGGACACAGGTAATTCAGCAGCAACAGTGAGGGTTAGAAACAGAATAGTGGCTACTTGAAGAGATGGAGAGAAAGAACAGATTCAAAAGATTCTTTCAGGCCCAGGAAAATAAGGCGTGGTAACTGATCAAATTCAGGACCTGAGGGCAAGATAGGAATCAAGGGTGCTTCCTCGTTTTCTAGAAAAGGCTTGACGCCATTTATTAAAATAGGAAATACAAGAATGAAGAGATGATGCCACCTGATACCCCCATTTCTTCTAGAGACATCACAAATGAATTAATAAGGTCTCCAGACGAAAAGCTTTATAAATCCAAAGAGGCATTACCATGATCATCATCTAGTGGACATGCATTTGTAGGGAAAAAAGTTGAC
Organism: Neophocaena asiaeorientalis asiaeorientalis; assembly: GCF_003031525.2. Classification (NCBI taxonomy): domain Eukaryota; kingdom Metazoa; phylum Chordata; class Mammalia; order Artiodactyla; family Phocoenidae; genus Neophocaena; species Neophocaena asiaeorientalis. Next base: position 12,436,674 of record NW_020174561.1, read on the forward strand.
TCTGTCGGAATACTACAATATGGAAGCACAGGTTAACACTGTCAGACGAAATCACTGCCATCAGAAAAAATTCCCCAGTAACATCCCCAAATGTGAGAAATGTTGAGTCTATTACATGTTCTTAATTTTAGGGGACAATATGAAATCCTAGTTACCATTCAAATGTTTGGAAAGCAAGGGCTTCCCTGAGAGATGGAGCCTCAGGAAGTCTGGCACACAGACCTCAGGGAAGGTGTACCTGCCTGCATACTGCCCAGTGACTCATTCTAGCAGCAATCTTATAGAATTGCACAGATTTCTATAAAAAGACTCCCTAGTCCCTTCTGTCCCAGAATATTAAACACACAGATTGACATTTTAATTAGAATTAGAGGGAAACCTCTTAAAAGAGGCAGTTTTCAAGAAATTAATGATTTTACAGGGAAAGACATACTTGATAGCTGAAGTGGCTGCTTAACAAAAAATATGAATACGCATACTTTTAACATCATTATTTCCACCCAAAATTTGTATCACACTTTGCAGGCTTTGAAAAGAATGTGGATAAAGTCACAGAATGATACATAGGTTATTAAGGGAATTTTTTTTTAATTTTTAAATTTAATTTATTTTTTAATATAGCAGGTTCCTATTAGTTATCCATTTTATACTTATTAGTGTATATATGTATTAAGGGAATTTTTAATGACAACTTTACCTTGTAAGAATGACATAAAAATCAGCCATTAAGCTCTCCCATTGATTGCTACCAATTACTGAGAATACTGATTCTCACTAATCACTGATGGGCAGTTCTGAACCAGAGTGAGGACATTTTTGTTACAGACACAGCAAATTCACTGCTCAATACTTCTGCTGAAAACAAACTGCAACCTAAAATTATGCTTTCTATCAGTTACTCAATTCAATCTAATGGTCATCTAAACACTGATCCTGAATTAATACTGGTCACCACAGCTTGGTAATGATATGGAGAGAAGGACAATCATATTATTACTGGTAGGAATGTCTACACACACCCGTTAAGAGGAAAATCTGACATCACAATTTTAAACGTGTCACCTTTGACCAAATTCCTCAAGAAATACACACCCGGTGGACAAGGATATGTATATAAAGCTGTTCACTACATCACTGAAAAACTAAAGCTACACTACATGTTCATTAACAGAGGAATGGTTAAAGTATGGGACGTCCATATTATGGAACACTATGGGCACAGTCCTTAAAAAGAATTAACAAATATACTGATAGGGAAGGCTGTCTATAGTAGAACACTGGGAGAAAGACGGTGGCAGATCTTTAAGCTTACATAGAATGATCACTTTTCATTAAAAAAAAATCAAAACCATACAGATGTGTGTCATATAAAAAATTTATTAGAAAAAGCACACACCAAACCCCCAAGAGTTGTTACTTAGGGAGTGGGACTGAGTGTGGTGCAGGAACTTTCAGTTTTTTACCTTACACATCTCTGAATGGTTTGAACTGATTATGATGAAAAGTTTTATAATTTTAAAGTAACTAATGATATTTAAAAGTTATACAATGTTTTTGAAAGGCATACCCAATTTTCTTTTTTATGAGTTAATCTGTGAGATAAATTCACCAAAGATTTCACCTTCAAATGTTAAACTGCTAGCCCTCTGGTACTTTGAGAATATGGAAAACCTTTAGCATGTTACTACAAGATAAGAGTTGACTATATGGCCAACCCCAAAATGAACTGTTTAAGGTGTGAATATAACACAATATTTAAGTATGGAGCTTAGCCAAAGATTTCTTTGGTAGAGGTACTGAAATAATTTCAAAGCTAGGGGTTCCATTGATAAGAAGTGGGAAGAAATCTCTGTGCTAAGACAAAAACTTAAGACTAAATGTCAATTTAACCATGAAAGCAAAAACAAAGAAATTTTTATAAAACCCAACAAGGACGGAGAACCAAATTTAAGCCCCAAACCATGTCCATTAGAAAAAGACAACTAGCTGTGTTACATGAACAAATCAAAAAAGAAGAGAGTAGGATGGGGATAGACAGACTAAAGGTAAAAGAATGGGACTAGGAATTCTAAAGAAAACGCCCTGCAGCTTTCAAAGTGTGATTTTTGCTCTCTACATTGGATCAGAAGACAACTTGAAAGTCAAGTGAAGCCGAAGTAGCTGTGATGATTTTCTCTGGAACCATGACTGCAAATGACCACTTCCCTTCCTCTCGTTCTAAGGACCCAGTCTGGAAGATCTCCCAGACTCCACATTCAATCCTGGAGAACGCCCGGGGCAGTCAAAGAGCGAGGGGGTAAACTGTGAGAGCCACACACACTTTCCCTTCAGAGGCTACTCCAGCCAACAGTTGGGAAAATCTGTAGAGTGGATAGCAGCGACCAACCAGTCTGCAACTGGAAATCCACCCGAATCAAAATAAAACCTATCTTCCGAGGCCAAACCAAGCAAACCGAGGCAGGGGTAGGGTACTGGCGAGGAAAGAGAGTGGCTAATCCCAGAGTTACAATAACCCACGCACGAACGTGACATGACCCACGCCCACTCGGCAGCGAGCGCAAAGGTGGGGGCTCCAAATGTGGGACAGACGCCCAGGGAACTTCCCTGGCTGCGAAGGCTATAGCATCCCATTTTCTCTTCCCTCCCAGACAGCCCCCAACAACTAGCCGCCTCCGACCCCACGCCATCCCGCTGGGCCCTGCCCGAGGTTCCCTCGTGCTCAGGTGGCCTTAGAGCTAGGGTCCGCCCAGCAGTCAGCGGCACTCCAGGTCGGAGCGAAAGGAAGACACCTCAGAGGCACCGTACTCACCCTCATAACTGACACCCCCAGTTCCGCCACGGTTGCCATCACCGTCCTCCTCTCCTTGGGTAGCAGCCCCCTGTGTCTTGGGAGCAGCCATTACGCGGCTGAGGAAAAAAAGGGAGGGCTGCGGACAGGCGCGGAACCAATGGAAACGCGATTGGAAATGAACTCCCCATCGACGCGGCGTCTCCTCCACTCCCACGCCGCGCCGTCACTATCTGGGCCAATAGGACGTGGCGAGCGGAACGTATCCCCGCCCCCAGCCGCTAATTCCCCGCCTCCTTCCGGGATGGAGTGGCCCAGAACTACAATTCCCAGGGTGCTGCGGGGGCGCTAGGCAGGGAGGGCTGGAAGAGGCGCTGGCGGGAGGGGGTGCGCCCGAGAGTGCCCCGGCGTGTTCGCTTAGTTCAGTGAATCAGAACAATGACTGCGCCTCCGGGTTCCCGGGAGCGCGTCGGAGGACTGTGAATAGCTACCGCCGGGAGAGCGGCGGGTGGCGCAGCCTCGGCCGCGCGGTGTCAACGCTGGGCTCGGGAGCCTCCAGCGCAGACCTTGCCCGGCGCCTGCAGCCCGCGCGGAGCCGCCGGGCTCCAGCGCTGCAACCGCTACTCGGGAGCTGTGCATTGTTGTGAGTTGTAGAAGGGGCGCGGGGATTCCAAAGCCCGAAGACCCTGGACCCCTCTCTAGCCATGTGGATACCTACGGAGCACGAGAAATACGGCGTGGGTGAGTCTCAGCTGGGCGAACTTTTATTCCGCTCTGGCCGGAGCGTGTGCGTATTTCGCGTCTTTGCCCCCGCGCCCCTCTCTCTCCACCCGGCTGGAAATGCCTAATCCTAGCATCGCGCTGCGGGTTCGGGGCTTTGCCCAGCCAGCTCCGGGCAGAGGGGTGCGCGCCGGGGTCTCGCGCTTTAACGCCGGATGGGCGCTCCAGGCACCGGCTCCCGGAGGGAGCGCTCGGACGGCTGAGGGGAGCGCGCCGCCAGTCCGCCTGCTGCGGGCTCTGCCTGCGGAGTTCGGAGTGGCGACGGGGCGTGTGTATGTCAAGTTGGAAGAGGAGGGCGAACGGCATTCCGCTCCCTCCTTCTCCTTTTTCTCCAAAGACTGCAAGGGCTGTGACGATTTCCCGGGGTGGAAAGGGAGGCAACAACAGTCGCGTAGAGAGAACATCCGCAAAACAGAAGGGAGGCGCAAAACCTTCCGTCTGCCTCCCTTCAACATTCCCGGGGAGCGGAATGTGGCACCGTCCTCAAAAGAGCCGCTCTGACAGAGTCCGGCCCGAGCCTCCCTCCTCCCTTCCATCCCGGGTTACCGAGTGTGTGTTGAGAGGCGGGGGGAAATTGGTAAATTTCAACATCTGCGCAGCTCTGCTCTTTGGTCTTTGGAGGGGAACGGGTATTTCAGCAATGTTTTTACTTCTGACCACCCTCTCTGCCCGGGGTGAGCCCGGTTGGGGGGTGGGGTGGTGGAGGACAGCTGTGGAGTGTTAATGGGGAGAGGGAATCGGAAAGCTTGGGTCTTCGAGGCAAGGAGACAGCTCTTAGGAAAAGACTACCCAGACACTGGTGTTCGGAGGAAAAGGAGCAGGGTAGCGCTCGCTCTTCTGTGCAAAGGTGAACAACAAAGGACATTAATGTTGACTGATGAATACAGGAGTCTCCCTTCCTTTCCCTCCTTCCATTTCAGGCCGATTACAGTTCCCGTTTTTGTTGTTTGATTTCAGCTGAGTCGCCCCTTGGCAGTTACTCCTTTTAGGTTGCGACTATTAAGCCAGGCTCTCTGACAAGCCTGCAGCAGCCAAATGCAATTATAACCTCTCAGAAGGTTTAACAGAGAGAAAGCATTATGGATTTTACTAACAATCTCTATTTCCTATAATGCCCCGTCCTGCTGATTGGTGTACTTTTTTTTTTTTTAAATTGGGTATAGATCTAGTGATTTAGATGATGTGTAGGTATCTGCTTATGTTCTAAATTCATTTTCCTGTAATTTTTTTTCATTTTCCTGTAATTTAAAAAATCTGGAAAGCCTTTCCAGGGAGTCATAGTTACAGGGAATTTTTTTTTTTTTCCAACTTCGCCTGGGGATAGGACTTTGGAGTCCCCTGAAAGGTTTAAACAAAGTCATTCCTGTATATTACATTAGCTTTCATTCTGGATTTTGGCTAGCAAGACAATAGTTTGTCCAGGACCCACCTTTGGGGAGGGGTTCCACCTTTCCCTCTCTTTGAAGTGTAAGGGGAGCCTTTGCCAGGCACTCTACTGGCAAGGAGTAGATGTTTCCTTCCCTTCACTCACCCCTTTTTTGGAGTAGATTACCCCTGGCTAGGAAAATACATTGCCTTTGCTGAACTGGTGAGGACCTGGAGTGTTCCCTTGTCACCGGGTTATCACTGAGTGCAGGAAGCACAGACACGTCCAGCAACACAGTCCCGCTTGGAGTTGATCCCAGATGTTGCTTTCTTCCAAGTGTTAAATTATACAGATTATGGATGGGATTTACTTTCTTGATTTCTTTATGCGCCAGGTCACAGCTGGGGTGCTGGTATCGATTAGTTCTTCTCTCACCTTTCTTTGCAAGCTGTGGGCAGAGGATTAAAACATACTCTGGGATTTCCTGGAATGGCAAACTGGATGTTATCACTCAAGTGTTTTGGGCTGCAGCAGACACCTCGCCTTTGGGTGGCTGTGATTTGGTTGCAGACTAGGGGAGGCAGAAGGATGAGCACACATTTGGAAAAAGGTTGAGTGAGATGAGCGGCGAAAGCGGTGGGGCGGGGGTTGTCTGTTGTGCTCATTTATACAATATCACACATAACATGGAATGTTAACCATCTTTTATTATTAATTTTTGAGCATTTGGCTTATGAAATGCTTAGCTGTTTTTTAGAATCCATCTGTTAGGTGTGTGTGTGTGTGTGTGTGTGTGTGTGTGTGTGTGTGTGTGGTGAAAATTTTGCTAGGATTCTTATGTGTGTACTTTATTTCTCACCACGGAGAGCACTGTTTGTAGCTGCCTATGCTGCGAGTTGTTATTGATTTATTTATTTTTATAAACTTGGTTAGTGTATGTGCTTTTCTTGTCTAGTTTTTTATAAATACTAAGGAAAAGATGTTTTATGGGCACAAATGTTTGGTTGATATCAGGTGTAGTAGTAATTCACTTTCCTCATTCTTTGAAATAAATTGGTCTTTGTGACTTTGAGTGCCTGAAGTTTCCATGCAAATTGTATATTTCTAATATACTTCTTATCTACCATCAATTATGTATGAGATAATTATGTGTCTTTATATATTAGTGTTTCAGTTTCAAGCAACACATTGTAAACATGGATAAAATGACTTAAATTTCATACCTGTAGTAAGGTGTACCAGAGATAGAAATTCCTTTTCAAACCTGATGTGTGGGCACTATCTCCTCCATTTAACTGATGAATAGTCTTAAAACAATGTGTACATAGTCATATACCTAAGTGTTCTAAGGAATCAGACAGGTATAGTGATAAAGCTAGAGTCCTGAGTGATAGGGAACCTTGTCTCTTTAAAAACATGTTAGTAGGCACAATGATAGGCATATTTTATCTTGGGAGATTCTGTTTAGCTTTTGGTCTTAGTCTAGACAATGCTGCCAGCTGTGTGACCTTGGGTAAGTCGCTTAACTTTTCAGGGTCTCAACATCATGGTCAAATGATATCCAAGATCCTTCCCAGTACTGATTCTGTAGAGCTCTTCCAAACAAGTGTGTCCTTTGGTAAGAAAGACATTTCTATTGTGCCAAGATTGTTATGAGAAAGACACTTTTGCTGTGACACATCCCACATGGTTTTCAACTAAGACCACAGGTAAGCAAACTACCTGGCAAGCTGCCAGAACCAAGGTGATGGTTGCTTGCTTTTTCAGTCTGTTTGATTGTCCAGCAGGAACTCCGTGGGCAATGACTAAAGCATTCTTGATCACCTCTTCACAACTTACCTCACGCCCACTGTCTGCCTTCTGCCTGTTCTCATCTGTCATACTCCCTGTCCCCTCCCTTAAAGTGGTGGGAATTAGTCACAGAGAAAGTTAGGACCATTGCAGATCTGTTTCTACATTCATTTGCTCAGCAGGCATTCATGCAGCATTCCCAGGTGAGCCAGTAGGCTTACTGAGCTGCAAACTGCTCCTCTATATCCAGCCAGATGTTTTACATGTGTGAATCCAGTTAAGCTTACAGGGGGAATATGGGCTGGATTGATCACTGCAAAAAATCCATGAGGCTTACAAGAAACAAAACTCAGAACAAGCTGATCTGAAGGTCATGGATGTCATTTAAAAAATGAATTATTATAGTACCAGTATCACTGAGTACTCACAAACATTCCTGTCCTCCATTTATCCTGAAGTGCTTTTTGAACTCATCCAAGTAGGAATTCTGTTCCTTTTTAAAGCCCCTTCTATTTTTAGGGGGAGAGGTACCGTCTTTTATTTACACAGGATCTTTAGAATGTCTTTTCCTTCAGAAGCGTGCTTTAATGGTAGCCTGTGTGGGAGAGTTATGAGGGAGTGTACCTTTCCTCTTAGCTGTTTTCAGTTTGTTAGCTAGCAGCCTTAAAATGTTTCCTATTTGTGGTACTGTGATGTGTGCAGATAACATGTGTAGCTAGATAAAGATGTGCTGCCTGGAATTGTTTGTGGCATTTAGAGCCTGGCACAGGATTCTAAACTTTCAGCGAGAAGCAAAGAGGAGTGATTTATACCTACAAGTAAAGTACCATTGAAGGGCTGTGCAGACAGTGGGATGGCAGCTGACGTTCTTGATCTGGCCTCCTGTGGGAATAGCCTGTAAACGTTTCCCCCTTTTGGTCATTCTCCTAAGTGATGATCCTTTCATGAGGCCCCACAGTAACACAAAGATGCTGCCTTTCTTCTTTAGTCTTGTTTTTTCCCCAGAGGCTGTATGGTAAGTACTACAAAGGAGTTAATAAAAATTTCAAGAAACTTAAGGCTTTCCTGTCTCTAGCTCCATTTCTTAGGAGACTACATTTTCAGAATTTCTTACAGTATGTCCAAATTTCTAGCATAGTGACTTTATGCTGTTAGCATATATAACAGAGAAACGTTAAACTCTAAGGAAACCCAACCAAGATGCTATAACCTTACCATATTAATACAATGTTTTATAGGTAAAAAAATGTTGTGAAATTATTTCACTTGGGTCTGCTCTTTGAAGTAGAATGATAACTTCCATTTAAGACATGAGGAAACAACTTCACAGAAGTTAAGTGACTTACAGGCTTACCTTGGAGATATTGTGTGTTCGGTTCCAGACCATTACAATAAAGCAAATTATCACATAAAGCAAGTCACACAAATTTTTTGGTTTCCTAGTGCATATAAAAGTTATGTTTACACTATACTGTAGTCTATTGAGAATGCAATAGCGTTATGTTTAAAAAACAATGTACATACCTTAATTAAAAAATACCTTATTGCTAAAAAAAAAATGCAAACCATCATTGCAGGGTGGCTACAAGCCTTCAATTTGTAAAATAAATAAATAAAAAATAAATTTTAAAAATGCAGTAAGTGGGAAGCACAATAAAATGAGATATGCCTGTACTCTAGATCAGTGGCTTTTAATCTTGTTTAACTGTCATCCATAATAGGAAATACATTTTATTTCCTGACACAACCAACACCACCCCACACACATATAAGTGAAACAATATTTGCTCATACTTTCTTTGATGTTCTATTCTTTTTCATATAAAAATATATATACAAATATCAAATCATTATGTTGTAATACCTGAAGCTAATATAATGTATGTCAATTATACCTCAATAAAATAAATTTATTTATAAACTTAAAAAAAAAAAGTTGTCATTAACGTAATGACTCATTAATGGGTCCTGACCCACAGTTTGAAAAGCACTGCTCTAGATACCACATTTGTGAAACAGGAAGGACTGGAACTTAGACCTTGTTGGGTTTCTAGTTAAGTTCATTCATGATGTTGTTGTTGCTTTTTGACAAATATATATTTGTGTTTATTTTAGCTTAAACTTTAATCATACTTTTTTCTTTCAATATAAGTCAAAATCTTTTTATATAATATTTCTCATTTACAGTGGAACAAGTATACAAAGCCATCAGATACATTGTATAAATTGTCTCTTTAACATTACATGTGTCTTTCTACTAGGATCTTTTTGACAAGGGCTGGGATCAACTGCCTAAAGACCAATTTTGGATTTTTCTATATAATTTCCTTTGACAGTGATCTCTGGCAACTAATGAGTTTGCCAATTGTAGGGTTACCAGCACCATTCTTTTCTACCCTTTTACATATTGTTGACCACTAATAGAAGAAACAAGGCAGCTCATGTAATTTGTTTTCTTAAAAATCTAAACTGGTAAGCTTATTTGGTCAGAGTATATATAATATTAAAGAATAAAGTAAAGTTCCTCAAGCCTATTTTTATTTAAGCAATTTAAATGTACTTAAGGAACAACTGTTTTACTTTCTGGCATTTAAAAAAAATGTGTGCTAAGATACACTGGATATCTACTAAGTAAATAAGAATCACCAAAAATAGTGTTAATGCCTTTTGGTGACAAAGTTGCAGTAAAACTGATATGCGTTACCCTGCTGGTTGTATTGAATATTAATGTGATACTTTTGGAAATGAATGTATGTATTTAATAGCCTTTGTGGAGCACTATTTGCCAAGCATAGTTCTGAGAGCTTGTCATGTGTTCTCTGTCTAATCCTCATGACAGCTCCATGAGGAAAGGTTCAGTTATCACTCATATTTTACAGGAAACTGAGTCATAGAGAGGTTAGGTAACTTGTCTGAGGTCACACAGAAATGGTGGAACTAGGATTGGAACCCAAAAAGTTTTAGACTGAGCCTGCTCCCTTAGCCACTATTCTGTTTTGCCTAACATGACAGTCATTAGGAGGCGTTTGAGTCAGTAATCCCACCCCTCAAAGTTAACATGAAAAAAAAATCAATAGGGACACAACACTTTATGCACAGAGTTATTCCTTGCCATGTTGTCTGTGAAACAACATCAATTCCAATACAGGAATACTTTAATCACTTCTGATTATCAGCACAGCAGGGTATTTATAGTCAAGAAATGGAATAATTCCATAAATAATGCTATTTCTGAAATACATTCCAGGTATGTAGTGTCAAGTGACAAAATAAATCAAAGGAAATACAGACAGTGATTGAAACTACATAAAATGTGTAGCATTATAGAGAAGATGTAGTTAATGTGTAGCATAGAGAGAAGATGTAATTAATGCAGAGATAAGAATTGTTAGACTATAATGATTACCAACAAATTCTTTTTTTAAGAATTCCTTTTGGTTGGAGATATGAGCAATATTCACACATATTGTTGCTTTTGGATGACAGGGGTGGCATAAAAATGGTCTAAGAGAGATTATTGCGGTAGATGAGGTGAGAGATAAGTACCTGAACCCGGTGAGCCATCCTGCATGGTGAAATGTGGATAATCTAAGATGTTTAGGAGATGGAAACAACAGTAACTGGATGTGAGGAGTTAGGGAAAGGAAGCAATTTAGTGTCTTCCTGGTTTCCAGCTTGAACAACTGGGTAAACATAGGTGCTGTTCAACGACAGAGACGTTTTTGTAGGTGGGGAAGGTTTATGGTGTAAGATTAAGAGTTTGTGATGGCCTAGAGTTGTCCATACTCATCAAACATTCAGGTGGCGATATCTGCATAGACAGGAATAGGATATCACTCTGGGGCAAAGGAGAGAAGTTCTAGACTAAAGAGCATGATTAGAGAGTCGTTTGGTTTGTGTGTGATGACTGAAGTGATCCACTTTATTAATTGTATTGACTGATTATGTAGTCAGCTTGTCTAAGTTTTAAAGTGACAGGTCCTAAATTTTCAAAGCTCAGTCATCTTGAAGCACTTTATTAATATGGGTATGGGGACTGTAAAATAAGAAATATTAGCTGTCCATGTGGAGTTGGTAGGAAACTAGATTTTATGGTCTTTTCTTGCTTCCCATTAGTGCATTGCCTGGTTAAGGCATAAGTTATTTCTATTTCCGTGACAGTTCTCTCCCAAGCAAATGTCTCATGCCAGATTATGCATGTTTGTGAGATTTCCTCAACAGAACGTTGAAAAACAGAAACCACAAATGATATTTCAATAAGCAAGATTTATACATCCCTCAAACAGCATATAGGTGTATATACACATCCACAAATGGGAAAATGCTCAGATATCCAAAGCAATATATTTGTGCATACAGACTGTGTGTGTGTGTGTGTGTGTGTGTGTGTGTAGTAAATGTGTAATAACTCTTAGGAACCCCAAGGTCAAATTTAGAATTCTTAAACTTATACCAGTGTACTCCTGAAAACTATGTGATTTTAAGTAAGGAATTCCAGCTTAAGATAACATTAGGCTCCCTTCCCCTAATATAGGCTGCATTACTTCCCACGGAAAGATCAATAAACGTATGCAAAGAGGCAAACATTGATAATATTAGAAATGAAATCTGACAGAAAACCTGTTGCCAAAATTCGGGAGGAATTTCTCCAAGGCAGGTGGAACTGCATTATGAAAACTACTTGGTAGCTTCCCTCTGCTTTCCCTCATTAAGCAGAGCAGCCTCAGTGACCTCAGTGAGCTGGGCAGGAAGACCCGTTGCCCCTCCCCACTGTCACCACCTTCGAGGCCAGGTCAATACATTCAACTTGGTATGTGTCCTTTACCGCCTGACGCCTCTATGGTCCTTCTTGTTCCATCTCATCTTTGTATTTTCTTGAGAGATGACCAGTTGGAGAAACAACTGGGACAGGAAGGTGGGTGGTTGGTTGGGTGGAAAGGAGTCTACGGAGAATACCATCTTGTCTTTTTTTTTTTTTTTTTTTTTTTTTGCGGTACGCGGGCCTCTCACTGTTGTGGCCTCTCCCGCTGCGGAGCACAGGCTCCGGACGCGCAGGGTCCGGACGCGCAGGCTCAGCGGCCATGGCTCATGGGCCCAGCCGCTCCGCGGCATGTGGGATCTTCCCGGACTGGGGCACGAACCCGTGTCCCCTGCATCGGTAGGCGGACTCTCAACCACTGCGCCACCAGGGAAGCCCACCATCTTGTCTTCGACAGGTGTACTGCGGTCTTCATAAAAAATCTGATTTTGTAGGCACCTTTGAAGTATGGCAGTAACAAAGCATGCTGGATTTTATAGTTTTGCTTGCAATCTATTGGTGACAGAGAAGGACATGGTAGGATAAGAGATAATCTTGTCTGAATTGCCAAAAAACCATGGTCCATGGCACCTGATGACTTATCACTGGGAACTTGGCTTAGAGCTGTTCACTTCAACCAGGAAGGAAGACTTGTAAGTGGGACCAAACCCACACCTTTATTTTTAGCCCCATCCTTGGTATTGCAGAGAGGTTCAAGACCCAGGTTGCATCAGTCAGTGATCACATTTGTATCCCTATCGAAGAAGGAAAGCCGCTAAATCCAGAAACAGGCGTCTGTCACTCTGTAATGAACTAAACATGGCTGCTTCTCAGCTGGGGAGGAAGAGGGAAAGCATGACAATCGCATGGGAGGCTTTGGGAAGCTGCCAGTTACACATGTGTATTTCTTTTCCACCCCCATTCGTGTCCCCTGTGTGTGTGCCAGAAAGAGAAGGTTGGTGGATGGAGGCTGGTGAGAACCCTTCTGGTTATGAAAGTCACACGTCTTCCTGGGTGAATTTGATAACCATTACTCCCCCAAGTTGTGAACCGTTTTGGTTTTTTGGCAGATCTGCACGGCATGTGGAATCTTAGTTCTCCGACCAGGGATCGAACCCACGCCCCTTGCATTAGAAGCTCGGAGTCTTAACCGCTGTACTGCCAGGGAAGTTCTAGTGAACTGTTTTCTTAACCAAACAATTTATTGTTCGATTTTCTGAGAGTGTTAATTGGGCATTAATGTAAACATAAAGATCTCCTTGAAATCTTTAAGCAGAAATGTAGAGGTTTGGTTCTTTTTTTTTTTCATCCAAAATGAAAGAATCCTGTCTGCCTTGGTGACTGGAGGTGAACGTGTTTGGGAACATGGGCATGCATGTTTGTGAGGCAACTAAAAATAGCCCTAACCCAGGTTCCGGAGAAAACAGTACTCACTATCCTGGGGAGAGGAAAGAACCTGTTGGCCTTTCTCCGAGGGTGTCCAGAGTTGGTTGAAGAGTCTGTAGGGCTTCCTTGTTAACAGGCTTAGGGTTTAGCCAGGCTCTCGAAGAAATAGGAAAATCCAAACATGCATAGGCAGTTCTGTAAAGACCCAAGAGAGGAGAAATATCTGAGATTTTTCTCCAGAAATCTGGATGATAAACACTAACGACAAGACAGGAGGATTCCTATAAAACTCCACACACAGGTAAAAGTTGTTTTTTTCAGGAAAATTATATTTGTATTAATTGCATCCTACATTTCATTTAATAGTCCCATCCATAGTTTATGTAAGTTGATTCAGAAAACCAACTAAGTTGGCAGAGGAAATATTATGTATAAATTATGTAAAAATTATGGTAATGAGTTTTAAAATGAGGAAATACTTATGAGAAGTGAAGAATTGGGATACAAAATTACATGTTGCAGTGTTGTTACAACCAGTTGTTACAGTTGAGAGGTGGCATTATTTTTTTATACTTTCTACTTTTTAATAATTTCCAAAAAGTAACATGAATTGCTTTTGTAATCAGAAATAATTATATAAACTCTTTTATAAACCGAGCTTTATTTCCTATATAGAGTTTTCCTCTCAGGATTAGAGGTTAGACTGGTGGAAGTTGAATCTGGAAGGCCTGAATTTCGTTTGTCATTTATTCCCAGGAAGTACTGTGTTCCAAAGTTTCAAAGTGGCTTTCCTTGCTATATGCCTGCTTGATTACTTGTGATGTTGCGGCTTTATTTCCCAGTGGTCACAAAGCTGTGTTTTCAGATGGCTGTGGGGTACAAATCTTTGGAAAAGAGCCCTAATCCCTCTTTGAGAAAGAGCTTCAAACAAATCATCTAAGATAAAAATACTGTTCTCTCCAAGAAGTGTTTGTTTAGAAGATGAATGTTGGTGTCACTGCTCACTTTCAATTGTCTGTAAACTCTGTCCAGTGAGACTGTGGGTCCTGGGATAATTTATGCAGGAGAAATTGATCAATGTAGAGAGTCAAGAACTTGAAGAGGTTTTATTTAGCAATTATGGGGAATAACTGCTTATATATGGGTGTCACGGATGGAATGTTTGTGTCCCTCCAGAATTCTTATGTTGAAGCTCTGACCCCCAGACTGGCTGTATTTGAAGTAAGGAGGTAATTAAGGTTGAATGAGGTCATAAGGGTGGAGTCCTGTTCCAATTAGATTACTGTCCTTATAGGAAGAGACCCTAGAGAGCTTACTAGCCCTCTTCAGGAACTCAAGCATGCACGTACCTAAGAAAGGGCATGTGAGGACAGAGTGAGAAGGCAGCTGTCTATAAGCCAGGGAAAGAGCCCTCACCAGAAACTGACCCTGCTGGACCTTAATCTGGGACTTCCAGCCTCAAAAACTGTGAGAAAATAAATTTCTGCTGTTAAGTTACCCAGGCTATGGTATTTTATTATGGCAGCCTGAGCTGACTAATACAATGGATTAGAGCAGTTTTAGGCACTGTAGGAAGAGGAACAAAGAAAATAGAAGCAGAATCTTGAGCCTCTGTTTAATAGATGTAATCACTGTAGCCCCTGTCTATGGTCTGAGATCTAACTAACTCCCTTGGTCCACCCTCGGAGGCACAGACTTAATTGAGTCCGAGTGTTTGATGTTGGTCATCTGCTGATAACTCCAGGAATATGTTTATTTGAATAATGGCATTTATGCAAAGTTGCTCATATTGTCTTAAGTCATTAAATCAATTTGGGTGCCTTCAAAGCAACTAATAGAAGTAGGGTCTTGAAATGAGTCATTTCTCCCTGCTACAATTATTTATGAGAAACTCGGGGTAATAGTTTTGACCACGTGGGTTAGCATTTAGAATAGGTAGTTGAAGTTTTATTATATGGAAATTTAGTTGGAGACCTCACTTTAGGTGTACTTCGTTTTTGAAAGGCCTGCCTGGGGAGTAAATGCCAAGTCCCTGAGGAGAATAAAGCAATATTGGGGGAATTTTTTGTCCATTTTCTGTCCTTAAATATGTGTATCCTGATAGGTAGTACATCCCTCTAAGAGTTTACTTGCATATTGTTTTCCTTAGTGGTAAGTATAAAGGCATATCTAATGACACATTGATGGAAAAACTTATGTTGGGTGATTATTTATTGGGTATGCCTGCTGTCTATAATCATGCTAGCTTTTTGGGGGCACACGAAGAGGTTTAGAACTGAGTCCCTGGACAGGTGAAGAAGGTAGAAGTGTTTCATAGTTTTCTACTTAATTTACACAACATTGTTTTCAAAGTAGGTGTTATCCCCCCCTTTTTTTTTTAAATTTCACTTAGTAAGGCAGTATATAAATGTATCATAGAGAAATCAGTGTGAAGGTTAAGACATATTTTCCTTCAAGCTTTAAAAGGAAGATAAGGACTTGGGATGGTGATGCTATTCACTTGTGAGCCTGAGGAAATAGCCCCGAGGAGGGAGTGTCTCATATCCTGGAAAACTCAGAACTTGTCCAGAAGAATAGAGGTTTCATTTTTAAGATACTTCCCATAGAGTGAGTCACCAGCTACTGAGATTGTCCAGTATAAACACCTGAGTAGAGTTGTACTTTAAATAGCTGGAAAACCTTCTTCCTCTTCCTACTGGGTAATTTCCACCCCCATTCCCCCACCCCACCCCCACCAACCCTGGATTCATTCCTGTCACCTGACCTATGTTAAGTATCTTGGACAATGGATTGTCTTTTTTTGTGATTTCCTTCTAAGACTGGGCAGAGGAAGAAAGATGGATTCAATATTAACTAAGAGTGGCTAGGCAGAGGAAAAAACAGCCTTAAGATGAATGTTTACCAGGGGCTAGGCCTGTGTGATTGACCCCACATATACGCACTGAAGCCTTAGCAAACCTAGAGAGAGTGAGTGATTTGTTCAAGGTGAGATTTGGACACATTATCTAGGTCTGAAGCCTGTGGCCCGGTCATGGTACCACACTCTTCTGCACACACAGGCCTATGGCTGAAATCTGGAGGCCCAGCTTTGGGGCCTGTGGACAGTGGTGAAGAAATTGCTCACCATACTTTACTTTTTGAATAAGATGCTTGTATTAATTCCAGTATTATATGAAATAAGTATCTTCATTGTCTTTTATTTTTTATTTATTTTTTTATTTTTTACTTTTTTGCGGTACGTGGACCTCTCACTGCTGTGGTCTCTCCCGTTGCGGAGCACAGGCTCCGGACGCGCAGGCTCAGCGGCCATGGCTCACGGGCCCAGCCGCTCTGCGGCATGTGGGATCCTCCCGGACCGGGGCACGATCCCGTGTCCCCTGCATCGGCAGGCAGACTCTCAGCCACGGCGCCACCAGGGAAGCCCCTTCATTGTCTTTTTACTTCAGCCTTAGCCTCTGGTGGTCATGGTCAGGCCCCTCATGTGCTGCCTGCATGTGGGTGAGGGATATGGAGCACAGTGGTGCTGGAGGGGTCATGAGGTGGGTCAGGAGATGGATGGGTACCAGAAGGGGTGGGGGGAATGGGGGGATGAGAGCCAAGGACCAAACAGGGCTGCATGACAGGAAGGGAGTAAAAATGTGCATCTGTGAATGAGGATGGACCTTGGCCAAGTGTGACCAGGACCAAGGAGGAACCCTGGAGCAAAATGCAAGTTCTCAGTGATGGAGGGACTAGAAGAAAGAGCTAGAAGGGAGGGCTGAGCAGCATTGATTGGAGCAGCCCTGGAAACCCTAAACTCTGAGGCTGGTGGTTCTGATGTTGGAAGTCTTTGCTCTGCATGGACCTGGGCCCCATCCATGCTCAGGGAAGCCTCGACCTGCAGGGCCAAGGATCCAATGCCATGGCAACCTGGGTGGGCTGGGTTGGTACTTCTTGTCTGATTACTGTGGTAGCCTCCTCATTTGTCTCCTACCTAGAGTCTCTTCTTTCTCTAGCTCATGCCTTGCATTTTAACCACAAGTGATCTTTTTTATAGAGCAACTTTGTTGATGTGCTTCATCTGAAAACACAAAAATACCTGTAATGTTTCCTTTGCAGTCAGGATAGAGTCCAAAGTCATTTCAAAGCACACCAGGCCCTTCCTAAATTGGCCCCTGACTGCAATCCAGTCCCGTATCAGACAGTTCTTCCTCCTGCACCCTGTGCTCTCTATCCTAGGGAACCAGGTAGAGCTTTTCAGAGGTGCCATGCTGCTTCTGAACTCTCGGTCTCTGCACTTGCCAGAACCCTGCCTGGCCGGTCCATCCTCCTTTGCCATCTTTACCTGGAAAACCTAACTGTGGTGTCTCTTCTCTAAGAGTTTCCATATCTGACTCTTGGCAGAAATGAAAACTGCTCTTTATTCCACATTTGTGCCCGCAGCTGCCTCTCTCAGGGCTCTTGTTATTACCATTTGAAACTGTCTACCTCTGCTACAGGCTTGTGAAGCCCTAGATGCTGTGCTATCCAGCTTTGACTTCCTGCGGGGGTAATACAGAGCTAGCTTTTAGTAGGCTCAGTAAATCAATGAATAAATGGTATTCTAGTCCATTCAGGCTGCTATAACAACATACCACAGACTGGGTAGCTTATAAACAGAAATTTATTTTTCACAGTTCTGAAGGCTGGGGATCCAGCCTGGCCAGCTTCTGGTGAAGGCCCTCTTCCAGGTTGCAGACTTCTTACTGTATCCTGACATGGTGGAAGGGATTAGGGAACTCTCTGGGGTCTCTTTTATAAGAGCATTAATCCCATTCATGAGGGCAGTGCCCTCATGACCTAAGCACCTCCCAAAGGCCTCACCTCCTAATACCATCGCATTGGGCATTAGGATTTCAATATATAAATGTAGGGGGAAACGATCATTGAGACCATAGTCAGTGGGTTCCTTGGATGAGGGAGAAAGCTCTAAGCTCAGTGTGTTGTAGTTTTTTGTTAAGTTTATCTACCAGGTTGTCCAGACTGTATAAACCAGGCTCTGAGGACATGAGGTCAACCGGACTAGCCAGGGCCTGCCCCCCACATCCTACAGGGCTGATCTAGACGAAGACAGATATTTGTCAGAGTGACAGAACTTGTCAAAAGTATATGAAATTACCTACAGAAATCCCAAAGCATATGGCATGGTTCTATTTGTTCTGTGACTGTATAAAGTTGGCATCCAAAAATCCAGATGGAGAATAAAAACCAGAAAGTTGTGAGTGCTATTTCATGAAGAAACCTACTGCTAACCACTAAACTCCATGAAGACAGGACTGGATTTTTTTTTTTCTTTTGTACTTTCTGTTCTTTGGGTAATATTTGCTACGTAAGAAATTGTAATTTATAATATAAAAATAAAATAAATTTATTTGAGTCAGCATGGGCAGGTCTAAATTTTTAAGAGTGTTTATAAGTGAAGTCTTCACAATAGCATATGGCTCTTGGACTCCACTTAAAACACCAGATGTTCAGACACATCTGTTTTTCACATGCTCTGGTCACCATGTACTGGTCAATTGTAGAAAATCTTCTGGCGAACAATGTATCTTAGACATTTTTAGCAAACTTCCTGCAAGTTTGGGGTGCATTTCCAACTTTTTAGTGATTCAACTTTGCAACAAAAGTTTCCTACCCCTGCATTTTCAGAATAAGAGTATCCTGAGATTGCAAGGCAAGCTGCTATCAAAAGACAGAAACAAAACTGCTACCAAATACGCAATTAGCTGTTGGCGAGAAACAGCATTTTTCACTCTACTGAGCAACCAAAACAAAATATAGAGATGTATGGCCTGCTGAAGAGATAGACTACAGTTGTCATTTACAGCTTCCCATTTAAAATTTTTGTGTTCATGGGAACAGCCTTATTCATTAGAACTTTTTATTAGAAGCCATCTGTCATACCCCACGTATGGTATTGCAGGATGTGCTCTGCACAAGGTGGCTGGATTTGGTAAAGTCTCTGCTGGGAAGGAGAGATGTCCTCTTTCTGATTTGCACAGTGGTGTGATATGGGCTCACAGGAACCCTGCTCAGTGTTCTCACTGACTGATTTGATGCTGAGCAGATAAACATTTGAAAATATAAATCGATTAGGATAAAATGCTGATTTTATTGATGTTAGATGTCGAGGTTCTGTCTAAGAGTTCATTAAAAGACAAAAAACAGGAAAACTTTACTGCGAAAACCAAAATTTGAAAACCATTGACATGGCAGAATGCCTTGAAATAAGACTGGAGGATCACTGGTAAATTTCTGTTACAGCGAGCTTTGAAATTCCTGTCGGAATTCTCATGATCAGCTGATATCTTTCTGCTTTGAGTGGTGGTGGAGAGAAATCTTCTGGTTTGGGGTTATGAGTTGTAATGGAATTATTGTATTTTCCAGAGCACATATGCCATGTGGCACATTTTGCACCATTTATATTGATGTAATAAAGCTATTCATGTCTGAAAAAACCATTTGATACCATCATGCTATAAATTACTTATTTGAAAGGATTACCATAAGTTTATCTTATGAAAGTAAGAGGCTAGGGTTCTAATTTTGGTTCCTTCATAATAACTGTCTGAACTGTATGAAAGCATTTCTCTCTTAGGGCCTTCTTAGGGCCTCTGTAAAATGAGAGATGGATGAGGTGATTTCCAAGTTTCCTTGAAATTCTAAAATTCACTGAAAGTTAGAGATTTCCTTGGGCACTCCTCAGACTAGATATCAGTGGAACTGTCTTATTCTGTATCTGAAATGTTTTGGTTTGTGTTTAGGTAACCGAAGGTGAAGTGTATGAGATATTTACCCTTTGTAGTGTTCTCTTCTGCCAGTTTACTGCATTTGCAGCCTTGTGTGTTTCTTGATGCTCTTGGGCAATTCCCTATAGAATTTGGTTCTGTGAATTTTGGTAAGTGTTTATAAATATCATATAAAACCACTCTATTCCCCTAAGTCTTTCTATCCCTATTAAGGGATTGCCAAGGCTATTAACATATTCAAATGAATAAACTAAGCCCCATACTCCCTTTCTGAGTCACATTGTACCAATTCAAAGAAAGCCAATTTGTGAAAAGGGTCAGATTTGGAAATAATTTATTTCTGAAAAGCTTCTTTCCTTTTTCAGATGTGAAAAAACTCAAGGATGGAAATACAATATAACACTTAGCTGTCAAAGGAAAAGAATCATCTCAGATCTTATTCCACACTGAAATTATAGCACTCACAGACCACACTGTACAAGATTGGTCAGATTCTATCGACGGGTTGCGATTACTTCCCTAATTGGAAAAAATTAGGACTATTAATCATTGTGACACAAGGCAAAATGTCATCATGGCATGACAATCTTATTTTCCACCTGAGAAATGGTGGCTTCTAAGGGCAAAACCAAACCCTCCTTTCTCCACTTTCTCTTCCCATTTTCTTTCTGGCTGTAGCTCTGTGGAGTAGATCAGACAAAGACTTAAAAAAGCAGAGGGCACAGAAACAGAAGAAGAAAGCTTTCCTTCGTTTTGTATTCCACAGAAACATCTGTGAAAATGAAAATGGGGGAAGGGAAGGAAGATCTCACAAACCAAGGAAATGTGGCTATTGCATAGACATTTAAAATTATTGCAGGTAGCTAATTGACGGAGATAAAGTCTTCTTAGGCATGGGGACATCAAAGTGACTGAACTCTGAATTTTCATTTTATTCCTCCTAGATCCACTCAGAAGGGAAATGTTTTAAGCAATTTGCCAGGATTTTCTTATGAGGATAATTATTTCCTAACTATAGAAGTAATTATGGCTGTAACACATGAATTATTTTGGTGTTGAGTTTTGTAATTTCTTAGTGTTTTGGCATACTTAAAATTTACTTGGGCAATTGCACATTTTAAGCAGGATTTAAAAGAAAAAGGTAACTGACAAGTGCTAGTCTATCTTGTTAGTTAGCTTTTAAAAAAAATATTTTTCTCTGGCGTCAATATTAACTTATAGTAGGTTTTTTAAAAAAGAGAAACAAATATAAGCATGTGTACAAAAATGTGTGATTAGAGACCACCTCTTCATCCCCTTACCATTTTTTTTTTTTATAGTAATGACATTTTTGCTGGAAGATTTTTGTTTCTCTGATGTAAGCAACTTCTTTTATATGTCCCTGAAGTTCTGTCCCCCTTCACACAGAGCTCTTGCTGCACTTTAAAGAGGGTACTGACCTCTTTGGAGGTTTTTTTTTTTTTTTTTGCGGTACGCAGCCCTCTCACTGCTGTGGCCTCTCCCGTTGCAGAGCACAGGCTCCGGACGCTCCGGCTCAGTGGCCATGGCACTCCACGGCACGTGAGATCCTCCCGGACCGGAGCATGAACCCGCGTCCCCTGCATCGGCAGGCAGACCCTCAACCACTGCGCCACCAGGGAAGCCCTCTTTGGAGTTTTTAATATCTCAAAGAAGGAAAACTGTTATGACATATTTGTCATGATACTGCTGTTTTTGTTTTTCTTTTTTTTGAGTGTCTCATTAAGCACAATGGGAAGTTTCTTGCATTTATATTTTTACCTTAGTGCTAATGTTAATTTGATGTCAGATTGTTGATGCAACCATATTTTGTGATGATATAGTTGATTACAGGCAGTACCTTGCTTTTATAATAATAGTATTTACTGAGCTCTTAGTGTGTGTCAGGCATCATGCTAAGGTTGTGTACATGTTATTTCATTTCATGTTCATGACAACTGCATGATGTGGGTGCTGTTCTTATTATTGCCCGTAATTTTACAAATGAGAACCTGAGGCACAGAAATGTTACAGCACCTGCCCCAGATCTCAAGGCTAATGAGGTGTGGAACTATGATTTCCTGTCATGCCTTCACCGCTATGTCACAGTGTCTCCCTGGTCAGGTCTTTGTTGCTGATTTGTTTTTGTTTTGCTGGTGGTAGTGTAGGACTGGAGCATGTAAATTACCCTCAAGGCAATCTGTCAACATAAGGCATAGTTATTACTGCAGCACTTAATTTTTTTTTTTTTTGGAAACAGGCAGGTCCACTGGGATAAAGAGATGTAAGATGGCTTCTGACACAGAGCCAAGGCTAGTGGTTGGACAGCCTGTGACTTTGAAACCTTTGCATTGGGTTGGGCCCTTGACCATCTGTTCCCTTTGAGAACCCCCATGATGTCCCAGAGAGGTTCTCCAGCCCAGCCCAGCCCAGCCCAGCCCAGCCCAGCCCAGCCCATCACTGCTACAGGGCTCATCAGAAGTGTGGGCTGAGACTCAGCCAATCAGGGAGTGCTTGCAGGAGCCTGGGGTTGGAGCATCCCTAAGTGTGCAGCTGAGATGGCCCCTCCATCAAAGTGACCCTTTCCCTCAGCTGCAGCCAGCAGTGGCAGGTACCCTGGTGGGTAGTCATACTACCTTGTGGTAGTCGTCATTTGTCAGGTGCTGTATAAAAGATTAGGTGCCGCTTAGGAAAGGCAGTTTAGGACTATGTTGTCATGATGTGGGAAAGGCAGGTTAGGAAAATAGAATGCATGACAGTAGAGACCTGCTGGGCCTTTGGGTGGGGTCGGGGGGATCTGGGCAGTACCAGGGAAAACTAGCCATAAACCATCAAGCAAGGATTGTGGTCAGACTGAGTGTCTCTTTCATTTCAAGTGACTTTTGCCCCAGATAGCCCTCTGAGGGTGTAACCCACGTTCCAACTTTCCTGTGAAGTCACTGGGCCTGATAGAAAATGACTTGACTGCTGAAATCATAACTTTCCTGTGTGTAGAATAAATAATACCCCGTTCCATTGATGTGGGATTTTAACTATTTGTGGTGCTTTCTCACTTGTCCTTTTAGATCCTTTCAGCCTCCTAGAACATGACTAGGAGGGAGTTGTTCCTTTTTTAAGGATGAGATGGTGAAGGCACAGCAAATGAAGTGACTAGTGGAGTGTAAATCAAATGTCACCGGTCAAGACAGCCCAGCTCTGCTGTTCATTTGAAGAGCTATCTCAGTTTGTTTCTCTGTATACTCATTTTCCATGCCTGCAGAACTTGCTTTGTGCACGTGTGTCTAGGTAGTGGATCCAATAAGATCCTGATGGGTAGTCACCATCTTTAGATGTAAACACCAGTGTGTAGCCCGTACTTTGCTGCTGCGTTCCCCAGACCAACCTCAGCACCACGCTGCCAGTGCTGTGTATACTGGCTGCTCTGTAGTTCAGTATAACTGGTGTCCTATGGATTCTTTATCGTTTTTATAGCCCATGTCAGGTTTTTATTACTTTTTATTTTTGGCTGGGTTGGGTCTTAGCTGCAGCACGCGGGATCTTCGTTGTGGCATGCGGGACCTTTCATTGCAGCGCATGGGCTCTTTGTTGTGGTGCACGGGCTTCTCTCTAGTTGTGGCATGTGGGCTCCAGAGTGCGTGGGCTCTGTAGTTTGTAGCAGGTGGGCTCTCTAGTTGTGATGCGAGGGCTTAGTTTCCCCACAGCATATGGGATCTTAGTATCCTGACCAGGGATCAACCGGCGTCACCTGCATTGCAAGGTGGATTCCTTACCACTGGACCACCAGGGAAGTCCCAGTTTTTTTTTTTTGTAAAGTGTGGGAAGGGTCCTTTTAAGGGAAACTCAAGGAAAGCTTTAGTTCCTTGCTCTGTAAACAGGGATAGTAATACCTGCCTTGTTTATTCACAGTGTAATTATCATGATCAGGTGAGATCATTCTTGTGAAGCCATGTAAATTATAAAGGACTTTACAAGCATAAGGAATTATTATGGATGACCTTGAGTTCAAGATGGAAGTCCACACTAGTCAGAATACTTGGTCATGATACCATCCATATCTTCTTCTCTCAAGACCTTCTCCAAGCCCCATGGGGAGGTATGGGGGCCACACAGGTGTTTGTGAAGGAGCAGAGAGACTTCTAAAGCCCCTTGGGAAAGACCTGGCTCACACTCTGGGAGCCAGTGTCCAAGGCATGTGACCGTAGGGACAGAGATTCACTGTTAGGAAGGAGTCAGTAGCTGATTTCCAGGGATCAACTGCATGTTGTTAAGGAGGGTGAGTGCCATGCTACCTGGAACGAGGCAAAACAAATATAGTAGCTTGTACCTTTTGCTCTAAAAGGAAAAAAGAAGAGAAATGAAAGACAAGTTGGAGCACATGCTTTATTAAACCTTGAATCAGTTGGAGTTAATCCAAATGCTAGTGTTTCCTATGTACTCCTGTATGAAGCTGAGGTAGAGAGTACGGTGCAATGCGAAGAAATTGCCCAGAACAGTACCCACGGGAAGTGCCCACTGATCATTCAGGGGGAAGGGAGGGAGGGAGGGAGGGAGGGAAGGAAGGTTTGGAATAACCTGATCCTACCCAGATGTATTAGCAAGTGATGGTCACCCATGCAGCTACATCCCTGCGATAGTCACTGATTTTTGAGTTCCTCTTTTGCCAGGCACTGTGCTGAGTTAACATCAGTCTGGGAAGGTGCTTTGGACCTCAGGAAGCTTTAAAATTCACTCCTTCATTAAATATGTGTTAGGTGCGTGCATTAGGCATATGCAGTGTGCTGTGGGTACAGAGATGAATGGTGAATTCCAAGGACCTCAAACCTGCATGGAGAAGGCAGAGAAGGGATCACTGATTGTGGTCCTGGGAGAGACAGGCATACCCAGAGGAAGGGACCCTTCTGTCTGGGCAGGCAAGTGTCCTGGAGAAGGTGGCATCTGAATAGAGTTGAGTGGAATTGTAGGAGTTAACTAGGTGGAAGAAATCAGAGAGGACTTTCCTGGATACAGGAATAGTATAAGTAAAAGCAAGTAAGCTAAAGGTGTGTGTGGAATGGCTGGGGAGCTGCACATAGGTGACTCTCATATAAACTGTCATCATCTTAATACTGCTACATGTAGCTGACACATTATCTTATTCCAGTTTAGATCAGTGTCTCTCAACTTGAATCACTCACCCTCTACCCCTACTCGCAGGGGTATTTGGAAATGTGTTGTTTGTGACGAATAATTGGGAAGTCCTGGTGGCCTTCATTGGGCAGGGCCAGGAATGCTATTTACATGCCTTCAGAAGGAAGAACCCTCCCATCTCAAATGCCTATGACGTACTCCTTGCAAAGCCCTGGTAGACATAATATCATGTCATGAGGTAACAAGGCAGTGAGTTATGCCTACTGTTTTTTAAGACACAAAAGCCAAAGTCCACAGCTTGTAGGTCATCAGTAGGGTCTGGAATGCTTTTTGCATTACTATTCTTATGTTTGAAATTGCTTTTGCTCTTTCTAGTTTCCATGTTTCATTACTATTCTGCCTTATAAAATTCTAGATAATACCTTATGTAGCTGGTATCTTTGTTAAGAGCAAACACTTAATTTTCCTCCTGTTCCCAAGTGGAGAACTCCGTTAATGAAACTGTCTGCCCTTTCTCTGCCCCTTCTCTCCTTTCCTCCCTGCCTGGTTTGATTGGCAGTTGTCTGGCTAGTTTGAGACTGCGGACCAGGTTGGCCTGGCTCAGTCTTTCCTTTCCACTGGGAGCTGTCCTCTGCAGAGAGTCTGCCTTCTGATTTGTGAGGTTAGTGATGGTGCGGGAGACCTGCATGTTCATGACCTAAATTCAATATCGAGGAGTGTCAGCTGGGTCCTCTGTACAGTGGTGTGGTTTGTGTACTGCACAAAGGGAGAAAGTGGCGTTTGGAAGCCAGCCAGAGCTCTGCTGGGCCTAGCCAGCTGCGCTGGGACCCAAGCAGTTCCTTTTGCTCATTTGAACGAAGACATCGTGTAGTCCAGTGGCCACCCTGTTGCGTAACCCCAGAGGGCACCTTTGTGTTCTCATGTGTTCCGTGTCAAATGTTCTAGGTCTTGCATGCCCTGCCTTGGTAGTGAGCCAAAGGTCTACACACCCAATTTTGTCCTTCCATCTGGTGTTGAATGTCAAAAGCTGACATTTTGATCCCCATTGGTTTGACCTGCTTCCTCTATTTCTTCAGTGGATGAAAGGGGTGCTACGTTTTACTTTATATGATCTTTAGTTTCCTTAGTGAAATGAGGCGTTGGTGCTCTGTGAGCTCGAAATTTTTCTCTCTCATACACATGCAGTTTATACATGCTTGTGATTAAAAGTTTAACAGTATAGAAGAATGTAAATTATGACGCTGAAGTCTCCCTTTACATCTTTCCCCCACTCTCTTTTTTAGAAATTATCATTGTATTGCTTTGGGGTGGAGCCTTAGATCCTTTCCTGTTCTGTTGGTGTGTATATTTTTAGAAATGTGATCACATTTTTTATGTTCTGCAACTTAAAAAAAATATGTGTCATGTAAGTGCATTATAAATCTAGCTCTTTTAAAAACTTATTTTAAAATTTATTTATTTGAAAAATTATTTATAATGATAATAATAACCATAATATAATACTTAAATTTGAGGCTTACTGTGTGCCTGCACTGTTTTAAGACCTTTACATGTATTAGAACAACCTTACAGGATATGTATTGTTAGTACTATTTTTCAGCTCGAGAAACTAAGGCATAAAGATCAGGTAATTTGTCTAAGATCATGTAGGACAACAGTATAAAATTGGTATTTGAAGCCGGTGGCATGGATCCAGAATGCATACTCTTAAATATACTTGACAACATATGGTATAAAATTCAAAAGGTGCAAAAAGTTAGTGATGTAGGGACAATTGAGGTTCCCATCCATTTCAGTCATGTAATCCTACTTCCTGTTACTTTTTTTTTTTGGCCGTGGGAAACCACCATTCTATTCTGTACTCTATGTGTTTGAATATTTTAGATCCCACATATAAATGAAATCATGCACTATTTTTCTTTCTGTGTCTGGCTTCTTTCATTTACCATACCATAATGTCTTCTAGGTCCATCCATATTGTTACAAATGGCAGGATTTCCTTCTTTTTTTTTTTTTGGTTTCACACACACACTGTATTTTATTTTTACAAGAGATAAATAAACTTTTCTTTGCCTTTAATTTTTGCCAGTTTGATTACTATGTGTCTTGGCGTGTGTCTCCTTGGGTTTATCCTTTATGGGACTCACTGCGCTTCCTGGACTTGGGTGGCTATTTCCTTTCCCATGTTAGGGAAGTTTTTGACTATAATCTCTTCATATATTTTCTCAGGTCCTTTCTCTCTCTCTTCTCCTTCTGGGACCCCTATAATGCAATGTTGTTGTGTTTAATGTTTTCCCAGAAGTCTCTTAGGCGGTCTTCATTTCTTTTCATTCTTTTTTCTTTAGTCTGTTCCACAGCAGTGAATTCCACCATTCTATCTTCCAGGTCACTTATCTGTTCTTCTGTCTCAGTTATTCTGTTATTGATTCCTCCTAGTATAGTTTTCATTTCAGTTATTGTATTGTTCATCTCTGTTTGTTTGTTCTTTAATTCTTCTAGGTCTTTGTTAAACATTTCCTGCATCTTCTCGATCTTTGCCTCCATTCTTTTTCTGAGGTCCTGGATCATCTTCACTATCATTATTCTGAATTCTTTTTCTGGAAGGTTGCCTATCTCTACTTCATTTAGTTGTTTTTCTTGGGTTTTATCTTCTTCCTTCATCTGGTACATAGCCCTCTACCTTTTCATCTTGTCTATCTTTCTGTGAATGTTTTTGTTCCACAGGCTGTAGGATTGTAGTTCTTCTTGCTTCTGCTGTCTGCCCTCTGGTGGATGAGGCTATCTAAGAGGCTTGATAGGAGGGACTGGTGGTGGGTAGAGCTGACTGTTGCTCTGGTGGGCAGAGCTCAGTAAAATTTTAATCCACTTGACTGTTGATGGGTGGGGCCGGGTTCCCACCCTATTGGTTGTTTGGCCTGAGGGAACCCAACACTGGAGCCTATCTGGGCCCTTTGGTGGGGCTAATAACAGACTCTGGGAGGGCCCATGCCAAGGAGTACTTCCCAGAACCTCTGCTGCCAGTGTCCTCATCCCCACGGTGAGCCACAGCCCACCCGCCCCCCCGCCTCTGCAGGAGACCCCCCAACACCAGCAGGTAGGTCTGGTTCAGTCTCCTGTAGGGTCACTGCCCCTTCCCCTGGTCCCCATGCGCACACTACTTTGTGTGTGCCCTCCAAGAGTGGAGTCTCTGTCTCCCCCAGTCCTGTCGATGTCCTGCAGTCAATTCCCAATAGGCTTCAAAGTCTGATTCTCTAGGAATTCCTCCTCCCGTTGCCAGACCCCCAGGTTGGGAAGCCTGACGTGAGGCTCGGAACCTTTGCTCCCGTGGGTGGGCTTCTGTGGTATAAGTGTTCTCCAGTCTGTGATTCACCCACCCACCAGTTATGGGATTTGATTTTACTGTGATTGGGCCCCTCCTACCGTCTCATTGTGGCTTCTCCTTTGTCTTTGGAATTGGGGTCTCTTTTTTGGTGAGTTCCAGCGTCTTCCTGTCGATGATTGTCCAGCAGCTAGTTGTGATTCTGGTGTTCTCACAAGAGGGAGTGAGAGCACATCCTTCTACTCAGCCATCTTGGTTCCTCCTCGATGTAACTGCTAGTGTTGGAGGGTCTCCTGCAGAGGTTGGGGCTGGCTGCATGTCACCGTGAGGACAAGGACACTGGCAGCATAAGCCCTGGGAAGCACTCCGTGGTGGAAGCCGTCCTAGAGTCTGCCTCCTTCTTTTTTTAAGGAGGAAAAAAAGAAGTATGTATATACTACATTTTCTTTATCCATTCATCTCTCAATGTATATTTAGGTTGTTTCCACATCTTGGTTATTGTGAATAATTATTCTTTTTAATAGTTGCATACTCTTCCACACTAGGAAGTGTCATAATTTATTTAAACACCTCTTTTTTGTGGTTTCCAATATCATGTTCTTCTAAACAATATTGCCTCAAAGATGCCTGCATTTATATTAATATGCAACTATATGCAATCATGTAATTACACATGTGAATATCTCTGTAGAAAGTATTCTTGAAAGTACAATTGCTTGGTCAAAAGGGATGCCCATTTAAACTTTTTATAGGTCTTGACAAATTATATTCACCCAAGTCTCTACCATTTATATTCTGACTGATGTACTTGTTTCCTCTTCCTGTGCCAACATTGGATATTATCGCTAGTGTTTTATTAGTGTATAAAAGTGATGTCAGTACCCCAAATGAGCAAAATCAGTAACATTTGGCGTTGGTGATCTTTTAGCTTATCCAGTCATGCTAGGATTCACTTGGTCAAGAGGAGTTATGTGTAAGTTATGCAGAAACACTCTGTGTTACTAAGAATTATCTTCCATTCTTTTTCCTTTAAAGTGCAGCTATCATGTGTCGTTTTCACCTACTTTAGGAAAACTGCCTTTGCTGCATCACAACCAGGGAATGCTTCCTAAACTAGGGTCAGGCAGTTATTATTGATTAGGGAGGGAGTCTATACTTATACAACCAGCCCACTTTGCCAACCCCTCCCTTGAAGGCAGAGAAGCAGTGTGTAATCACAAAGTCCCGGGCGGCACTGTGGGCTCCCCAGCTACTCAAAAGAAGGATGCCGTCATTGGGACAGTGCCTCACACAAACTGACAGGAAGCTCGTGCTGTCATCGTGGAATTGAGAAAGCTTCGTTAAGTGACTCTCCAGCTTGTGCTTTTATCACCAGCGCCTTTCTTCTCTGAGTGTTTTCTAAGGAAACGCCAGTGCCTTTAACTACATGCCCACAGATTCATTTCGGAACTCTTTGGCTCCAGAGGATCAACTCACAGTAACTTTCATGCCTGGAAGAGCAGAATTTCCATCTGATCTGCCTGGCAGATCCCAGATTGTGTTCTGTGGGGTACAAGGTTGTTTGCTGAAGGAAGAGGGGAATTTTGTGTATCAGGGTGTGCTGTGCCTCTGAGGTCTTCGGTCCTTTGATCGCTTGTTAGGTGATTTGGGAGCAAAGAGGTTTTGCAGCCACCAGGGAGTTCTGGGTTGGGGTGAGCTGGATCCTTCCTTGCTGTGTTCTGCTGCTGCCCAACCTTGGGCTCAGTGGATGCCGTTTCTCTTGTCTGGTCAGTTTTCTGCCTAATGAACTCCAGGTATGTTGTACTGACAACTGCTCAGATCGAATTATTTTATTATTATTATTTTAAATTTATTTATTTATTTTTGGCTGCATTGGGCCTTCGTTGCTGCGCGTGGGCTTTCTCTAGTTGTGGCAAGCGGGGGCTACTCTTCTTTGCGGTGTGCGGGCTTCTCATTGCGATGGCTTCTCGTGTTGCGGAGCACAGGCTCTAGGTGCGTGGGCTTCAGTAGTTGTGGCTCACGGGCCCAGAACGCAGGCTCAGTAATTGTGGTGCACGGGCTTATTTGCTCCGTGACATGTGGGATCTTCCCAGACCAGGGCTCAAACCCGTCTCCCCTACATTGGCAGGCGGATTCTTAACCACTGTGCCACCAGGGAATCCCGTTCAGGTTGACTTTGAAGTTCTCAAGTTTTAGTTTTTACTTTGGAATTTTGTTTGCTAGTCACGTTCTATTAAATTTAGACTTTTGGACTTGCTACAGAATGAGGAACTGATGCTGTGCCCCTTCCCTCCACCTTTAAAACTGAACTGACAACTTGTCAGTTTCCTAACGACATGCCAGAAGTACATATAATAGGAAGAGTCTAAAGTGAAAAGTGTTTATGCATATGCAAAAGTGATACGAGTGTAAGTTTAATATTCATCACACATTTCAGGTACCTGTTTCATTGGCACATTCCTGATTTTGAGGCTTTTCAATAAAGCTATCCTAATCTCCTAAATCTTGACAGATCTGCCAGTTTTATTTCCATATTTCTAATTAAGCTAGGTTTTTGTAAGTTGTGGAAGGGTTTTGAGGTGCCCTTATGTGTCAGTTAAAAATCATGTAGTGATTCTAGAAAAACTTCCTTTAGGAGCAGTTGTTTTCTTGAAGGGTTTCTTTGAGTGCCAAGCATATTTAATTCAGGTTTTTGTATGTGTGTGTCTAAGTTTAAAAGAAAACTCTTTTGTGTTGGGTGTTTTGCTGAAACTCTCTAATGAATAATGATACATTAACACTGTATTCTCAATATGTGTGAGGGAGGGTTTCTAGAGAGTTCACATAGAAACTTTTCTCCTGTGGTCACCTCTGTGTCTATTTCTATTCCTAAATAAGGGTTCTAACTTTTTGGGTACTTATAACTTTTGAGGAGTTGGCTATAGGCAAACACAATTTAAAAAAAAATTTATTCTTTTTACCATCATAGGTTCATTTTATGTCTGAAGTTGCTGCATCTTTCAGGTAACCTTTATAATGAATACTGTCCTGATTTCTTGTGGATCGGTAAGTGTATTGAGATCTTACAAAAGCCTCTAGTTAAGCAGCCTGCTGCTCTTTGCACGTATATTCCATGTGTGAGCTCTTCTGTGGTTCTGAACTGAGAATGAAAGGGACGATTAAAGGGAAGTGTGATGCATGATGGATAGAAAATTTATTTTTATTTCTTGGATCACTTTTTTTCAAAGCATGCAAGTGAATCATTTCCACATGACCAGCTGCTAGCAGCAACAAAATGATGTCCTTGTCATTGTAGTTCAGGCAGCTCCTTTGTAAGGCTGGGACTCAGTGTATGATGTGTGTATCTGGCACTTGCAGATTGATAGGAGGAGATGGTATATTCTCAGTTCAGCTCTTTCGCCAGTGTTTCTCTGCAGTTTCCTTCTGGTAGGTGTTTCTGTTCCTGGCTAAATTGTAGAGGCTGGAAGCAGAGAAGTTGAAAAGTTTTACTAAGTGAGTCTTTTGAATAGGTATGGCTGGGAGACAGAGGTACTATAGCTGCTGATTTTCTCTCTCACATCTCCCTCACTCCCTTGCTAATGTCTTGTCTTCTCCCCTCCTTGAATCTCTTCTGGGAAAGCTCTTTATTCATTTATGTTATAGAATGACTTAGGACCATCCACAATTAAATAAGCAGAAAGGCATACCATAAGCTTCGTTTTGTAAGTACATAGGCGAGTGATATGACCAGGCTCCTCCTTACATCTTGAAGCAGAAACATGGCAACTTTTAATGCATCCATGACTATAATACTGTGTTGCATTTCATCTATAAATGTGATGAAGGAAGATGAGACCAGAAGCAGTCTTCAGAAAGGTCTTAGGGAATGAGAGAACGCTTCTGGCATCAGTAAGCATTTTGGGATTCTCCTTAAAACAATTTGTTTATTGGATTGACCATGGTTCCACAGCTGTTTTACTATCACTGTGAAAGTCCCAGGGGATGAGTGTCGTAGGATATGTGTGTGCATGCCTGAATGTACAAGCATGCGCACGTGCACACACACACACACACACACACACACAGCTTATGCAAAGCAGATGATGGCTGGTGGCAGCCAAGAGGCTGCCCATGGTGTCCCCAGAGCATGAAGAAGAACAGAATTTCCGTAAAGCAGATATCCTTTCTTTTAAGCAAACCTAATGTCATGTTGATAAAGATCTAGATTTCCCCAAAAGGGTGACTCTTTTTTTTTTTTAACCTTGTGAAAGGGCTTATTTCAAATTTCTGTGAAAAAAAAATCAATACTCCCCTATTGTATTTGGCATATCATTTATGAATTAATTTTAAGAAAAATTGGTTTGCCAAAAAAACAAAAAACCCCATCCAAAAATGGGCAGAAGACCTAAATAGACATTATGGTTTGCAAATATGTAAGAATATTTTGCTTAACAACAATAGCTACTGCTAAATGAGTAATTCTATTTGTCAGTCAATGGGTTAAGTGCTTTTAAATGGATTATTACCTTGTCTACTTCTCACAGTAGGTGCTATTAATATCACCCCTATATTTCAGGAGAGCTGTCTAAGGTTTGGAAAGGTTGCTTGACCAAGGTAAAGTCACAGGTAAAGTAAGGGATGATACCAATCTTTGCACCCGGGGTTGTCTGATTACTGAGCATAAACTCGTAACAAATCCCTCAGCCTGTCCTGATTGTGGCCTGGTGTGTTTAACTGCAAGACAGGCGTCACTTCTTAGGGACAACACATATTCCCACTGTCTTTGTCTAACTACTTGGTCTGACTGTGATTATGTGCCCAGGAGCTTAATTGTCTGACAGTAAAGACTAGAATTGGAAGTTGGTTGGCAGGAGAACTCTCTTCCCTCCTACCCTCACCCCACCTCACTGTCTCTATAATCTAGGGCAACCTAGTTCCCAAAAGGATGACCGTACCTAAGGTCTTGATGCAAAATGGTATAGTAGGCTGCTTACACCTAGATGATCAGCATCTGTGCAGCAATTTTGTTAAACAAACAACCAACAACAATCACTAAACTTACTTTT
This sequence comes from Neophocaena asiaeorientalis asiaeorientalis, assembly GCF_003031525.2. NCBI lineage: Eukaryota > Metazoa > Chordata > Mammalia > Artiodactyla > Phocoenidae > Neophocaena > Neophocaena asiaeorientalis. The sequence goes on from NW_020174561.1 coordinate 12,469,838, forward strand.
GTCTTAAGTGCAGTCTCAGCACTGAGTACAGTGCTCTCAGAGCAAATGAACTTGGTTAAAGAAGTAGGTACTCAGGAGACAGCTTACTGTAATGAGACAGTTCCAACATTGTTACTGAGCAGGACTTGGTGGTTAGAAGACTCCAGGGGGTAAAAAGTGCTGTAATTAAAAGATAGTAGGAGGTAACACCAGCATTTTGATCCAGCAGCATTCTTGGTCGTGCACTTGAATTCTTGGTTGGAAAGCTTACACCTCCCTTGACCTGAGTGCACACTTGCAATGGAGAATATATCATACAGTAAATATTGAATATTCATTTTAAAAGATTCGTTTGAGTGGAAATGCTTTCTTCCATAGGCTGACAGGGTCTTGGTGCTCCGTCCCTGTGTCAGGCCTGAGCCTCTGAGGTGGGAGAGCTGAGTTCAGGACATTGGACCACCAGAGACCTCTGGGCCCCATGTGATATCAATCTGCAAGAGCCTTCCCAGAGATCTCACTCTCAAAGCTAAGATCCACTTCCATCCAATGGCCAGCAAACTCCACTGCTGAATGCCCCATGCCAAACACCTAGCAACACAGGAACACAACCCCATCCATTAGCAGAGAGGCTGCCTAAAATCATACTAAGTTCACAGACACCCCAAAACACATCAAAGGATGCAGCCCTGTCCACTAGAAAGACAAGATACAGCCCTACCCACCACAACACAGGCACCAGTGCTCTCGACCAGGAAGCCTACACAAGCCACTGAACCAACTTTACCAGCTGAGGGCAGACAACAAAAACAACGGGAACTATGAACCTACAGCCTGCGAAAAGGAGACACCAAACACAGTAAGCTAAGCAAAATGAGAAGACAGAGAAATATGCAACAGATGAAGGAGCAAGGTAAAAACCCACCAGACCCAACAAATGAAGAGGAAATAGGCAGTCTACCTGAAAAAGAATTCAGAGTAATGACAGTAAAGATGATCCAAAATCTTGGAAATAGAATGGAGAAAATACAAGAAATGTTTAACAAGGACCTAGAAGAACTCAAGAGCAAACAAACAATGATGAACAACACAATCAATGAAATTAAAAATTCTCTACAAGGAATCAATAGCAGAATAACTGAGGCAGAAGAATGGATAAGTGATCTGGAAGATAAAATAGTGTAAATAACTACTGCAGAGCAAAATAAAGAAAAAAGAATGAAAAGAATTGAGGACAGTCTCAGAGACCTTAGCAACAACATTAAACATACCAACATTCGAATTATAGGGAGTTCCAGAAGAAGAAGAGAAAAAGAAAGGGTCTGAAACAATATTTGAAGAGATTATAGTAGAAAACTTACCTAACATGGGAAAGGAAATAGTCAAGTCCAGGAAGGGCAGAGAGTCCCATACAAGATAAATAGGAGAAACACGCCAAGACAATTATTAATCAAACTATCAAAAATTAAATGCAAAGAACAGATATTAAAAGCAGCAAGGGAAAATCAACAAATAACATATAAGGGAATCCCCATAAGGTTAACAGCTGATCTTTCAGCGGAAACTCTGCAAGCCAGAAGGGAGTGGCAGGACATATTTAAAGTGATGAAAGGGAAAAACCTACAACCACTATTACTCTACCCAGCAAGGATCTCATTCAGATTCGACACAGAAATTAAAACCTTTACAGACAAGTAAAAGTTAAGAGAATTCAGCACCACCAAACCAGCTTTACAACAAATGCTAAAGGAATGTTTCTAGCCAGGAAACACAAGAGAAGGAAAACACCTATGAAAACAAACCCAAAACAATTAAGAAAACAGTAATAGGAACATACATATCGATAATTACCTTAAATGTAAATGGATTAACGGCTCCACCCAAAAGACACAGACTGGCTGAAAGGATACAAAGACAAGACCCCTATATATGTAGTCTACAAGAGACCCACTTCAGACCTAGGGAAACATACAGACTGAAAGTGAGGGGATGGTAGAAGATATTCCATGCAAATGGAAATCAAAAGAAAGCTGGAGTAGCAATACTCATATCAGACAAAATAGACTTTAAAATAAAGACTATTAAAAGAGACAAAGAAGACATAATGATAAAGGGATCAATCAAAGAAGATATAACAATTGTAAATATTTGTGCACCCAACACAGGAGCACCTCAATACATAAGGCAAATACTAACAGCCATAAAAGGGGAAATTGACAGTAACACAATCATAGTAGGAGACTTCAACACCCCACTTTCACCAATGGACAGATCATCCAAAATGAAAATAAATAAGGAAACACAAGCTTTAAATGACACATAAGACCAGAGGGACTTAATTGATATTTATAGGGCATTCCATCCAAAAATAACAGAATACACTTTCTTCCCAAGTGCTCATGGAACATTCTCCAGGATAGATCATATCTTGGGTCACAAATCAAGCCTTGGTAAATTTAAGAAAACTGAAATCATATCAAGTATTTTTTCGACCAAAGTACTGTCAGACTAGATATCAATTACAGGAAAAAAACCTGTAAAAATACAAACACATGGAGGCTAAACAATACGCTACTAAATAACCAAGAGATCACTGAAGAAATCAAAGAGGAAGCCAAAAAATACGTAGAAACAAAGGACAATGAAAACACGAAGACGCAAAACCCGTGGGATGCAGGGAAAGCAATTCTAAGAGAGAAGTTTATAGCAATACAATCCTACTTTAAGAAACAAGAAAATCTCAAATAAACAACCTAACCTTACACCTAAAGCAATTAGAGAAAGAAGAACAAAAATCCCCCAAAGTTAGCAGAAGGAAAGAAATCATAAAGATCAGATAAGAACAAAAAACCCCAAAGTTAGCAGAAGGAAAGAAATCATAAAGATCAGATCAGAAATAAATGAAAAAGAAACGAAGGAAACAGTAGCAAAGATCAATAAAACTAAAAGGTGGTTCTTTGAGAAGACAAACAAAATTGATGGAGAACACTCAAATCAACAGAGATAGAAATGAAAAAAGAGAAGTAACAACTGACACTGCAGAAATACAAAGGATCATGAGAGGTTACGACAAGCAACTATATGCCAATAAAATGGACAGCCTGAAAGAAGTGGACAAATTCTTAGGAAAGCACAACCTTCTGAGACTGAACCAGGAAGAAACAGAAAATATAAACAGACCAGTCACAAGCACTGAAATTGAAACTGTTATTAAAAATCTTCCAACAAACAAAAGCCCAGGACCAGATGGCTTCACAGGCGAATTCTATCAAACATTTAGGGAAGAGCTAACACCTATGCTCAAACTCTTCCAAAATACAGTAGAGGGAGGAACACTCCCTGACACTCCCTACAATGCCACCATCACCCTGATACCAAAACCAGAGAAAGATGTCACAAAAAATGAAAACTGCAGACCAATATCACTGATGAACATAGATGCAAAAATGCTCAATAAAATAGTATCAAACAGAATCCAGCAGCACATTAAAATGATCATACACCATGATCAAGTGGGGTTTATCCCAGGACTACAAGCATTCTTCTGTATATGCAAATCAATCAATGTGATACACCATATTAACAAACTGAAGGATAAAAACCATATCTCAATAGATGCAGAAAAAGTTTTCGACAAAATTCAGATTTATGACAAAAACTCTCCAGAAAGTAGGCATAGAGGGAACTTACCTCAACATAATTAAGGCCATATGTGATATTCCCACAGCCAACATCATTTTCGATGGTGAAAAACTGAAACCATTTCCTCTAAAATCAGGAACAGGACAAGGATGCCCACTCTCACCACTGTTATTCAACATAGTTTTGGAAGTTTTAGGCACAGCAATCAGAGAAGAAAAAGGAATCCACATCGGAAAAGAAGAAATAAAGCTGTCAGTGTTTGAAGATAGCATGATACTATACATAGAGAATCCTAAAGATGCTACCAGAAAACTACTAGAGCTAATCAATGAATTTGGTAAAATAGCAGAATACAAAATTAATGCACAGAAATCTCTTGCATTCCTATACACTAATGATAAAAAATCTGAAAGAGAAATTAAGGAAATGCTCCCATTTACCATTGCAACAAAAAGAATAAAATACCTAGGAATAAACCTACCAAAGGAGACAAAAGACCTGTATGCAGGAAACTATAAGACACTGATGAAAGTAATTAAAGATGATACAAACAGATGGAGAGATATACCATGTTCTTGGATTGGAAGAATCAACATTGTGAAAATGACTCTACTACCCAAAGCAATCTACAGATTCAGTGCAATCTCTATCAAACTACCACTGGCATTTTTCACAGAACTAGAACCAAAAATTTCACAATTTGTATGGCAACACAAAAGACCACGAATAGCCAAAGCAATCTTGAGAAAGAAAAACGGGCTGGAAGAATCAGGCTCCCTGACTTCAGACTATAATACAAAGCTACATTAATCAATACTGTATGGTAGTGGCTCAAAAACAGAAATATAGATCAATCGAAAAGGTTAGAAAGCCCAGAGATAAACCCACACACATATGGTCACCTTATCTGTGATAAAGGAGGCAAGAATACACAATGGAGAAAAGACAGTCTTCAATAAGTAGTGCTGGGGAAAGTGGACAGCTACATGTAAAAGACTGAAATTAGAGCACTTTCTAACACTGTACACAAAAATAAACTCGAAATGGATTAAAGTACTAAATGTCAGGCCAGACACTATAAAACTCTTAGAGGGAAACATAGGCAGAACACTCTATGACGTAAATCACAATAAAATCCTTTTTGACCCATCTCCTAGAAAAATGGAAATAAAAATAAACAAATGGGACGTAATGAAATTTAAAAGCTTTTGCACAGCAAAGGAAACCATAAACAAGACGAAAAGACAACCCTCAGCTTGGGAGAAAATATTTGCAAGCGAAGCAACTGACAAAAGATTAATCTCTAAAATATACAAGCAGCTCATGCAGCTCTATATCAAGAAAACAAACAACCCAATCCAAAAATGGGCAGAAGATCTAAATAGACATTTCTCCAAAGAAGATATACTGATTGCCAACAAACACATGAAAGGATGGTCAGCATCACTAATTATTAGAGGAATCCAAATCAAAACTACAATGAGGTATCAATTCACACTGGTCAGAATGGCCACCATCAAAATATCTACAAACAATAAATGCTGGAGAGGATATGGAGAAAAGGGAACCCTCTTGCACTGTTGATGGGAATGTAAATTGTTACAGCCACTTTGGAAAACAGTATGTAGGTTCCTTAAGAAAGTAAATATAGAACTACCATATGACCCAGAAATCCCACTACTGGGCATAATCCCTGAGAAAACCATAATTCAAAAAGAGTCATGTACCACAATGTTCATTGCAGCTCTATTTACAATAGGCAGGATGTGGAAGGAACCTAAGTGTCCATCGACAGATGAATGGATAAAGAAGATGTGGCACTTAAATACAATGGAATATTACTCAGCCATAAAAAGAAATGAAATTGAGTTATTTGTACTGAAGTGGATGGACCTAGAGTCTGTCATACAGAGTGAAGTAAGTCAGAAAGAGAAAAGTAAATACTGTATGCCTACACATATATATGTAATCTAAAAAAAAAAAAAAAAAAAGAAATAGTTCTCATGAATGTAGGGACAGGACAGGAATAAACATGCAGTTGTAGAGAATGAACTTGAGGACATGGGGAGGGGGAAGGGTAAGCTGGGTCGAAGTTAGAGAGTAGCATTGACATATATACGCCAACAAATGTAAAATAGATAGTGGGAAGCAGCTGCATTGCAGGGGAGATCAGCTGGGTGTTTTGTGACCACCTAGAGGGGTGGGATAGGGAGGGAGGGAGACACAAAGGGGAGAGGATATGGGGATATATGTATACATATAGCTGATTCACTTTGTTATACAGCAGAAACTAACATACCATTGTAAAGCAATTATACTCCAATAAATATGTTAAGTCCCATTTGTTTATTTTTGTTTTTATTTCCATTACTCTAGGAGTTGGGTCAAAAAGGATTTTGCTGCGATTTATGTCATAGGGTGTTCTGCCTATGTTTTCCTCTAAGAGTTTGACAGTTTCTGGCCTTACATTTAGATCTTTAATCCATTTTAACCTTATTGTTGTGTATGGTGTTAAGGAGTGTTCTAACCTCATACTTTTACATGTAGCTGTCCAGTTTTCCCAGCACCACTTATTGAAGAGGTTGTCTTTTCTCCACTGTATATTCTTGCCTCCTTTATCAAAGGTAAGGTGACCATATGTGCGTGGGTTTATCTCTGGGCTTTCTATCCTGTTCCATTGATCTATCTTTCTGTTTTTGTGCCAGTACCATACTGTCTTGATTACTGTAGCTTTGTAGTATAGTCTGAAGTCAGGGAGCCTGATTCCTCCAGCTTCGTTTGTTGTTCTCAAGATTGCTTTGGCTATTCGTGGTCTTTTGTGTTTCCATACAAATTGTGAAATTTTTGGATCTAGTTCTGTGAAAAATGCCAGTGATATTTCGATAGGGATTGCATTGAATCTGTAGATTGCTTTTGGTAGTAGATTCATTTTCACAATGTTGATTCTTGCAATCCAAAGCTTTTGCACAGCAAAGGAAACCATAAACAAGACCAAAAGACAACCCTCAGAATGGGGGAAAATATTTGCAAATGAAGCAACTGAGAAAGGATTAATCTCCAAAATTTACAAGCAGCTCATGCAGCTCAATAAGAAAAAAACAAACAACCCAATCCAAAAATGGGCAGAAGACCTAAATAGACATTTCTCCAAAGAAGATATACAGATTGCCAACAAACACATGAAAGAATGCTCAACATCATTAATCATTAGAGAAATGCAAATCAAAACTACAATGAGATATCATCTCACACCGGTCAGAATGGCCATCATCAAAAAATCTAGAAACAATAAATGCTGGAGAGGGTGTGGAGAAAAGGGAACACTCTTGCACTGCTGGTGGGAATGTGAATTGATACAGCCACTATGGAGAACAGTATGGACATCCTTAAAAAACTACAAATAGAACTACCATACAACCCAGCAATCCCACTACTGGGCATATACCCTGAGAAAACCATAATTCAAAAAGAGTCATGTACCAAAATATTCATTGCAGCTCTATTTACAATAGCCAGGAGATGGAAGCAACCTAAGTGTCCATCATCGGATGAATGGATAAAGATGATGTGGCACATATACACAATGGAATATTATTCAGCCATAAAAAGAAACAAAATTGAGTTATTTGTAGTGAGGTGGATGGACCTAGAGTCTGTCATACAGAGTGAAGTAAGTCAGAAAGGGAAAGACAAATACCGTATGCTAACACATATATATGGAATCTAAGAAAAAATAATCTCCTGAAGTACCTAGGAGTAAGAAGGGAATAAAGACACAGACCTACTAGAGAATGGACTTGCGGATATGGGGAGGGAGAAGGGTAAGCTGTGACAAAGTGAGAGAGTGGCATGGGCATATATACAGTACCAAACGTAAAATAAATAGCTAGTGGGAAACAGCCGCATAGCACAGGGAGAGCAGCTCAGTGCTTTGTGACCACCTAGAGAGGTGGGATAGGGAGGGTGGGAGGGATGGAGACGCAAGAGGGAAGAGATATGGGAACATATGTGTATGTATAACTGATTCACTTTGTTATAAAACAGAAACTAACACACCAATTGTAAAGCAATTATACTCCAATAAAGATGTAAAAAAAAATAATTTGGACAATAAAGATGTTAAAAAAAACAAATACAGTAATTGGCTGGTCTGTACAAAATACAGGGTTTTCTATTTTGATTCTGAAAAAGCCCAATAAGGGCATTGTTTATATGAGGTTTTTTTCCCTAATAAACTGAAAGCCATTAAAAGTTTTGTATTATTAATAATGGGAAGGTAAAATGAGAGGGGATGCAGACAGAATTGCCTTACTGTAGGAGTGAAGAACAAAGCTCCCAGCCCTGTGTTGTTTTCAAAGTTGTGACCAAATAGCACATTGCAGCGTCAAGGGGAGATCTTCAGACAGGGGTTCACGGACCCATAGGCTACTGATGAGTGTGAGGTCGTGGTGAGGGGTATGAGTGGATTTCAGGGAATCTATTTCTAGATCTCAACTTTCATATGTGTTCGTTCTTTATTACCTGTAGTCTCCTTTCGCACCGTACTCCTTTCCCTGATAGATCTATCTCTGGACAAGAGAAAGGCCAATCTCCTACCCATCTCTAATCTTACTAGGGGACCCTTCAGACCCCGACGTAGAAAAACTCCTGTGTTCCAAACAAAAGGATGATTGAAATAGTGTTGTTGGTGTTGATGAAAATTAATGGCTCTAATGACAGGATAACAAATACTTTTGCAGTTCAGGTGGCGTCCAATCCTTTATTTTCCACAAATTGAGAGAGGACTTAATTGAGTTTTCAGTTGATCATTAAAAATAATTTTGATGACAGATCACCCTGAGATTGTTTTTGGCATATGTCCCAGAAGGAATTCAAACTAGTGAGGAAAATTACTACAACAAATTTGAATTTCCAAGTAGTTAGTTGTGTGAAGAAGATTTCTCAGCTTTTAGATTAAAAAAGGGGGAGAGCCAGATAGGAATAAAACTAATGCTGAATTTTGTCTCATTTTAGCAATATGTATGTAAAGATGCATAATTTAATTGGAAAAAGTGGCTCATTCATCTCATTAAGTAATGCATTTCTAACAACTAGTTTTTATTTTAATAATCATTTATAAAATTATAATGTTTATGGTTTTATCAGTTGTATATAACTAATAACTAACGTACATCAATTCAGATAAAAAAATGAGACTTATGGTTACAGGAAACTTAGATATTCACATTTGTATTTTTATGTATGTAAATTTAAAAAGATCCTGTCCCACACAATATTTATATGTAAATTTTTAAAGTTTCTTGAGACCATAAGATATTTACGTATATATAAAATTTTCTGTAAATTATGCATATATATTGTTCATACTTAATTTGCAGAGATATATGTTAGAATGACTGATAAAATTTTCAAACAAAAATATTTACGTTAAGATAAATTTCTGTGGGAATGCTGGAATGGACATATAAATTCAAAGGGAATAAGGAACAATGAAAATTTTTGTTATACAAGAGCTTCTCAGTTTTTTTTTAATGAATAGTGGTAGATAGCAAATAGCTCTGGTGTTTTGATTCAGTTGGATACATTTTAGAGAATCATGTTACACTTTAAGTTTCAAATGTCATTATATGATTCCTTGGAAATTAGATTCTTTCAACTATTGAAATTTGAGATGAAAAAACTTAGGTGTCAACTTAAACATGTGCAAGGGGAAACATAGTTGTCATAGTTCTTTTAGAAGACATACAAGCAAAAACTTTTTGGAAAACGTTGAGTTAAAGCATCATCTAGTGAGAACCAGGTGTCAGTCATCCTGGAATATAATACGGAAGTGACAGAGCCTTAAAATCAGGAGATGTTACAAGTCTCTGGAGCCCTTTAGGGTCACATGAAGAAAGGTGCTGGGAGAAGCATCTTTTACTGTCCTAAGGAGGTGGTGAAAACTTCTAATTAAAATAGTAATAATAATAATTATTATTATTGCTGTTATTTAAGACCTGCCTTTATTCCCTAAAATCATGCTTTCTTTCATATATATGGATGTGTGTGTGTGTGTGTGTGTGTGTGTGTGTGTGTGTGTGTGTCATTGTTTGGTGTGATGGTACAGAGAAGGTTTTGGGGTCCTTTTAGCAAAAGTAAAAATCAGTGTGTTTGTGATTGTGTGTAACGCGGCACCCACGTACCTCTCTGTGATGGAATGTCCACAGCTGACCCTTTAGGAGTGAGTTGGAAGAGCTTCTCAGTCATTAAGGTCTTTGGGGGAGAACAGATCAAGGTAGGAAAGGCGGAGTGCGATTCAAGGATCATGGCGGTCTTTTCCAGATGATGCTTGCATCTGTGAACAGTTTCTGTTTTTAGATGATAGGGGCCATCTCAGATTGTGTACCAGTGTCTGATGGGATCCCACAGTCTCTCCCAGCCAGCTGAAAGGTTGAAGGGCTTCAGCTGGTCAAGACTGGGAGTCTGCAGATGGCATGGTCCTGGCCGTGGTCCAAACCATACCTGGCCGGCCAGAGCAGAGCAGGACAGAGGTGAAGAACCAGGAGGGAATTGGTGTAGAGGAGGGGAGGTGGGGAAAGGCAAAGAGGAGGGGAAAGCCTGCATTAGGAGGGCCAGAGCTGTCCTCTCTGAGGTGTCCTGTGGGTCACCTGTTGGGTTTGTTCCTGGAGGCCCAGTCCCCCTATGGTCAGGTTGTACAGATACCCTGCTTGCTCTCTTGACTAATTTTGGTCACCGTATTGTTGGATGTAACGCTGCTTAGGTAACTTTCTTGGGGGCCATTTTCCACTTGGAATTGCCAGTGGAAAGTGTCTTGCTGTGGGGTTGTGCTGGGCCAGCGCCTGCCCTTGGGTGTTTCCAAGCCTTCCCTCAGCCGGTATAGCTATGACTCGGGTGTCTGGCAGGTCTTTGTAGTGTATTCAGAGTGTTCGGTAGCCTTTGGGAGCAGGTGATTTCTAAATATTGCCCAACTGATAACTATTTGGAAAGCCAGACTGGATCCCAGTGGAACCCTTTTGAACTAAGTGCTGCCTGCCTTTAAAAGAGCGTGTAAGCTTCAAAGCCACTTCTGTTTGGCTCTGTTATTAATCTCTTTAGGAAGTGATTCCTTAGGGATCCGGGTTAAGAGGACCTGCTGCCTACAAGACAGCTGCCTCGCCACTAAGTCTTTAGAAAGAGACAATGGAAAATAATCTAGTACAGCAAGGGCTATTGTCCAGAAGTGACATTTCCCTCCTTCCCTTGAGTTGAAACAGTTGTGTTGAAACATGGAAAAGTCATTATAAATTGGGGCATGGGGGGTGTCACCCCTTTTGCTGTTTCTTTCTTGCACAGTGCACAAGGGAGATCATGCTTTTTAGCGGTTTGTTTCCTCCCTGGTTTTTGAACAGAATCCCCGTAAAAATCTGACACTAAATTAATCAGGCAAATGTATAGAATGTCAGAGGGATTACATTGGATTCTGGGTAATCATTGGTTGGCCTTTGAGCTGTTGACATGCCAGATGTCTTTGTATCAGTGAAATGATAAATGTCCATGTGATCAGACTGGTTGTCATGAAAGGCTCACAGGAGGTGATTAAGCTTCTTGCTAGTTCCCAGATTTTGTTTGGATATGAGACTGTGTCATCTGGGCTAAGGTCTACCCCATGAGGGTCCTTCAGGACAGTAGGCTGTCATTTTGACCTGTGCATCCATATAGCCGAAAATAAGATTTAACACTTCATGGATGAAAATGTGGAACTATCAAAAAGTGTAAAGAACAGAGATCAAAATTTATCTGTGATCCCACCACCAGAAATAACCTACTGTTATTTTTTAAGGTCTCTTCTTCTGTCTTTGTGTTTTTTATTTCTACATTTGATGTATTCTCTCTAGTAACAGTATTGTATAATATTCACCATTTGGTATTATGGTTCTTCCACTTAACGATAGGTTGTAAGCTAATGAGTTTATCTCTGTTGCAGAAGATAAACACTTGAAAATGTGAATTACTGTAATTTTAATTAGCGTAGCCTGGCTTTGGAGGGAGCAATCTGCCCTGATTTTTACCTCTGTTTCTAACACTGACAGTGAGGAACTAAAAGTCACTTGTTTTCTTCATACACTGGAAATGGCATTACGTGGCCTTTATTTGAGATCACGTGCTTCCAATGGTTTGCTGTCTAACAGAGGTAGAGAGAGGATAGATCTCAGAGATTTGGTCAAAACCCTCTTCTTACAGGGACCTACTATAGGACCCAAAGAGAGAGGCTGGCACATAAAGTAAGCCCATAAAGAAGAGATACATTTTTCATATTCTGGAAGTGCTTCTCTTGTTTATGTGGGCATTTCTTTTTTTTTTTTTTTTTTTTGGAGGACGCGCAGGCTCAGCGGCCATGGCTCACGGGCCCAGCCGCTCCGCGGCATGTGGAATCCTCCTGGACCAGGGCACGAACCCGTGTCCCCTGCATTGGCAGGCGGACTCCCAACCGCTGCACCACCAGGGAAGCCCCTTGTGGGCATTTCTTGTGGCCGAATGAATGTTAGCCTTCTAGGTGGGACATTTCCTTAACTTGCTTTGAAGAATACTGAGATGCACAGCACCAGAAACTTACTGGAATATTTGCTTTGAATTTCATTTGGGCAGTGGTATGGGATGAATTGTGTCCCCCCAAAATTTATATGCTGCAGCCCTCATTCCCAGTACCTCAGAATATGTATCAATAACTGTCTTTGGAGACAGAGCCTTGAAAGAGATAATTAAGTTAAATGAGGTCTTAGAGTGGGCCCTAATCTGATCTGACTGGTGTCCTTATAAGGAGAGGAAATTGGGATACATGCAGAGACTCCAGTGGTGTGTGTGCACAGAAGGACAGCCATGTGAAGACACAGTAAGAATGTGGCCGTCTGCAAGCCAAGGATAGAGACCTCAGAGGAAACCAACCCTACCAACTGCCTTGACCTTGGACTTCCAGCCTTCAGAACTGTGAGAAAATAAATTTCTGTTTAAGCCGTAGAGTCTGTGGGGTTTTTTTTTTTTTTTTTTTTTTTTTTGTGGCAACCCAAGCAAACTAATAAGGCAGGTAGAAGAATCGTTTGAAATATTTGGTAATATATTTTCCAAATATAATAAATAATATGGGAACATTTCTATGTGGATGTGAACAAATCACCTTAGGAGCCAGGGGTCAGGGAGAGGTGCACCTGGATGACGCAGGTTTTTGGTAAAGCTCTACCTCTTGGATCCTGTGGTCTGTTCATTGTCTTCCATGGCATTATCATGCTTTATAACTTACATCTTTTTAACATTATGTTATTTTCCATGATCAAACATTATATTAAAGATAAAGAAAAAACCATTAAATATAAAAAAAAGAAAAAAACATATTTATATGGATTATATTTAGTGAAATAGAATATGACATGGTCAGACTACTTTCTCATTGCTATCATTTACATAGTTTTTCAATAGCTAGTCTGTTCTCTCAAGCGAGTCATAATGGTATTCATTAGTTATTTCTTTATGGGGAATAGATTAGTTACTTTTCCATTAAAGGAGAAAATTAATATCAGAAGTGAGCCATTCAGCCTTGCCAATGTGATATGAAAGTGCAGAAGCTTATGCCGTTGACGCGTGATCCTAAAATATCTGCTGTGAAGGAGGGTCAGGACTGTTTGTGAAAGTTTTTCTAACATTTAGAATTGAAGCTATTTCCCATAACCTGCAGAGTAAGGTGTCGGGGTGTGGGTATTTAGTGAAAGGGGGTCCAATCCACGTTCATGTCAGTTTAGCCTTTTTTTGGTACTGTGACTCTAGAGATTTCGCACATTGATAAATCACATTTGAAATTCATGGCAGTGGTTTCAAGGTAGAATTGACTGGAGCATTGTGCTGGAAAAACACCCCTTTGGGCACATATGGTACTGCTTCTGAGTATTCTATCCTTTGAGGCAGTAGCTGACGACATTTCTGAGTATCTCAATATCTATATAATTATTCATAGGGAGCTTTGGGCTTTAACAGTTCTTAGATTACTAACATTTCTTAGATTAAAGCATTTTATCAGGCTTTGTGGATACCTAAGTTTCTCTCTTTAGCACCCTAATTTAAAAATGTCTTAAGAAAATTTTTGTAAAACATGTTAATTATCCTTTTCCTCTTAGCTATTCTGAATGTAGCTTGACCTTTCATGTAATTAATCAAGATCATCATTATTTATGAAAGCATCTCTTATTCTGCAATACAGTGATGTCTTTGGAGGTATTGAGATCAGTAGGGTTTGCTCCTACAATAAATAACCCTAAATATATATGATTTTTGAATGTTTTCCTTGCCCTTTTACTTTTTTCCTTTCCCATTTTGTTATCAGATTATCACTTGGAATTTTCTTTGCCGCTTTTTGTAGCCGCTTCCCTCCTTGTAGTTTGCTGCTTCTGCTTTGCTTATGGGGATGGAGATTGTAATAATTGAACTTACAGTGGTTGTGTATAAATCAGTGACCTGAGAAGCCTAAGAAACTCTGCTTCAGGAAGAAGTGCTAATGGACTCTGTGGTAGCTAGTTGAGTCGCTCACCTGTTCAGATTAATATAACTTCTACTGGGTGCCTATTATAAGTGATCCCCACCCAGTGCTGGTGCTGGTCAGCTCCCTGAGTTGGAGCTGGTGAAGCACAGAGGTGATCTGTCTCCCTGCTCTCTTATCAGCTATGACCATTTATGCAGTTGAAAAATAAAAGTTTCTGCTTCTCTCAGTCTTGATTTGTACTTTGGAGTAGAGGCCAAAAGTCTCATCCAAGGCTATAAGGGAAGGGCCTGAAATGGTTCACAAATGCATAATTTAGACTTATCTACCTAATTCCACATCCCTTAGCTATTGGCATATTTTTCAAAAATTTCTTCCTGGAATAAGCCACAGAATAGTTTATAATCTTTCTCCATAGAAAGTGCTTCCTTTAAAAGATCAAATATTTGGGCTGTAAAATTCTCATTTTAATCCTTCTAAAGACTTAAATGAGCTTGTTCTAAGAGGCATCTTAATTTTGGTTTATAAAATTTCATCCTTCAAACTGTGTTACTGACGTTTTACTTGGAAAACTGTAGCTTTGGAGTGATAGTGATAACATAAATGTATGTGCGTGTACCTTCCTAAAAAGGACCACCCAGGGTACTGGGTTTTTTTCAGATCACCATGGTTAACTTGCAATTTTTCATGGACTTCTGACCCAAATGGGGGAAAACAGATGTACTTGATTTTTCTTCTTCAGTGATTTACAAATATAGCTGTAAGTAGAATTAAAAATTATTCTTTTCATCAGCCATGGGCAGCACTTACCTTGCCTAATTCCTTGTATTGCTTAACCGTGTTTACAGAGGAACATCTTGTATACGTGCTGGCAGTTCGGCCAAAATTGACGAGTCCCTTTCTCTGGACACTTTGACTTATACAGCTCCAAACAGTATATCCAGACACCAGAATGGGTGTGATGGGTCTAAAATGTTGCATTTAAAACTTGATTAATACTTGGGTTTTTTTTTTTTACTAGGAAGTACCAGATAGGTTTTATTCCAAACTGAGAGGTTATCTTCAAATACTCATGAAGAGTAGTATTTTTCTGCCTGAGAATGTAACGTGTGATGGATTCAATGATTCAAAACTGTGGTATGGGGCTTCCCTGGTGGCGCAGTGGTTGAGAGTCCGCCTGCCGATGCAGGGGACACGGGTTCGTGCCCCGGTCCGGGAAGATCCCACATGCCGCGGAGCCTGCGCGTCCGGAGCCTGTGCTCCACAACGGGAGAGGACACAGCAGTGAGAGGCCCGCGTACCGCAAAAAAAAAAAAACCCAATAAACCAAGAAAACCCTGTGGTATGGTTTTCAAATTTTAATTTGAGTGAACCATGATCATGATTGTATTAGGCATCCTAGTCAATAGGTTTTAAAGTGTAGGACAGGTGTTAATGTAGAGTCATGGAGAGTGAGGAGGGGCTGGTGTGGAATTTGCTAGCATAGGAGAAAGTCAAGATGTTTTAATTTTATAATGCTGAAATGGAAAGGCTTGAACAAGTCGTAGTGATTATTTAGTCTAGTACAGCTGACCCTTGAACAATGCAGGAGTTAGGGGTGCCGACTCTCTGTGCAATCGAAAATCCAAGTGTAATTTATAACTGGCCCTCCATATCCGCAATTCGGAATTTGCTGATTCAGTCAACTGCAGATCCTATGGTACTGCAGTATTTGAAAAAAACCTGCATATGTGTGGACCAGTGAAGTTCAAAGCCCTGTTGTTCAAAGGTCAATTGTACCTCATTTTTTTTTTTTTTTTTCCTGAAGAAACTATCAAGGCCCAGAGTGTGGTAATGGAATTTCTTAAGTTTGCTCAGGTATGTGTGAACCAGCGATCAAGGCAACAGTACAAAGTCCTAGAGTCACGTAAAAGGAACTATGAACTGTATAAAGGATGATCACTAAGAGTGAGGGATGGACAGAGGGACAGTTTTGATGATTGATACCTTAAAATAAATTTCTTGAATATAAATTACCCATCCCCACCAAGAATTTCTGTGCATCTTAGCTGTTCCTTCTTTTGCCATGAGCATTTTCAATCAATGGGCTGATCTTCTAATGGCCATTATGACACTAGCAGATTCTATGTTCAGGTGTGTGTTTTCTTAGCCACACCTTTTCTTGTCTTTCACAAGCATTTTTCTAAAATTTATTTATGTATTTATTTATTTATGGCTGAGTTGGGTCTTCGTTGCTGCGCGCGGGCTTTCTCTAGTTGCGGCGAGCGGGGGCTACTCTTTGTTGTGGTGCATGGGCTTCTCACTGCGGTGCACAAGCATTTTCTTGTAAAGGAAGGACTGGCCACTGTACAGCTGTGCATTGGGGAGTCACTGGTGACCTTGGCCAAGACTGAAGTCAGGCCATCCAGCTACTGGCTAGAACCATTGCCAGTTTAGCTACTCGACCACCTGCTTCTGTTTTTTTGTTCCACTTGCAAATGGAGGTTGTTTGTTGTTCTTCCGGCATCAACATCAGTTTCCAAAAAATTCCTTGGAAGAAGTTGGAAAGGGGAGCCAAAAGGTTGATCGTTGTTCCTGGCTTTGTTCCCTGAAGAATAACAACTCTTAATTGAGACCCCGGGACATTGGTCCAGCTATAGGCCATTTGACTGAATGAAATTTTGTCCACTAAGGACTTCTTTTGTAGCTGTGAACTATTGGAGATGTGTCTGATGGAAACCTTGAAAATTATAAACCATTTCACCTGTTTTTCTTCAACACCTGCCTCAATAAATATGCAATAGGTTTCATTAAAGTAATGAGAATTTAAACAGTTATAATTATCAGAATTTATTCTTCCAAGCAACTATTGTGACCTAAGAGAAGTTACTTTAAATATTTAATCTGTTTTTCATTGCTACTGCCATTATTGAAAACAGAAGAATTTTTAAAAATTGAAGTATAGTTGCTGTACAATATTGTATAAGTTATAGGTGTACAATATAGTCATTCACAATTTTTAAAGGTTATACTCCATTTATAGTTATTATAAAGTATTGGCTGTATTCCTGTATTGTACAATATATCGTTGTAGCTTATTTTATACTTAATAGTTTGTACTTCTTAATCTTGTACCCCTGTATTGCCCCTCCCCACTTCCCTCTCCTCACAGGTAACCACTGGTTTGTTCTCTATATCTGTGAGTCTGCTTCCTTTTTGTTATATATTCACTACTTTGTTGTACTTTTTAGGTCCCACATATAAGTAATATCATACAGTATTTGTCTTTCTCCGTCTGACTTATTTCACTGAGCATAATGCCCTCCAAGTTCATCCATGTTGCTGCAAATGGAAAATTTTCATTCTTTCTTATGGCTAAGTAGTATTCCATTGTATATATCTATACGTCTTCTTTATCCATTCATTCGTTGATGGACACTTGGGTTGCTTCCATATCTTGACAATTGTAAATAATGCTGCTATGAACATTGGGTGCATTATCTTTTCAAATTAGTGTTTTTGTTTTTTTCATCTATATACACAGGAGTGGAATTGCTGGGTCATATGGTAGTTCTAATTTTAGTTTTTTGAGGAACCTCCACACTGTTTTCCATAGTGGTTGCACCAATTTACATTCCCACCAACAGTGTAGGAGGGTTCCCTTTTCTCCATATCCTCTCCATTACATTACATTAATAATTACTCATTATTATGAGTAATCTCATACCAGAGTTTATCACCCAAAGAAAGCAATCCACTTTATAGACCATGTAGTGGACAATTATTGTGTGTATTCTTAGACTGAAGCCCAAGGTTATACTCTGCGTAATATTAATTAATTAATAGTCATATTAACTAATATGAAAATTAATATTAATTAGGCAGTTTATGCTGATGATAGTATTTAGAAAGATAAAGATTATTTTACACCTTAGCAGATAGTTCTTTGTGCCATGAGGCTGTAATAACATGTCTATCACAGTGGGTGATATTTTCCCAATAGTCTATAGTGGAGCTCAAGCAGATCCTGGTTTGTATTCTGGCTTTGCCGCTTACTAGGTGTTTGAGCTTCCTCATCTGTATAAAGGAATAATAGTACCCACCTCAGGATGGGCATGAATGTTAAATGAAGTAAGACATGCAACACATTTAATACATTGTGGGGCACGCTATGGAAAGGTTTTTTAAATTAATTGTAAATAATGAGAATGAGATAGGCTCTCAGGACAGTTGCAAGATTGGGTAGATTAGATGTCCATCTACTGAACTTTAGATAGAGCACATAGGCTTGGAGTATATATGTATAAATTAAAGAATGCACACTTCGTATAGTTCCTGACAGAGTGAATAAGTAATCCAGATAGGTTAGAGCCAACAACTCTGATTGTTGTTATTTATTCAGTTTTTCGGAAGTCTAACAAATGCATACCATAATAATATGGCTATATATAGACTATAGAACAAGAATAAAAGTATGTATTTAAAGCACACTAAGTGTGCTACATCACCAATAAAGATGAGCAGGGTAATCTTAATATCAGATATAAACTCCTTCAAGGCAAGGTCTTTGTGTGTTTTGTTCACTGCTATTTCCTCAGAGACTAAAATGTGTCTGGCACATAATAGTTGCTCAAAAAATTTGAATGAATGAATGAATGAATGGGTGAATGAATGTATACTAAAGTCATTTCAGAATGTGTGCATGCCCAGCTTCATACAGCCCTAACTGATTGTGAAATTTTCTGTGGCTTAGTGCTTAACAGTATAAACTCTTCCCCCAAGACGGTCTCATCTCATATCCACTTATTAACTGTGAACCTCGGGGCAATTATTTACTTCTGTATGCCTCAGTTTTCTCATCTGTATAATGGGAAAACAATTGTACCTACCTCATTGGTTTATTATGAGTATTAAATTAATGAATATTTGAAGAGAACTTAGAAAAGTATTTGCCTTGCTTCTACTAAGTTCTGTGTAAATGTTTGTTAAATAAATTATTAAATAAATAATGAATAAATAAAAGGGACCTCTCTTTGGCTACCACTGATTATGTCCAGGTGGACACACAAGCCAGAGATAGCTGTCCATAAGCTGATTTTGGGTGATGCTGGCAGGATGTTGGTCTAGCTCAAAAAGAAGAGCTAAACCACATTCCTTTTCCAGGAAGTTACCCTTGGGAAGCTGAGAAATGAAGCCAATTAGCTGTGAGAAAGGTGATTCACCGCCCAGAAAAAGGTGGCCACTAGAGGCAACAAGGGCTGCCACCGGCCCGGGCAGTGGTGAGGGTGGTACGTGTTGTGCAGACAGAAGCAGATGGGGGGCAGAAAGTGGGGGGCTGGGCTCTGTTACAGTGGCTGCCTTTGGGTAGCCTGTACTTCCTGCCCCCCCCATCTTTTTGTTTGTTTGTTTATCGTTTAACTTGAGTGAAGCTCTGTTTCTTGTGTAAACAAAGGGCAGGGTGTGATTAGTCATTCACAGCAACTAGCTTGGCATGTCTTAATTTATTCCCCTTTAGTAAATGGTTTCTGGTCAGTAAATGGTCTGTTGTCGTGGGATATGGCAATAGAGGCAGCTACAAGGGAGGACAAATTCACATCTGGCTCCCACACACTCAGGCAGTGTTATGTTGCTTACAATGTCATAAACACAGGAATCTGTTACAAAGCAGTACTGACCTATGTAGCGAAGAGTCAGTTATCCCTGGATAATACAGTAGGGCTCGAGAATATCATATGTTACGATGTAAGTGACTAGATCAATAAGAAAAGGTTAATTTACGTTGACTATGGCTTTTTTTTTAAACTAAGGTAGAGAAGCACGCAGTTTGTTTGGGGAAGTGTTCCTGTAACATCAGGTAACTTTAAATCAGATGATGTCTAGACATTGAATCACAATTCTTTTAGTTGCAAGCGATAAAAACCCATCTTGAAAATGTTGATCGTGTAACTACTAGTTCAAACGCAGGGCTGGCTTGAGGCAAAGCAGTACTCAGGAGGTTAAGTGGAATTTCTTAGGGTTCTGTTGTTTTTGCTCCAAATCTGCAAGGTTGGGGCTTTTGGATAAAGAAGAAAACAAACTCTCTTCCTCTCAATGTCTGTACACAAAATTAAGTGAAAGGGCACAGACCTTGTTTGGGTCACATGCCTACTTCTAGATATACCACGATATCCAGGGAGTGTTGGCTGTGATTGGTCCAGTTTGGGTCACATGTTACTTCTGAGGCCAGGTGACTGAGATGCCATGAGTGACAGCCAGCCTGGCCAGGCAGAGTGGAGGAGGGGAGGCACAGAAGGGAGGAGTGCTGGCAGGAGAGACACTTCCACTCCAGGCAAATGAATGGCAGAGTGTTTGTTATTCAGGAAACCACTCCTCCAGAGCTCTACTCTCTTGATGCCAGATAAATAAGGTTTCACACTGTTTGGAGTTACTCCCTTTGGGAACATGCAAAATAAAAATTGTGATGCATTAAAAAAAAAGACACTATCATTTTTAATCAAACTTTATTACATATAGTATAATGGAAAGTGAACCTTTTTTCACGAGCTTTTTAACCACTACATTGGAAATGATGTACCCTCTTTCCACCCTCCAAATCTTAAGAGAAAAGTTGAAACCAGTCTGGGTGGGTGTAGCAACTATGACTTCAGTATACTGTACTCTTTAGTTAGCATGCTCAGGATGAAGGCTTTTGTCATCCTTTTCTTACCGTCCCAGAGGAAAAAATTACTTTGGCGTAAAGATCCTCCAGTTTTGTTATGCCACATTAACCAAGATGTGTAAGTGTCGTAAGTGAACTATTGATATTGCTTAAGTGGTCCAGAGCGGTTGTTCCAGAGCTGAAGTTGTTACCTCCGGAGAGCTTAACCTACCTTCCTTCTATGAATAAAGCATCCCTTACATCACGTAAATTAGCCCAATCTCTCTAGACAGTCAGCATGGACTGCATTTTGTTTTAGCCTAAAAGGCTTTGCTGTGTGAAATTGGAATGCAGAATTAATAAGCTGCTTTTGTGTTACACAAGTTGGTACTATGATAAAGACAGATCCCAGGATCAAAGCAAAATCCTCTGATTTCCCTTTCTCGTCTAATTAGAGTTTATAGGAAATGTAGCCTTCCATTAGATTTTCCATGCCAGGCATGAAAAATGTATTTAGCTTTCCTTCTTGTTACTGTGTGCCTAGCCAGATTGTTTCTTGCTGTTAGCTACTAGGTTACATGGTAAAGTGAAGTAAACTGTCTTATTTGGATTCTGCAACAGGTATATGTGCTATTCAGTTTTCTAAGCAAGTATAGCAAGCTTACTAGTCCACAGAAGTGTTTTCTCAAACTTTTCTTTTATATTAAACGTATATAGGTAGTGATAAGCATGTTATACAAATATTCTAAAAATATTTGTGTATGGGGTATTTTTGGAGACTAGCTAGATATCACCATGTAGACATAACAGGAAAGGAAACAATAGGAAATTTGCCACTGATTGGCCTTTTCTGTACGTCTGCTTTCAAAGCTATTTTTTCGTAATTAAAATCCTATGACTCACCTTAGTTGTTAATTCTGTCTCCCTGCAAATATTAGTTCAATGTCTATATTGGAGGAAATGCAGGATCATGGTGGTGATCCTGGTGGTGGGCTTCGGGTCCTGCTTTACAGAACCCAGAGTCCATATTGGCCCGTGAAAATATTTGCTAAGCCTGCACTCTCAGGAAAAAGTTGTGAAATGTAGGCTGATGAATGCAATGATAGGTTCTTTAATAGAGGCCGTAGCCAAGTACAAGTAAGTCATTTAGAAAGATAAGTGTATAGAAAGCTAAAGTTTAACAAATTTATTGTTGTTCCCCACTGAAGGAACATTCTGTTTCCTTTCCTGCAGTGGCCGCTGACCTCTGGATGGGGAAGTGGTGGTGCTTGTCTAAGGAGACCACCCAGTGCTGTTCCAAAGATTTCTAAGTAACCTCTGACTGCCGTGTTCAGATTCTCGATGACTAACTAGGGGATTAAGATGTTTCAGAGAGGCTGGGCAGGCTTGGTAGCTTTCCTTTGTCCTAGCTGCTCCTCTTCTGTTTGTTAATAGAGATCCTATACCTCCCTCAGGGTTTACCTCAAATTCTTCTCTCCAGAGAAAACGTTTCCCAGGAATCCTGTGGAGCCAGGAGTGGTCCTTGCCGTCTTGGAGTTCCTGTGCCATCTGATACCATTAGAGCTTGAGGGCATGCGGTCTTGTTTGGGTCCTTGGTATTGTGTGAACGCACATTTGCCTCCCCAATTATGTTATCCTTCCAATTCAATTTGTAGAGTGTTTTCAAAAGAAATATTTTGTTATGTCATTTGAAGTTCACCAAAGCCCTTTGAGAGAGGTACCACAGGAGCCTAGTTTGCAGAGGTACTGAGGCCCAGAGATGTGGTTCCTGGGGTTAGGTATTTATGGAGAATTACTCTCAGCAGTGTGCTGTGCTGAGCAGATGGATGAGTGTTGTTAAGTGTGACACACAATCCTTGTTGTGTAGAAGCTTACAGTCACGCCAAGAAGAGACGTGTGCCCAGTTATCTGAAATATGTGACAATTTACTTCGCGGAAAGTGGGGAGGAGATTGTTTATTGGGATGAGGAAGTCTCTTGGGGGAGAAGGGGGCCGTTCATGTGCTAGATCTTAATAGATGGATAAGACTTTCACAGATGCAGGGCATCATTGTCAGGGAGGAAACAGAGCAAAAGAAATATGGAAGCAAAAGGCATGTTTTGATCAGAGGAAGTAGGACAGTTTGGCTGGAGTGACGAGTTTGGAGAAGCAGGAAGGAACTAGGTCGGAAACTCAGGTTAGGATCAAATGATGACGGACCTTGGTTGCCAGATCAAGGCTCTCGGTTGGCCCAGGAACGTGTCTGAGGGAGAGAGTGATGTGATAAAGGCTGTGCAGTGGGAGTGCAGCAGGGAGCTTCTGGGGAGGAGGAGAAAGATAAGGGACAGCCTCAGAGGCCTGCCTGATAGGTACTGATGATGGGGATGATGGGAGCTGGCGTGGGTGGGGGTGGGGGGGCAGAAATGCAGATGTGAAGGAAAAAAAGACAGCCCCAGGCAAGTGATGGGTGGGGGGGCGTTGTGTAATTTGTAGAGTGGTGTGGACTTGGAAAGGTCCTGGAACTTCATTCCAAGGGAAGATAACATATTTCAGAGAAGGGCGTGTTTGTGGAGATACACCTTTTGGTAGAATACCAAAGGGATCTGGTAACGCTGCTCACAGAGCTGAATTGTCTCTGACTTTCTCTGGTTTCTGTAATCTCCATAGCAACCAGCACAGAGCAGGCCACCTTACAAATACATGTGGACTTCAGTAGTGGGATTCTTTTTTTTTTCTTGGCGGTACGTGGGCCTCTCACTGTTGTGGCCTCTCCCGTTGCGGAGCACAGGCTCCGGACGCGCAGGCCCAGCGGCCGTGGCTCACGAGCCCAGCCGCTCTGCATGTGGGATCTTCCCAGACCGGGGCACGAACCCGTGTCCCCTGCATTGGCAGGCGGACTCTCAACCACTGTGCCACCAGGGAAGCCCAGTAGTGGGATTCTTTTAGTTGACTTGTAGTAACTTAGATGAAGCTGGGCTAAATCTTACCTAAGTGTCAACTTTACACTGTGGTTATAGTAAATGAGAATGGACCAGAATACTTAAAATATTATGGAAACAAATGCTTTTTTAAAGTGCTGTCAGGAGATAGAGAAACAACCATTTATTACTAAACTATTGAGATGCTAATTGAAAGTAGTTTTCGGCCATTTATTACAAAAGATTATCTAAAAACTTTTTACTGGGCAATTCTTTGAACTGTGCTGAGTTTGTTAAAAGTGATAGTTTCTTTGAAGTTTTCAGTGTTTGATACTGTAAGCCTTAATAATAGAGAGATTCCCTATATATGAATAAAGAGGATTCAGCATTTTCACAGATTGGCCAAGAATTATTTTGAAATGTAAATGCGTACTCTTGAGTGTTTATCTTATTATAGAGGAATATAACTGGCAACTTGAAGGCCATTTTTTGAATCTAACAAGGACTTGTAAATTAGATCAAAACAGTGTAATCCGCTGTCGTTAGGACTTCCAAGGATTACAGAAGAAGCATAACGAAAACCAAGTGAAGGTATAACTTAGCCAAACATTAAGCACTAATTTCACTATTGTATCTGTATTGCTGCTTCATTTGTTCACAAAGTATTTATTGAATTCATACAGTGTACCAAGCTATGCGCTCTAGGGATACAGAGGTAAGCTAGCATATCAGCAGTACCAAGTCCACTTAGCTTTCTAGCCAGAAACCTGGGCATCGCCCTAGTAAATGGTGCCTAAGTGTGTTCCCCAGGCCAGCATCATCAGCATCATGGGAACTTGGAGGTGGGGGCCAGGAATCTGTTTTATTTCTTAATTGAAGTAGTTGATGTACAATGTTTTATAAGTTTCAGGTGTACAACCTTGTAATTCACAATTTTTAAAGGGTATATTCCATTTATAGGTATAAAATATTGGCTATATTTCCTGTTTTGTGCAATATACCCTTGTAGCTTATTTAACCAGCAGTCTGTTTTAACAAGCGCTCCTAGTGATTCTGAGATGGACTAAACGTTGAAAGCCATAGGCTCTTAGGGCTTCCATGGGGAGAACTGTATTTCGGTGTTATTAGTTTCTCTTAATTCTATGTGTTTTACTTTATGCACTTAAAAACATTTTGAGAAACATTCTTGGCCTCACCACTACAAAAGCGGTTCGTGGCACAGAAGAGCTTGGTTAGGAATCCCGTGGGCATACATTCCTTCCGTTCTCCCTCCTCCTTTTCTCTCTTATCTATCAGTTCATCACATCCTGTGGATTCTGCTATTGAGGTATCTCTCAAATCTGCCCTTTCTTCTTTATCCCCACTTGTTTGTTTAGCTTAAGACTCATTTCCTTCTTAAACTATTGCAGTCACAACCTAAGTACCCTGCCTCTCAGCAGGCTCTCTACTCCCCCAATTCATCCTCCCCACTGCAGCCAAAGGGATGGTTCTTAGCGGCCATTTAACTCCTTCAAATCAGTCACCGATCAGATGGGATCAAGTCCAAATTCATTAGAATGGCTTGCAAGAAGTTTTCATGGCCTAGACGTTGTCTGCATTTCCAGGTTCCCTTAGGCTTTTCGGCTTTTCACCTTGTACCTTGGCTTCAGCCGAAGCTACTCCACAGTTCTTTGACTGTCCTGTGACATCTCGCCTTTGTACTGACTGTTCCTCTACCTGGAACATTCCTCCCTTTCTTCCTTGCCTGGTGAACTTATATTCACACAGAAGTTCTATAGCTAGGTATTCCTCAGCAACCCAAGCTGGGTTAGAAGCTCCATTCTCTGAGCTCTTGAAGTGGTTTTCCTCCAAATAGTCATTCCAAAAATTATTAGACCATAGACTTCCTATTTTAAAAAACTTTGGGACTCAATGAAGACTTTTCACGCAGGTTACTTAGGTGTGTAGTTGCTATAGGAGGGTACTTCTTCATACTTAATATGTTCCTGTCTCTGGGGAGCAAGCCAAGAGCTGGTGCAGAACCTGGTGTGCCAACATTCAGGGCAGGGAAGAGAAGGTGATGTTGCCAGTGGTGGCCACAGGGAGGGCATGGGCCGAGCGCTCTGTAATCGCTCTCATTGCCTGGTTGCCAGGCTGCAGGGGACCAAAACGTATTTGAGGTATTGTGGTTTGAGTGCTTGTCTTTCCGCAGTATGGTGAGCTGCTTTCAAATGACGGGAAACAAAGATGACTGGGGCTCCACCAAAATGAGTAACTTTAAAAGCATTTGTGCCCCACCACCCACTCTCAAAGTCATACGTACTCGTTACCGAAATCTAGGAAGATAGACATGTGAGGGAAAAATTATATGTTGCTCCATCTCTTAATGAAAATAGCTGTTATTATTAATGTTTTCACCTTTTTTCTATGTATATTTTTAATTTAAAGAATTATGCTGTAGGGCTTCCCTGGTGGGACAGTGGTTGAGAGTCCACCTGCCGATGCAGGGGACACGGGTTCGTGCCCTGGTCCGGGAAGATCCCACATGCCGCGGAGCGGCTGGGCCCGTGAGCCATGGCCGCTGAGGCTGCGCGTCCGGAGCCTGTGATCCGCAACGGGAGAGGCCACAACAGTGAGAGGCCCGCGTACCGCAAAAAACAAACAAACAAAATCCACTGAATGAAGGTCTCTTTGCTTACTTACATAATTCCACTGTAGTGGAATGCTAAAGTTGTTGTTCACTTTATTCATTGTAAATAAAGCTACACTGAATATCGTGAATAATGTATGTGTGTGTGAATAGTCTTTTAATAATCGCTAAGGCCAGGTATACAATTAAGGATGGCAGTAATTACTCATGAACTCTATCTACTTTACAATCAATCAAACATTTATTGAGCACTAGAGCAATGCTGGATAGTTCATCCCTCACACGGGAATGTAGAGAATATTCAATCTGCTTCTTGTGAAGACTATATCATATAAAGTAATGTTTAAACAACATTATGTGGTTTTTATAGTCTCTATTATAGAATGTTATGCTTTATGAGATAAGAGAGGAGCATGCTTTAGCTTTCTGGCTCATTACTAAAGCGCAGTTGTAATTAACCAAATATTGAAAAACGAGTACAGTTTATAATGCTTTGAGGCCGTAAAACTTTTTGCCAAGTTAAGATGTAAGCCCAGATGTGATTTTCTTTTTTCTTTCTTAGCTTACTTCTAAGAAGCTCAGATGTTTTTATTGATTGTTCATGACATTACATCTCATAATTGCCTGGTAGGTTCCAAGTGTACAGTTCTTTTGGATTGAGAGGATCGGGGGGTGGCGTGGTAGGGGAGAGAGACTAATGTTTTACAGTGTTTTGTGTGGTAGACATAGTGGGAGGGAAGCCCTTTCCTCCCAACCATCCTGAGAAATTGGTGTTGAGATCCCCACCATAGAGATGGAGAAGCTGAGGCTCAATAAAGTACTTTCAAGGTGATACAGCTTGTAAGAGACCCTAGTCTGCCAGCCTCCAAAGCCCAAGCTCGTTTCGTTACATGGGTCTCAGCCCTGTGATAACAAACTGGGCTGTGCTTCCTGTGTAGAGTGATGTCATTACTCTTGAGAGGGGCTGTTCATATGTGGGTCTTTACATTTACATTTAAGTTAATTTACACAAAATTGAAAATTTATTGGGTTAGCCAAGAAGTGCCTTCGGTTTTTAAGAAAAAAATAAGAGACACATTTTTCATTTTCACCAAGGACTTTATTGAACAGGATATTCACTCTTTTGTTCCACTACCTTCTGCCATTTTTCAGGCAAATTCATAATTCCATCTTCCCCAAACTTTTTATCTTTTTGAGCAAAGAACTGTTCCAGGTGCCTTTTACAGTCTATCAGGGAATTGAAATTTTTTCGATTAAGAGAATTTTGTAAAGACCGAAATAAATGGAGGTCAAAGGTGCAGTGTCTGGTGAGTACAGCTGTTGAATCAGAACTTCCCAGCCAAGCTGTAACAGGTTTTGCCTGGTCATCAAAAAACTTGTGGTCTTGTATTATCCTGCTGGAAGATTATGCGTTTTCCATCGCCTTATTCCAGACGTTTTTCATCAAGTGCCACTTTCAGTTGATGTAATTGGGAGCAGTACTTGTTGGAATTAATCGTTTGGTTTTCTGGAAGGAGCTCATAATAGAGGACTCCCTTCCAATCCCACCATATACACAACATCACCTTCTTTGGATGAAGACCGGCCTTTGGTGTGGTTGGTGGTGGTTCATTTCACTTGCTCCACGATCTCTTCGATTCCACATTATTGTACAGTATCCACTTTTCATCACATGTCACAATTTGTTTTAAAAATGGAACGTTTCCATTGAGTTTAAATAGAGAATCACATCCAGAAATATGGTCAAGAAGGTTTTTTTCCCTTAACTTATGTGGAACCCAAACATCAAAGTGGTTCACATAACCAAGCTGGTGCAAGTGATTTTCAATACTTGATTTGGATATTTTGAGTATGTCGGCTATCTCCTGCCTGATATAACATTGATTGTTCTCAATCAACGTCTCGATTTGATCGCTATCAACTTCAGCTGGTCTACCTGGCCGTGAAGGATCGTCCAGCGAGAAATCTCCAGCACGAAACTTTGCAAACCACTTTTGAAACGTTTGATCAGTCACAGCACCTTCTCTACACACTGCACAAATCTTTTTTTACAGTTGTGTTTTTACCTTTATTGAAATAATAAAGTGTAACAGGCTGAAAAAGTTCCTTTTTTTCTTCCATCTTCAATATTAAAATGGCTACACAAAAATCCACCAATTTTGATGTCCTTTTTAAAAAATGCATGCTGATATGACAGCTGTCACAATACAGTCTAGCAAAATTGTTTCGAATGAAGTTAAAGACAACTAAGCTCTACTAGACCCATCTTAGGGAAAAAAATGAATGAACGTTTTGGCCAACCCAATAGTTTTCTGCCGCACTAACCATATTTCAAGCTCTCAGTAGTCACGTGTCACTAGGGAGTACTATATTGGATACTGCCGATATGGAGCATTTCCCTTGTCACAGAAAGTTCTGTTGGACAAGGCTGGCCTGGCGGCTGCCTCTGGAAAAGTCCTTATACGCTACCATCCACTGTCTTCATTGGTAGAATTACTAATACACCTAGAAATACTATTTGGGACTCTGAGTTCTATTCACTCTTAGCTGCTCATGCACTCTCATGTCTCTTTGAACTCTGGAATCTACATTGTCCATAGTCTGGAGCCTCCTGACTGAAGAAGGGAGAGGGCTTGCATAACCCACTGGTTGGGGATTGCAGCATAACCATAATACTAGTATATGTGGAATATTACCCAAAGAACATTTTTATTCTGAGTAGGTCAGACCGTGAGAAGAGTAATGATTTGTTTCTTTGCCCAATAAATGATAAACTGTGTATCTCCCAGGTACAAATTATTCTTTTACATTTGCTTAGTACTTTCTCAACATGGGGTCTTAATTCAGTTGGGGAAGGGTAAACCAAAATGGGGAAGAATTAGTGAGAACTGAAATTCAGAGTGTACTGTGGCGAATACTGAAATCCTTAGCGCTCTCCTCAGGAAAGTTTTCTGATACAGGGAATAGACTTTATTTTTTATTTTTTAAAAATTTATTTATTTATTTTTGGCTCTGTTGGGTTTTTGTTGCTGTGAGCGGGCTTTCTCTAGTTGTGGCGAGCGGGGGCTACTCTTCCTTGCGGTGCACAGGCTTCTCATTGCAGTAGCTTCTTTTGTTGTGAAGCACGGGCTCTAGGCACGCAGGCTTCAGTAGTTGTGGCACGTGGGTTCAGTAGTTGGCCCGCGGGCTCTAGAGCGCAGGCTCATTAGTTGTGGCACATGGCTCACGGGCCCAGCCGCTCCGTGGCATGTGGGATCTTCCCGGACCAGGGCACGAACCCGTGTCCCCTGCATCGGCAGGCGGACTCTCAACCACTGCGCCACCAGGGAAGCCCCTGGGATAGAGTTTTTAAAGGACTTTTTTTGGGAGGGTGGTTACATAAAAGGAGTTTTAACCTAATGTCTATGTATTTTATTATTATCGCTTTCAAAAGTACAGTAAAAGAGATCATTTTGACAAGTGAGACAGTGTCCTATAAAAGAAAAAATGCTTTACTATGGATCTCTAAGAAGTCATTTAACTCCTCTAAGGTTTATCAATTTCCTTATCCATTTCTTCATCAATAACTTGGAACAATAATGTCTGCCTTGCTTGTCAGAGTCATTGGAGACTCAAATGAAGTGATGTTTGTGGTAGTGCTTGGGAAATTACTGGTGCTTTGCAAATGTCAATATGACATCATGTCATGGATCCTTTATTTTCTGAATCCTTTTAAAATCTGAAGAACAGCAAGGTTTTGCATGAGGTCCAACTCTCCTTCAGGGCACTCTGTTGTTTCATGTCTCTGGCACGCGCTTGCAGTGATAGATCTTGTTCTTGAGAGAGGGTCAGTAGTGATACGATTGACATGATGAAAAATGCTTTGGGGAGGAGGAGTCTTGATGCCATGGAGTACATGAGCTGTCTTCACTTTATTAACTCATTCACCCTGAGCCAGTGTTCCTGGGAGATGAGAGAGTCTTTCTCTCATGGAGGAATAAATACCAGCCTCCATCTTAGCACATCTGTAGCAGAGAACAGTTTTCTTGATATAGAGTAGACAGTGCTCTATGTATTAGCTGCCATCTTTATTCATGAAAGGGGGGAGTTATCTAATATTTTCACTAGTTGGGCCTAGAAGGATGTGTGACAAATGTAGAACAACATTGTAGAATTTCCCAGTGATTCGTATTTCAGAAAGCAAGTGCAAAGAAAAAGGAGTCATTCAGACAAAATCTAAGCAGAATGGAGATGTTGCTCTTAGCTGGGAAGGCAGCAGAGTATTAGTGACAACTGTAACTCTCAAACCTGGGTTTTCTTCAGGTATGGTGTCATTTAAAGATTACTTATTCTTTTAACCTAGAACAATATTAAAAATTTGCTACATCATTATTTTGACAGGAAGTTTGTTATCTCTATCTCAGTGGTTCGTTTTTATTTCCAGCCTTTAAACTGAAGGCTGACTCTGCCGAAATATTATTGCTTTGGGTCCTCCAAGGTACCTCGTATGATGGCTTGCACACATCGCTTGCTGATTCAGTAACTGCGGCTGGTAGACATTGGAGGGTGATTTCTTTGTTTTGCTAGGCAGTGTGTCCTTCACACACACCCCACATTCTATATTGGAACTGGCAATTAATTTTCCAGTTGGAATAATATTATAAATAATGGGTTCCCAGAATGGTCCACCAAGCTAAATTAACCCATAATATGGTTTAGCTGAAGGAGAAACATATTTGCTAGAATCTGGAGGTGCTCTCAAAAACTGACTCAGAGCTAAATTTTACACAGCTGATAACTTAATGTTGGTAAGTTGGGAATTGCCTGTTCATTTTTATAATATAATTTACAAATAACTATCATATCTCTTACCTTTTAAGTTATTTCTGACTTCTCAGTGTATGAATTACCTTCCTTCATAGGAACTTTAACCTGCAGTCTAAAACAACCCAAATTTTAGCAACTGGTGGATGCTGAGCTAAATTTAATGTTGCCTGTTTATTTGTCAAAGTTTTGCTAAAAACTAGTGCTGTGGTTTTTAAATTTTTTTCTGCCTTTTGATTAGATATAATTTAAAAATGGTCTCATTTCATTGATTTACACTGTTTTTCTGTTTTTCCTTTGTTGTAAAGAGAATTCCTTAAAAATTCAACAAGACAATACATAGTAGTGGTAACAAAGACATAAATTTGAGAATTTATTGTGCTACATCCTGAAAAGGTAAATACAATTTATTGTAAAATAATGTTGATCTGTAAAGACTACTTTATATAGATATTTCCCATCTGCCATTCCAAACTGTAGTCCTTAAATTACTCTTGAAAGTGACATCAGTATCCTGTGTGAATACTGATCCTATTTGTGACATGTTTTTGAAATGGCTCAACATGAAAATATGTTTAAATTCTTATTACATCATCGAGTCTATACATTTACTCTCACAGGACCTTCGTTTGAATAAATGTTGATGGTTTCATTTTATACTACTTAAAATATATCCTTCAGCTTGATGGATATAAACTGCAAAAGTACTCTTAAGAATCAATCTTTGGCATGTTTTGAGTAACAGATGAATGTTTGTGGTTTAAAATCTGTGATGGGGACATTGGGACTGCATATACCCCCATTTGTTTATTTTTAGTTGAATTGAGAAGACAGAGCCTTTTCAATACTGCAAGCTAAGAATTGCTGTACACATGGTCTTCCTGTGGGGCTCTGTGGCTTGCCCCCCATCACACCACCGAGCTTTGTCCTTAGGAGGCACGTGGGCCCAATTATCATCCTCATGACTATTTCACTTGATGGAAAAATCTGTAGTAAATCAAGGATATTAAGTCTGTTTGTTAATATTGAAGCCTTCAGAAGCCAGCTGTGCTGAAACTGTTTATTGCTTATATTTATAGAAGAGTTTGTTAAATGCTAATATTCTCTGTCATGGAGTGGTCTAATTGTCCATTTTCTGAGATTGTTACTTTCATAGTAAATGGAAGAGTTATTTTTTTTCTTGAGGCCTTCTCAACTTAAAGTTGAGCATGTGCCTTTATATAAATAGAGTATTTGGGAAATAGCATTCATTTTTCATTTGTACGTCTTTGAATGGATTTTAGTTTTCCCCTCTGTCTCAAATACAACTAAGCATCAACTTATTGCATAATAGCGTCAATCAGTTGGAGTTTGTTTTCTAACAAATCAGCAGCAGTTTGGTGCTGTAGTTAAATATAGTCTACATTCTGCATTTGTGTGTGACTGCTTGCAGCCAGACATGGGTCCTTTTTTCATGATCAGATTTGTGTAGGTGGTTGGTTCTTAGAAACCTTTATGTTCAACCACTTGCCTGCAGTTTGCTGAACTTTCCTAATTATTGAAAAAAGGTATCCATTTGATAAAAACAAAAACAGCAGAGCCCTCTGAGAGAAAAGCATTTAGAGGCCCACAATAACAGAAGTTTATGTTTGTTGGATTTAACCTCAGCATGCAAGCGGGATTTGGGAAAAGATGCTCCACTACTGTGCGTGACTCAGAGGTTTGTGTTGGTGGTGAGCTCCAGACACAGGGGTGTCCATCTGCATCTCGAATGTGCCTGCCTTCCCACTGAACTAAAAGTTAAATGAATCTTGCAGGTGTCTTTCTTACCCTGGCTGTGTGACCCTTGTGGGGCAGTGTATATGTATTGAGTTACTCCTTTTTTTTTTTTTTAACTACTGCCAGTAAGTAATATCTGCTATATTTTGAGTGTTAAGTACCTAACATACATTATTTTATTTGCTCTCCACAGTCCTATAAGGTAGGTATTATTATTATTGTCATTGTACACGTGAGGAAACTGAGGCTGCAAGAAACTAAGGTAGTTGCTGAGTATGGGCTACCTGCTCAGGTTCAGGTGCCATAGCCTCAGGCTTCAGCCACTAAACTGACCTAGCTGTAAGTGCAGATCTTTGCTGTTGTAAAACTGCTTCAGAGATGGCTATTGCATCATCCCTCCTAGGAACTGGCTCCAGGTTATAGTAAAAGTATCTAGAATTAAGTTATTCCGCATGTAGTTGAATGCCACTTACTTTATATTGTGCTGTGCTTTACATATAGAAGTGGTTCTCCTACCCTCTACTTAATAACTCTGGAAGGCTAATCTTGAAGATATTCCTTCCTAAGGTTTTCAGTCTGGCTGGTGCCAAGCAGTGCCTTGTAAATAAGTCGTGAAGACGATGTTAGTCTTGTTAATGTTTTAGAAGAAAGTGGCTAGGAATTGGCATCTGAACATATGGAAGCCCCGAAAAGGCACTGTTAGTCTCACATTGGGACTTTGAAGGTTCTGGGGAGGTTAGGGATGGGGTTTGTTAAGTCATCCTGGAGCTTCGGGCTGTGAGGCATGCTGGAGCAGAGGACTTAGAGCCATTCGGAAACTAGGCTCAAGGGCTGAGCAATAGGGTAAGCTGACCAGATGCTGGGAAAGTGGGGAAGGTCTGTGAGTGGAAACTAGGACGCTGAGCAGTCCCACATCAGAAGGTTTGCAAGCGAGAGCAAGATTGACTTGCTGTTGAAATGGTGGACTTTGTTTCTGTTTTTGAAGCAAACAGTTCAGTACAGGACTCTGTGAGGGGTAAAGCAAGACTAGACAAGGTGGGACTTCCCTGATGGCACAGTGGCTAAGAATCCACCTGCCAATGCAGGGGACACAGGTTCAATCCCTGGTCCGGGAAGATCCCACATTGCTGTGGAGCAGCTAAGCCTGTGTGCCACAACTACTGAGGCTGTGCTCTAGAGCCTGCGAGCCACAACGACTGAGCCCACGAGCCACAACTACTGAGCCTTCATACCACAACTACTGAAGTCCACGTGCCTAGAGCTCGTGCTACGCAAAAAGAGAAGCCATCGCAATGAGAAGCCCGTGCACCACAACGAAGAGTAGCCCCTGCTCGCCACAGCTAGAGAAAGCCCGCGCGCAGCAAGGAAGACCCAATGCAGCCAAAAAA
>NW_020174561.1:12504514-12562543 GCF_003031525.2 Neophocaena asiaeorientalis asiaeorientalis
AAGGAAGACCCAATGCAGCCAAAAAAAAAAAAAAAAAAAAAGACTAGACAAGGTTATCTTTAAAGATGAGGGTGGAGGTTTTTTAAATTTTTATTTATTTTTTATTATTTATTTATTTATTTTGGTGTGCCGGGTCTTAGTTGCAGCATGTGGACTCTTAGTTGCGCCATGCGTGTGGGATCTAGTTCCCCAACTAGGGATGGAACCGGGCCCCCTGCATTGGGAGTGGGGAGTCCCACCTACTGGACCATGTGGGAAGTCCCTGGAACCAGTGTTGACAGGAAAAATTCTTCCTTCTTTCCTTTCTCCCTCCCTCCCTCCCTTCCTTCCCCTTCTTCCTATACTCCATTATAGGCTATTACTAGATAATCGCTATAGTTCTCTGTGCTGTATATACAGTATATCCTTGCTGCTTATCTATTTTATACGTTATAGTTTGTATCTGTTAATCCCATACCCCTAATTTGTTCCTCCTCACTTCCCTCTCCCCTTTGGTAACCACAAGTTTGTTTTCTGTAAAAGTCTTTGAGTCTGTTTCTGTTTTGCATATACATTCATTTATATATATATATTGAGATTCCACATAGAAGGGATATCATACAGTATTTGTCTGACTTATTTCACTAAGCATAACATTCTCTAGGTCCATCCACGTAGCTGCAAATGACAGTATTTCATTCTTTTTTATGGCTAAGTAATATTCCATTGTATAGCTGTACCACATCTTCTTAATCTAATTGTGTGTTGATGGGTACTTGGTTTGCTTTCATATTTTGGCTGTTGTAAATAGTGCTGGTATGAATATTGGGGTGCATATATCTCTTCAAATTAGGGTTTTTGTTTTTTCCAGATAGTCATATGGTAGTTCTATTTTCAGTTTTTCTGAGGAAACTATACTGTTTTACACAGTGGCATGAGGGTTCCCTTTTCTCCACATCCTCTCCAACATTTGTTATTTGTACACTTTTTGATAATAGCCATTCTGACAGGTGTGAGGTGATATCTCATTGTTGTTTTGATTTGCATTTCTCAGAAAGACTCATTTTTTTTTTTTGCGGTATGTGGGCCTCTCACTGTTGTGGCCTCTCCCGTTGCGGAGCACAGGCTCCAGACGCACAGGCTCAGCGGCCATGGCTCATGGGCCTAGCCGCTCTGTGGCACATGGGATCTTCCCGGACCGGGGCACGAACCTGTGTCCCCTGCATCGGCAGGTGGACTCTCAACCACTGTGCCACCAGGGAAGCCCCAAGACTCATTCTTTTTTAAACAGTTTTTTAAAAAATTGAAGTATAGTTAACTTACAATGTTGTGTTAGCTTCAGGTGTACAGGAAAATGATTCAGTTATATATATATTCTTTTTCAGATTCTTTTCCATTATAGTTTATTACAAGACATTGAGTATAGTTCCCTATACAGTAGGTCCTTGTTATTTATCTATTTTATACATAGTAGTGTGTATATGTTAATCCCAGTCTCCTATTTTATCCCCTAACTCCCCCTACCCCCGCCCCACACACCACACTGTCCCCTCAGGTAACCGTAAGTTTGTTTTCTATGTCTGTGAAAAAAGACTCATTCTTGAAGTAAAGATAATTGAGAATATTGAAACCATTTATCCATGAACTACCTAATTGTTGGGTAATTTGTACTCTGATATTTCTGTCAACTATAGTAAAACATTTGCATGTTTTTATGCATTTACCACTGCAATTGCAATATGCATTTGTCATTTTGGGAGATGCTTGGTTAAAAAGGTAGTGTTAGGGTCCTAGGAGGAGAAATTCCTCAGGCAGGGAAGTATTTCAAAGCTTTGGAGTCCCAGTTAGGTTCAAATCCACACCTAGGCTCTTACTAGTATTGTTATTTTCAGAAAATTACGTAACTTCTCTTAAGTCAATATTTTCTTTTCTAAAATGGTGTACAGTAGTGCTTTTGTGAGGATTAGATAATGCATGTGAAGCACTTGGTACCTTGCCTGGCCCATAGTAAATGTTCAGTGGACGTCAGCAGCTATTGCCTCTTCCCATCCTCCCCAAGGATGTGCCAAGCACATGCCGTTGAACCTGACCCAGACACCTCTGGGGGTTGCCCTTAGGGCATATTTCAGAAGCCTCTGCGTACTTGCCAAGCAGATCTGGTGGCTTGGCCAGATTCTATTCTATTCTGTTCCTATTTTCTCTAGCAGTATTTTTCATCCTTCTTCCAGATGTACTGAATCCAGGGAATAGGTACCTTAGAAACAATGTCTTCTAATATGAGATTAATCTTCTTTTCCCAGCTTATGTGAACTTCTGTTCCCCTGTCGGTGATAGAATGTTCTCTTCTTTGGTAGTCTTATTATATGCAAAATAAGGATACTCTGTATACTTTTTATAATGTTGTTTTCTTCTCCTTTTCTTTTAATTTTCCTAGTAAGATGTTTCTTTCTTTTCTATAGAAACTTTAAGACCCGATATTTTCATACACAGAGAGACAGACCCATGTTGGCATGTGATAACAGAGAAGTTATTATGTGTGCTCTAAATCTGTACTCTGAAGGGCCCAACTGCTGAAAATACGATTGTTTTGCATTTTCCCCCCTTAGTGCCTGGCTTATATCAGCCTACGGGCTCAATCCTTGAGCATAGAAATAGTGATATATTCAAGTGGGAAGCCAAGAATTCATAATGACAAAGGGACGGCAGTGACACTCTCTTGCAGAGCGTGGGACTGGTCCTGCAGCTGCACCATCTTTTACTCCACAGATGTTAAAGAATCATAAATCCTTGTTGACTGGCATGAAAAATTTCCATGGAGAGTCTCTCTATCCACATGCCAGAAAGAGAAGTGTTAGCAAATAGCGCTTCTTAAAATGTGAGAAAAAGAAATTAAAAAGTATCATTCAAATAACCAGGAACCGAGCAAGACAAAGCAATAGAGCATAATTGAGAATGTGGACCCTGTAGCCACACTGCCTGGGTTCGAATCAAGTTCTGCAACTTAGTAGCTGCATGACCCTGAGCTAGTCATTCAGCCTTTGTGTGCCCCATCATACAGAGTAGGATGTTAGCTATTATCTCATAGTCTTATCTTGAAAATTAACAGGGTTAACATTTATAAAGTGTTCAGAATGATACCTGGCACTACATAAGTATTTGTTAAATATTAAATACTGAAAATGATAATAATGGGTATTTGCTGAGCTGGTTGGTTGGCATGTTTCTGCGTAAGACTAAAACACAATTAAGCATTGGTTAAATAAATTCCATGATTCATAAAATCTATTGGCTAATATTTTGAAACTTCATACATTTCACTTCTCAAATATCTTCAGCCTAAGCACAATATTTGACATACTCAGAATAACATAAAATCACTTATATTTTTTCTTCAATTCTAAGTCTGAGGCATTCTGCTCCTTCCCACAATCTTTTTATCTTTTTATTATTTTTGGCTGCACTGGGACTTAGTTGTGGCATGTGGGATCTTTGTTGCGGCACGTGGGATCTTTTATTGCATGTGGGCTTCTCTCTAGTTGTGGTGTGTGGGTTGGGTTTTCTCTCTCTAGTTGGGGCCTGTGGGCTCATTAGTTGTGGCACGGGCTTAGTT
This sequence comes from Neophocaena asiaeorientalis asiaeorientalis, assembly GCF_003031525.2. NCBI lineage: Eukaryota > Metazoa > Chordata > Mammalia > Artiodactyla > Phocoenidae > Neophocaena > Neophocaena asiaeorientalis. The sequence goes on from NW_020174561.1 coordinate 12,508,104, forward strand.
GCCCCGTGGCATGTGGGATCTTAGTTCCCCGACCAGGGATTGAACCTGCGTCCCCCTTCATTTGAAGGCGGATTCTTTACCACTCGACCACCAGGGAAGTCCCCCCACAATCTTTAATGTCTGAAAATTGTATGTATCTTAAAATCCATAGATGTACTTAATGTAGTGTTCCCCCTGCCCCCATAAAGCTCTTATTTAATTAATGTTGCAATTTTTTTAAAACATTGATCTTGTCTTTGAATAGGAAACATAGTGATTCATGAGTCCACACAAATGTGCTTATGTATCTTCAGTTGGAAAATACAAAATTAATGTCTAGGAATAAGGGAGTTGATACACCTACCTGTTGAAGGGAGGAGCAGCATACTCAGTGGCCAGAGCCTTCATGTTAGTTCCAGGACATCAGACTTTAGAGCTCCAGAGGCTTCATTGTATTCACAAAACCCTGGAGTTAATGTTACACCTTTTGGTCCAGTAGTTGTGAGACCCATAATCACTGAATTGGATGTGGCAATGGATTTGTATTGACATGAACCTAGAGGTCATTCCTTTAAGAACTTTAATCATTTTAGGATCTGGGAAGAATAACTGAGGTAGGGGTTCATAATCAGGGAGCCCATGGACAGAATTCTAGAGTCTCTGAACTTGGATGGGAAAAAAAAATTTCATTTTTCACTAATTCCTAAATAAAACTTAGAATTTACTTTAAGTATGAATGTAGGCAACAATCATAGTAGCATTTAGCCTTTGAAATTATAGTACTTATGAAATATGCTACTACATCCTGTTATTCACTGTGGCAATAAAGAAGCACAAATAAAACTATATTAGAATTTGTTCTTTTTGTTGTTGTTGTTGATGCGCGGGCCTCTCACTGTTGTGGCCTCTCCCGTTGCGGAGCGCAGGCTCCGGACGCGCAGGCTCAGCGGCCATGGCTCACGGGCCCAGCCACTCCGCGACATGTGGGATCTTCCTGGACCGGGGCACGAACCCGTGTCCCCTGCATCGGCAGGCGGACTCTCAACCACTGTGCCACCAGGGAAGCCCTGTGTTCCTTTTTAATCCTGTGTTTTTTATGCTTGTAAAAACATTACTCTGAGAAGTGGGCCCTAGATTTCACCAGATTGCCAAAGGACTCTGGGGTAAAAAAGTTAAGAACCCTGTTTTCTGGTAGTTTGCTTCTCTGATGGTCCTGATTCTTAGCCATGCTTATGTTTTCTTCTGCACCGTGTCTCTCTGCCTGCGCTCTGGAGAGCTGATATACGGACTTTGAAAAGTTCAGCATCAATCCCATCTCTAGAATCTGTTCTATATTCTTGACTCTGGCAACAAGGATTCTTTGTCTGGCTTTGCCTGTGGTTTACATGTCTTAAATAAGAGGAGACTTTAGCTCTTCTGCCTCTCTAGGGCAGTACTGTCTTCAGAAACTTCTAGTGAAAGGTGCTGATTCATGACAGTTTATTGGAAAGCTGGACGCTGTGAAAGCAAGACCCAGAAAGCAGAGAACATTTAGCCATGGGAGTGTGGAGGAGGGGAACGAGAGTGTGTGCTTGTACAAAGGGATAATATTGAGGCCCGAGGGGAGAGCTGGTGGAGGCTGTGAAATGAGATGGGGAAATAGGAAGTCGAGTGGAATAATAAGAAGATGGAGAGGTAATTAAATTGAGGTTTTCCAGCCTACTCCTGATGGAGACTTCTCCTTATCAAAATCTACGTTTGTTCCTGGGAACTGTTCCTGTGTAGTTAAGGATGGATTCTTCACCCGTGTCTATAATTACTTCACTGTGGAGCTTTTGTGACTCAAGGCTTTCTGTGAAGGCTTTCTTACCTTCCAGATAACTCCCTTATTTTAGCTCACGTTGTTGCCAGAATCTTCTGATGTGGTATTACCAGATTTTATACCAAACCGGGCAAAATAGGCCAACTTTTGACTTGTAGGAAATATTGTCTACCTTTGAGGGTATTTCGAGGTATTGGGCATGGAAATGGGTAAAAAATAATTCCAGAAGAAAATATTTTTAGGCAGACTATCCAGTAACAATAAGAATGTTGAGTCTTTGTGAAGCCAAAAGAGAAAAGTTACAGGTCAATTGGGTGAGGCCAGAATGTGAAGTGACACGCATGTACTGATATATCTATAAATGGCTGTGCTTAAAAATTAATTCTAGGGATTAATCTAGGAATTAAAAAAATGTTTATTCCAGTAATAACAATATTTATTCTAGTAATAGATCTGAGCCTAGGTTCAGATCTCCTTGAAATTCCTGCCTTTTGTTTGGCATTCCTGAAGTTGGGGTGACCAGAAAGGAGGGGGATCAAGTTTTGCCAGTTTATTAAGGAAAGCCTTGGTAAACGCCTTGCAGGATGACCAAGCTCTGGGGACTTCTGTAGCTTTGTGATGGAGATTTCAAAACTCCTCCCCATGCGAGCCTTAGAAAAGGCTGATTTTACAAAATCTTTCTGGCAAAGCATTTAACATCCAACTGCTTCCCAAAGCTGAGTCCCTCTTTAAAGTCACCTTGGATTCCTGCTGCAAAAACTGATGGATGTTGTTAAGTGTGATAAATGCTGCCACACTGTGATTTTAGATGTCGGATCTGTCTACAGTTACGTGGGCCACTCACTGTAGGAGGCACATTTTATCCTGTTAGACTATTATGTCTTCCAGTCTATTTCATTTTCTGTTTTGGAAATAAACATTTGAACACATTCTAATGAAGTATGCAGTTTAAGAGAAGCTAGATGACATCAAATAATAGATTGTCATAAATATATTTTTGCATACTTGCTCTCCCACCCTTCCCCCACTTTGTTTTAATTTTTTGACTTGGATGCTGTGACCTGGGCTTCCAATTTGAAAGGCAAAGTCAGATGAAAATAAGCATTTCCATGCAAATCATGTTTCTAAAATCATCCCTGGAGTGCCTGTATGTCTAGTGGAATGCAAAGCATACTAGAGAAAAGGATGAAATTAGGTGAGCCTGAAGGAAGTATAAAAATCCAGTTTAATGACCCTGTTTGGTTTTTATACAGATTAACTGTTATCAAGTAAGGAATGGTAAATCCGTCTGGAATTTCTCATCCTCTGAATAGCCAGTTTGGGCACTATAAACTGAGAGGACTTCTGTTGTATCTCTGAACATATAACACGGCAGTATTGGAAACCCTGAGGCCCTTTTCCTGAACAACGTATGCTTGCATGTAGCTCGGTTATACGTGAGCTGAACCAATCTCAGGTCTAGGATGGGAGTTTATTAGTCTGTGTGTATGTGCCTGTGTATGTTGTTGAAGAGAGGTTTTAAGGCCTGGAGTAATGAGACGTGGCCAGTTAGAGCAAAGCATTGCTTAGGGATGTGGTTTCATGATCACAGCCTGATCTTGAACACTTATATTTACGGAATACCCTCATTACAGACCTTGAGTAGACGAGCTGTCTTCCATTCACACTTGCCTTGCCTTTCTGCACTGCTTTCTTGCTGTTCGTTCCCTTCCCCTTTGACACCTACTACCTTTATCGCTTCCCAAGGTGCCCAGTCCCCGCCTCAGCTCCTACAGTGTCCCTCCTTCTCACAACATAAATATTGTTTCCTCACAGAGGGAGCTGCCCTTACAGAGGCCCAAGAAGAGGTCTGAGTTTATAGCTTATAAAGTATAGCACTCTTTAAAATTTTAACAAGCAAAAGTGTTTCATAACCCAGTAGGAAATAAATCTCTGATGATGAAACCCAGGCTTTTGGAAAAGGAGGTCCTTTGGGGGTGGGATCCCGCTTTTCACACCTTGGTGCTTTGTCTGTCCTGATAGCCCCGATAGCTTCCTTGATGTTGGCAAGCATTCCAAGGAGAGTGAGCATACCGCAGAGTGCTTCATAGGGATGGCATTTCGGTATAGGGCGCGATTCCGGGATACCTCTGATGGAAAGACACTTGGTTCCAAAACCACCAGGGTATTTTCCCAGCTGTGCCAGAAATCTGGGTAAATGAGCATTAGATTATTAGTTTTGGCATCGTGGCACTGAACCACAAAGCTCTGTGGCCGCTGCTCTTGCTACTTGCTGACCTGGCATCCTGGAGAGCCCCTGGTCCGCCTGGACCTGACTCAAGCTGCAGCTGTGAGCTGGGTGCCTGCTACCATCCACATTGGCAAGTGTGGGAAATGCCAAGAGGCCTGGCAAGTTTTAGTGTGGCCTTTGGAGCTTCACTGAGCCATATGGTGCTAAAATGTCAAACTGTTCCTGAGTGTGGGCCACGATTGAGGAGGCTAGATAGAGAAAACACACTTCGCATAAAAGGATCGGCTGAGATTGTTTATTCCCCAGCCACTGGCTTTATCACTTGGTTACTTTAACCAACACTTATTAAGTAGTCTTTGCTTGATAGTGAGCTACTCATATTGTGGGAGGTATCAAAAAATAAAATCACCTGATGTTTCTTATTGGCAAGGATTATATCTCCCAGGGTTCGTGTATCTTGCATGTAATAAACTGTCAGCAGCAGAAGGTGAAATGAATGGATGATTTATAAATAGAATCGAATGGGAAACAATCGTATTAGAAACTGAAGAAAGATCTTGAAGAAAAACTATTGAAGAAACTACTGAAGAAAGATCTTGAAGAAAAACTATTGAAGAAATTAAGTCCCCACAAAGAGGATAACATACTTAGGCTGTGGTTGCAGAGATCTTACTGGAAACCACGCCTTCTCCTCGTTTCCAGTTCGGCTTCTTGCTGATGGATTGACATAATGCCTTGAGAAGTTTACAGTCTGTGTAGGAAGAGAAAACATAACAGGGACTTACAGATGATCCAAATCAGAACATCTACAAGTGCTAAGTGATTGAGGCCAAAGGCGATGTGCAAGTCCGAAGGGAGAGAGAAGGAGCTGAGTGATGTGGTTCAGATGAGGTTAGTCCTGGCAGGCTTCCTAGGGGACGTGGCTGGTCTTGGATTTGGCCCATTAGCTCTTCCCAGTCCCTCTCTCTGGACCTTTACATAAACACAATTTTCTCATAGCACAAGGAATCTGCCTGGTTGGAAAGAAGAGGAAGTAAAAGATGTTTGAACTCAGAGGGTTTTTTCCCCCCCTCATACTTTAGGGGACCTCAAACTTTTAGATGTGCCCCTCCATGCATAGAGTTAAATCTTAGGTTCAGTTTAACCCTATGAAAAAGACAAGTCATTACATATATTGGACAGAGAAGTGCTATAACTTGAGAGGCTTTTTGACTCTAATGAACTTTTGCTGTCTTTTCAATTTAAATAACTTCTTCCTGTCTTGGTTCATAAATATTCAAAGAATTGCTTTGATTTTTTACTTAACATATGTAAGTTCATATGTAAGCTTGACCATATGTAAGCTCAACTATTTGAGGCGTTCTAAACAGCTGTGTTCACATGGCGGAGCTGTGACATTTCTGGGCTTGGGTGCTGAGGAGCTAGCCTCTTCCTGTTCACAGGCCTAGTCTGTGTCTGGTATTTAGCCCACAGCTTTGTAGTCGTATGGGGAGATTGCTTTGAGTGGCCCCAAAGAATGTATTCTTTTTCTTTTTTAAAAACCGTTTATTTTGAACTAATTTTAGAAGTACAGAATTGCAAAATTATACAGAATCCCCTTACATCTCTCACGCATTACCATAGTATAACTGTCACCTCCACTTGTCCACCCCCAGAGGAAGCCTCATACTTGTCCACAAGAAGACACGTGTAGGAATGTGCTTTCTTGCATTGTGCATAATGTGAACTAAATATCTAATAGCAAACAAATGGATAAATACCCTGCGTTATTTTCATGCAATGGAATGTTATGCAATACGGAAAGAAATAAATGTCAAACGCATCACAGCGAGAAAATAAAAGCCAGTTGCAGAACGGTGTATACACCTTACGATACCATTTACTTCAGGCTTAAAAGCATGCAAAGTGGTATTAGATGCTATACACGCATGTGAAGTAACAGTGTAAACCGTGCCACAGACATGTGAATGATACACACAAAATTCAGGATTCCGGTTTCTTCTATAAGTGGTAAATACTTACGAGTATCGTGTACCTTCTGAGTTGAAAGGCAGAGGAGAGAGGCGTCAGTTGAATTACTGGCTCATTTACATGCGTGAGCCCTTCAGTATGTCTTTAGTTTTCTGTGTCACATTTTCTCCACCTGTAAAGTTTCCATGGCTGCCTTTACGAGCCTATTCTAACATCCAGAAATGAAAAATCAGAGCGTCAAACGCTTCAGGATGAGGACTGTAGACAAAAGGTAAGCAAAATTGTCTGTGGCCCTGTATTCTGCCAGAATTGATGTCCTGGCTGCCCCACTTACTAGTCATGTGACCTTACCTTCTATGCTGCAGTTTCCTGATCTGCAAAAAAGGGCATAATAATAGTACCTGCCTATGGCGATGTTTTCAAGACTAAATGAATTACTGCATGTAGGATCTGTAGAGCCTGTTTTCCTCCTCTCTCCCATCTGGCTTACAGACTTGTTTTATTTGATCTCGGTAGGACTGGATTACAGGATGCTTTAAATTTGATTGGGGGGAGGTTACCTTTAAAAAGTATGGATTTCTGGTTTCTCTTGAACAAATGGAACATCTACTGGCACTGGTTCCCCATTGCAGCCTGGCAACACTGCTGTCCCCTGTAGGTAGAAGTGTCCACTGTTCAGTGTAATTCCCAGCAACTCCCTCATGTCTTCTGGGCACTGAGACAGCCTGTTCATTGCTATCTGATGTCTAACAGCCACTCTCCCCAGTGACATTACCTACTTGGCCCCCACTGGCATTTGTGTTTACAATCCTGATTTTAAAAGGTCTGTAGTGATGCAAATAGGGAACCCCATTATGTAATGGGGCTTTCCAAAGAAATAGAACTGGTGAGAAATAAATATATATATATATATATATTTATATTTATGTTATATCACTTTATATATAAGGAAACCCTTGGACAAGAATTGATGCTGCAGTTTTGAGGCAGAATTTCTTCAGGACCGCAGTGTTTTCTTTTAAGGCCTTTCAAATGGTCAGATGAGGCCCCATCCACATTATCAAGAATAATTGTCTTACCAAAGTCAGCTCATTACAGATATTACCATATCTACAAAATACCTTCAGAGCAGTTAGTTTTGATTAGATCAGTGTTTGATTGGATAACTGGGTACTATAGCCTAGCCAAGTTGACACATGAAACTAACCATCACAGATTACATTTTTTAGAGCAGTCTTATATATATGTGGCACCTGTAGACTTTCTTCTGTCCTTTATAGTAGAGGATGGTGGTGGCATTTAGGATATTTTGAAGGAGTTGAGTGTAAAAAACTCTGAGAACCTCTGAGCTTTGCAAATAAAGCTGTTATGTCTGGGTTGGGATCTCAGAGGCTGCATGTTGGTGACTGATGATGCAGAGTGCTTCCTCCAGGTGGGGTGTGACAGGAGATCCTGGGTTTGGCAGCACTGCCTATGCCACTCAGGGTTGGAAATAATCATGCATAGACTCTCAGGGGAGTTTTGAAGGAAAACAGGGTGTTTAGGAAGAACTAGATTTCTATACCAGTTGTAGAGCCTCCTACAAACCAGGTGTACAGGTGTGTGCTGTTCCTGCTTCAGGTCAGGTACTAATGCCGGTTCTGAGTACCTGTACCCACTGTTAGCCTCATCCGGCTTCATGCATTGGAAGGCTGCCAACAAAGCTCAAAGGGAATTCTCCCAAAGCCTTCTTTGTTTCTCAGAGCTTTTTGCAAAACTGCTAAAGAGAAGCTGAAAGGCGAGGCAGAAACAATCTTCCATGTGTGTTTGTCTCTGCATTATTATTTTTTGTAATGCATCAGGTAAGATGATTTTGAGCTTAGCTTTTTATTTGCAGAGAGTAGGTGAATAGGGAGTTTGAATAAAGCCTCAAGACTCCATTTCTACATGTCTTGTGCTAATTCACAACAACTTAAAATCCTGAATATTTGTGTTTTATTTCTATGAAAAAATAGACTGGCTAGGAGATCCAAAGTTAATCTTAAGGAATGACACAAAAACCCCAGCAGCTCAGCCTCAGAGTTTTAATCTCAAAAAGTATGTTCTGTGTAGGACATACTAAGCCACCGAGGAGCAAGCATGTAGGAGCTATGTTCGTGGGCTCTGGGTGTAGTCTGGACATCGGCTGCTTGGCGTGAGGGACAGTGTCCTACGGATGGCAGGTAGAGGCACCAATGTTTCTACATTTCAGAGCTGCCTGTTCGAGGGGAGAGCATAGAGCCTTGTATTGTAACTGATCTTCTACTTGTATCCTTCATTAGAACCACGAAGGGTTAGCCTTGATTTTTCTTGGGAGAATTCCCAGCTGCATTAATTTTTATTCTTGGACTAGGTCAGTAGGAAGGAAGGGCAGTGAATTTGGACTTGGGAGCTGGGTGTCCTATCTTGGCTTGAGTGGTACCTTAACTTCACAGCCTTAGGCAGGTCGCTTGGGCCTTTCCTTCCTTCTCTTAACCACAAGGGGGTTGAATGGGATGGTAACTAAAATTCTGGAGGTACTATATTTTCCTTGCTCTATAAACTGCGCCTTGGCAAAAACTTGTAAATTGGTTGGAGTCTCTCACAGTCCCTGATTCCTCTACTTTTCCTTCAGCTAACATCCTCTCTTTATTTAGTGGTGACCTGTGGTCTAGCGCATCACCTGCTGTCTTGTCAGTATTTCCATTCTCTCGCTCTCTTCAAGCCCCAGACTCAGCTATCTCCGTTTCTCCTCCTCAAGGACTTTACTGTCCTTTCAGAATATCTTTGTCGGTTCCCTTAGTTGTATGGCTTTGACTCCCCGCCACCACCCCCTCCCCCCCCAGGAAAACTTGTAATTATCACTGTTAACCTGTAAAGCACTTACTGTTTTGTCACACCAAGCTACAGAATTATCAGCCTGCTGCTGAATTTGTTAATGTGATACTTTTCCCATTCCCTCTCATTTTAGATTAGATAAAATGAAATTGCATTCTTACGTATTCTAAGGTTAGACTTAGCTATTGCCCTTTTCCTAAGCTGTGTCTTGTCCACATGTTGTCCTTAATATTTCACAAATACTCAAAATACTTTTGAGGACACTACTGCATAAAGAAACAATGGGAGTGCCTGCTATTGTGATTAATGGTTACTGGAACTAGAAATTCTTTTTTCTTGTGGCAGACTGCCTGGCTTTGGGGACTCATAATGGTTTTATTCAAAGGAATCACCCCTCTTGGGGGGTATTTTCGTGCTTCCTACTTTACACCCAGGAGGTAGCTTCTTTGTCAGTTTAGAGGTAGCTAGACTCCATGCCACTTGCAGTTTGTTTCCTGAATCCCTGAGAACCGGGTTTTTTTTTGTTTTTAGAAAGTGACATAGGTGCTTTTATTGTCCCCACTTTACAAAGACGGTTACTGAGGCATGGAGGGGCTTCGTGGCATAGCGACGGTCAGAGTCAGCAGAACCCTTCTCGGGGTTGTTAGGCAGGTGAAATGACATATGGAATGAAAACTGCTTATTGATCTGTTGTTCTGTCTGCTTCAGCCAGGGCTGAGCAAGCTTCACACGTTCTGTTTTTTCTAGTCTAGATATACCATCTGGCCTGAGACCCGGGCACCTTTATGAAGTCCTGTTTGGACTTAGCTGATTATCTAGGTGGGTGTTGGAAGCCAGTCTGGCATGTAGGCCCTGGACTTACCATCCTCTTGCAACGGCCCAGGAGTCGCTGCTTGTCTGACTTCAGAGCTGCTACCAGCTGGAAGCCGAGGTTTTGAAAGTGTATAAATTGGTTGCAGGAGTTGCTCCTGCTGGTGGTGCTGCCAGCTTCTTGCAGGGCAGGCAGTTGTGGTGGAGTTGGGTGTGGCCAGGGATGCTGCGAGCGGCTCCTCTCACAATCGGGTTGTGTAATGAGCTTTTCCAATCTATTTGGAGTCAGCAACCACTCATGGCCTCTTCCTGTAGGGTGTTCTGCCATTCTGGTATTCATCCTTGAGCTCTACGTGTGTTACCTGAATATATAAATTGTAACATTTCTTCTGCAGATTCTCTCTTGGTCTTTCTACATTAGCTCTACCAAAGAGAATAAAGCCCGTGCTCTCTATTCAGTGTCAAGAGTAAGGGCAATAATTGTCCTTCGGTTTAATATTCCAGCCAAACCACTGAGGGTATATTGGTTCCTTTTTGGATAAAACATATCTTAGGAGGATGTTGACAGGTTGGAGTGACCCAGAAGTGGGCAGGTGTTTTATTAGAAACCATGTCATGTGGAGGATGATTGTAGGGAGGGGATTTTTTAGTCTAGAGGTAGATGATGATAATGGCTAACACTTTACTGAATGTTGATTGCGTGTCAAGCAGTGTGCAAAGGATTTTACATGTGTTATCCCATGTACTTATCATACAAAAAGCCTGTGAGGCAGGTATGGCTGTTAGCCCCATTATGCAGATGAGGGAACTGAAGTACTGAGTTCCATTTTTCTTTCTGGTAAAGTTCAGACTTTTTGGCCCAGCGCTGGGGATATTCTACACTTGCACTCACCTCATCTTGTTTGCCTTTTTGCTTCTTTCCCAGATCCTACAGCTGAATCCCGTTGTGCTTCCCCATTGAAAAGGAATTATGAGATATCATAAATAAAAGCTCATAGCCCAGTGTCAGCATACATACTAGACCTCTGGGAAATGTCAGTGGTCTCTTCTCATTTTTCAAATTATCCATCCATCTCTGCTTTTCAAAATCCTATTCATCCTTCAGGACCCAATTTAAATGTGATCTCCTCCAGAAAACCCTGCCTGATCTCATAAACCGGTGATAATCTGCCCCTTCTTGACTCCTAGAGTACTCTGTTTATTTCATCCTGATGGCGTTTACAACATTTGACCTTGAACTCTCGTTTCCGGTCTTTTGTCCACCACCTGATTATAAACTCGGAGGGGCGGAGGCGAATCGTGTTCCCCAACGTCATCCTCCAGCAGAGACCTTGACACGTAGCAGGTGTCACAGAAATATGTGGATAAGTGAATGAGTTATGGCATTTCATGACAGACTTCTCTTTTCATAAATGTCTGGATTAAGCTAACAAAAATTATTTTGTGTTCCCTGAGCGCATTGTACTTGTCTGTGGGAGTGGGAATTGTGGCATGATTTTAGGCTGAGTGATTTACAAGCCAACCTGGGATTGCAGACATGAAATAAACCACAGAGAGAAAAATCCACAAGCAGATAATGGCTTTTTGTGTGTTGCTAGTCCTTCATAGTTTCTATTTAAAAAAAAAAAAAAAGTGAAAACACTTCTATTAGACATAAAACAAGTTTCATTTATTTTGTTCTCAATTTCTTCAGAGCTTTGAAATTATGCAAGCTATTGATTTGGGTTATAAACTACAGTGAGCTAAAAACTTCTGAGAGTATGTTTAATTTACAGTGACATCTTTGGAAATGGGCCCAAATAATTCTCCTTCAAACCTATGGCAGTGGTGTATGACACGAGAGAAAAATCTGATTAGTTCTTGACTGTTGCCTAATGCTTGGTTTTCTCCTTTGGGCTGCAGATTTCGATGATTATTTGGGGGGCAGGTGGCCTGTGATTAGGATGAATGTGGAAGAGAACTGACAGGGATAGTTGATGTTTTATATTATTTTCTATACCGATTGGCCTTTTCAGTTGGCCTTTCAGATATTCCTGGGCAAGCAACAAAATTGTTTTTCATCATTATATATTTGGGGTAATTTAGAGTGGTTTAATTTTTTGATGAGAGGAATGATTAGAATTTTATAACCCTTGGAAAAGAGAGTTAGAAAAAGCTTTTTTTTTTGCTCTTTAAACATTTCTGGTGGTTGGATTTCTATTCTATATGCTCTTTAATTCCTTGCATAATAGTCTGCATGCAGCTTAAGACAGCAGGCTGTCAACTGAGTGGATATAATAGTCAATTCTTGGATTGATGGCTTTCTGTTGATTAAGGGAAATAGGATGTAGAAGGAATAAGAACTTGCTTTAGGGAATAAAATTTAATAAATAAGTTAGGCTAATTGGATATTAGAATAAATTTAATGTGTCTGATGTAATCTTTCCATTCAGAAAGTAATTTTTTTCTCAAATACCTACTATATATATGGTTGTATGTCAGGGAAGTGTAAAGAAAGAGATAGATGATAGATAGATAGATAGGGATATTTTAATGCCCTAGTTTTGACAAAAGCATAAAGAAGGAGAGAAAGGAAAAGCTTAAATGGATAATAATAAGCCATTTACTTCCATGGTTTTAGCTATCTTTAAATGACTTAAAGTTCAGTCCATCTGAATCAATGAGCTTTATCAATAAGCTTGAATCATATTTACTTGAAAAATACACTGACTTTTAATTTAGCAATGTAAAAGAATCAATTTAAAGAGCCCCGATCAGAATAATTATGTCGTAGTTAAAGCAGATTATGTCCTAGTTAAGGCAAAATTGATTGACTAAGGATTTAGAAATAGTGAATTATACAGAAAGGACTTTATTCAATAAAGATTGTATTTTTATTTGAAGTTTATTTGTGTATATATGTTCTAAGGGTGAAACAAGTTTTAATAGCAATCAAGGATAAATGATTAAGAAAATTATGGAAGTAAATGTTTTCTTATCATGATACATTACTGCTACTCTGAGATATGCCTGATTGAATCATAGGTCAGGCATTTTTCTTACTAAAAAGATAACACACATGAGGATTTTTTTTTTTTTTTTTTTGCGGTATGCAGGCCTCTCACTGTTGTGGCCTCTCCCGTTGTGGAGCACAGGCTCCGGATGCTCAGGCTTAGCGGCTGTGGCTCACGGGCCCAGCCACTCCGCAGCATGTGGGATCTTCCCGGACCGGGGCACGAACCCGTGTCCCCTGCATCGGCAGGCGGACTCTCAACCACTGCGTCACCAGGGAAGCCCCACGTGAGGATTTTTGAAACATACCTTGATATACTTAACCATTTTAGTATCCACTTCTTTACTTTTCTGGTCTTAGATATTTTATCTATTTTAATTTTTTAAAGTCATTTGAAATATTAGTAAAAACCCTTCTACGGTTCATTGGGTCAGTCCCGCAGTTCATGGGGTCAGGACGCCATGTTCAAGTCTGATGTCTCTAGAACAGATCGCTTTAAGAGATATAGGATCTTGATGGTTTTGGATGGTGGATTTACCCCTTCTTCAATTTGTTGCTGTTATGCAGGCTTTCCACGCCTCAAGGACGAGGAATGTTGTTATTGTAAAGGCTCAGCCCATTTTATTAATTTTCTTTATCTTGAGACTAAGTGTAAAGGGTTTGGGGCTTCATCTAATTACAGCTGAAATGATTCTGAAACATCGTAATGGAGTGAAGAATTCAAAGTAATGTGAATAGTATGAATAGTGCATTTATATTTTTCAAAATATCAAGTTGACATGATCCAAAGTAGTGGCTTTTTATTTTAAAAACCAAATCTTGTTCAGCACTATGGTAAAAGTTTCACCAAATAATAGTTAACCTGACAATATGTGATACATTCTAATATATTCCTTTCCATCCTGTTCCATTCCATTGCACTTTATGCCGTTCAAAAAGTTGATTTCACGAACCATTTTAGGAACCAGCAATGAGATACAACTCACAGTTTGAGAACCATCGATTCAGAGTAATAAACACCTGCCTGTATGTGATGCTTTTCCGAAAAGCAATCTTTGTCCTTTATAAGTGTACATCCAAGCAGCCTTTTTATACCATATTCTTTTTTCATTCAGGCAAGGAGATGTAAGACCCAAATCCTCATTATAAGATTAAACAAGAAAGCATGGCTTATGTATTTGAGGAAGTTTGAGAAGACTCATGACAGAAACATTTATGGACTGGCAAGATACATTCTGCCTCCGTCAGTCCTGGATTCTACTCTGGTTTCTTTCTATACATGTTTCTGCATGTTGGAGGCTTGGTGGCTCTCACAGGTAGCCACATCTTCCTCATCCTCTAACACTTGAGAGATAGAGATATGACCTGTGTCCGTATTCTGGGAATTAGGTTGGAATGAAGAAATAGAAGTCTCAGGGGTACTTTAGTATTACAGATGTCAATAATTCTTCTGGAATTTAAGGGTATGTGGTGATTCTGGAATTTGGGTTTCTAAATTCTGGGGAACCTGAATACTAAACGTCTGGATTCATCCATTTCACTTCCATCCACTGTCAGTTGAAACTTGGGAGTAAAACTTGGAACTTCTGACGAAGAATAAGGGTGGGTTTGTGTGGGCCTCTCTGCTTAATGAATCCTGCAAGGAGACCGAGTCTGTCAGGCCGTGGGACCAAGTGCCCACGGAGCAGTATAAACCAGGAATAAATGTCCCTAAGGTCAGAGCGTATTCTGCTCATCCTTCAATAATCTTCCTCTGTCTGTCCCATGCTCCCTCCTACTTTGTAACCAAGCATATTGAATGTAGGTGAAATAGCAAAACCAAAGGCCTTTTTTTTTTTCTTTCTTTAAAGCATTTCTCCAAATGTCTTGCTGTGTGCATGCATGCCTGTGGTCTGTAGCTTCCTCCTTCAAGGTCCTTTCAGGGGAGGGATGCCATCAATCTTTGTGCTGTTTCTAGATACCATCTCCATGTGAATGTTTGTTGATTCTATTTTTAACATTGCATCCTTTGTGCGAGCTGCCACCAGTCTGGGATGACCAAATGTCCTGTTTTTCCCCCCAGGTTTTTCCTGGTTAAGTTCCATTCTTTTGTTCATGATAGCTCGAAGTCCTTTTGGGATGGCAGTCTGTTTTTTGACTGTGTTGAACCGAATTTCAAGCAAAACTGTGCCTTTGAAATTGTGTGGCTGAAACCTCTTTAAGAATCCCTGTAGTTAAGACAAACTGACCACAGAGAAAATGACCTCTGGTTCTGAAGTAGGGGGCCAATTTACATGGGGTTACATGTCTCCTAAACCAGACACCACGACAGACCACTGTTTTCCTAGTGGTCTGAGGAGCTGCCGGCACCCCTCCCCACATCCCTTTTATCTTAGCCCTTATGCAGTATTAATAAATACTTCTGAAATGAGATTTTTAAAGCTTTCAGACCCACGGTGATGATGAAGGCCCTTTGTGTGTGAGCTAGTCTTCTGCCCCTAGACCCTGCATGTTCTCCTCCCCACAGGACATCAGCCTCTTTCCAGGGACAGAATTAAAGCATCTCCTTTTGCCCCTGTAGCAGTATATCAGTTTGAAATCATGACATTTTTTCAAACCATACTTAGCCCTTTTCCCTTTCTCCTCTCTTGGGTCCTATCTTTCTCTGCTGTCACCTATCTGCTCTTTCCTATTGTCTCTTCCTCATTAGCTAGGATGGCACTTGGCCCATTACAAGCACCTGATAAATGTTTATAACAAAAATAAGTGAATTAATAATGTATGTACCACCTTTTAACTGGTTTTTTTTGCATTGCACCATGCATGCATTCATTCTATCAGTCTCTCATTTAGTCCACACACATGTATTGAGCGGCATCATATTAGGGACTGATAATATGAAGAGGGATAAGACTTATTCCTAATGAAGCCCATGGTTTATTAGATGTGCAGGTAGTTGGTTCCTTCCTTTCTTATAAAGCTGGGGGCCATTTAGTACCTCACGTAGGTGAATGACCTACTCTGTTGTTTGACCCTTAAGTTGGCATCCCTGTATCCTGTTGGAATTGCTTGCCTCCTTCTGCCCTCCCCAGGTAGACAGGGGATCACATGACTGCATGTACCTGATGCTCTCTAGTCATTGCAAAGTGATTGACCAATCACGGGCCAAAGCACATTTGAAAACGATCTAAAGTGCTGAACATAGAGCTGATCTCATTCAGCACACAGCATATATTTCATACTCGGAGTTTTAGGCTAATTCAAAGAGCAGAAGACGCCTCAAAAACTACAAGAAGCAGAATCACATTTGTTAGTTTTGAGACATATTTATGACATATGGCATGCCATTTCTTTGATATCATGGAGGTTTTCACTATTATAAGCCTGTGTATTTCAAAGCTAACTTGACATTGGGAGAAATGGCTCTATTTATTGTCTAAAATACTGGAAGTCAAATGGATTTATTTTTGGTAACTTTTACTGATGTAGTGACTTGATATAAAATAAAGACTCTTCCAGAAATTGTGAATTACTGCCCATGTGAATTCAACTTTGCAATGCCATTAATATTTTACTGCCACAGTGAACAAAGCTGTTAAATTTAAATCAAGAATTATTGGTTCCTTTTGGTAGGATGTTCTCTGTATTTTTACTCACCCCCTGTACATTTTTTTTTCCAATTTACTAACTTAAATCATGGTTTATGTTTATTTTGCGAGTATAGACAAGCTTTGAGAAAGGGCAAGACTGAATAAAAATAAATATGCTTGGAATATGTTACATGAGATTCCTTTAGCTTTTGTGTATAATTTGGGGTAGTGATTTTGATATCAGTCCTCCTTGGCTTAATTTTACTTCCCCAGAAGAATCTACTTGCTTTGCTTAGAAGACAAACTGACAAAGCATCACATTATCATAATTATTGGGAGAATTGTTAGAACTATGTTATCTTGTTTATCTTAACTAGCAGAAGGGATGCATGTGAGGAAAAGAAATATCATATGGGTATTGTAAACAAATATAAAGAGAAGGAGTGTTAAGAGACTTCCTGTCATCAGTGGAGTGTGGTCGGTGTGTGACCTTGAACTTTAAAACTTTCTGCCTGTAACACAGCCCTATGGACGTTTAAGACCTGGTGCCTGCTTCTTTCCCACGGCTACGTTGCACTTTTGTCATACCCTCTTCCCGCTTCCTTGCAGCCCTCTAAACCTGGGGTGCTGTCCCAGGCCTGTTGCTTCCTGGAATGCTCATTCCTTCCAGTTCTGCCAGGTGACGTCCTACTTAACCTTCAAACTAGGCTCAAATTTCTCTTCTTGGAACAAGCCTCCCCTGACCTTTTCAGGCAGAGTCAATTGCTTCCAAGTCTAGATGTATTCAAGGGCTTGTTCATTTGGGGACAGATTCCCAAGGACTTGACACCAAGGGAATGGCATTACTGGTACGGATTCCCAAGGACTTGACACCAAGGGAATGGCATTACTGAAAGCCAGAGACTATGGCTATGTTAATACGTTTGTGTTTTCACTGTCTTCCGTTGTAAAAGGTGTGATGGAGAACTGGATGGTGAGTTAGGTGGCATGGGTTCTAGTCTCCAGGCTTGAAACCAGAACATTGACATTGGCATGTGCCTTGTTCAGTTTGTACATGTGCTAGTGTATATGTGTATAGTTCTGTGCAATCCAATCCCATGTGTAGATTCATGTAACCACCACCATAATCAGGATATGGACCGTTCCATCACCACAAAGGACCTCCCTTAAGCTTCGCCTTTATAGATTCACCCATCTCTCCACTGGCCCTGGCCCTGGCCTCTGGTAACTACTTGTCTGTTCTCCATCTGTATAATTCTGTCATTTTGAAGATGGTATCTAATTGGAATCATACTGTATATAACCTTTTGAGATTGGCTTTTTTTTTTTTTTAAACTAAGCATAATGCCTTGAGATCCATCCAAGTTGTTGCACAGATCAATAGTTCATCCCTATTTATTGCAGAGTACTGATCCATAGTATGGTTGTACCAGAATTTGTTTAAGCATTCATCCCTTGAGGGACATTTGGGTTGTTTCTAGTTTGGGGCTATAAGGAATAAAGCTGAAATGAGTGTTCATATACAAGTTCTTCTTTTTTTTTTTATTGATTGATTGATCGATTGATTGGGTTTTTTTGGCTGCATTGGGTCTCCGTTGCTGTGAGCGGGCTTTCTCTAGTTGCGGCGAGCGGGGCTACACTTCGTTGTGGTGCGCGGCCTTCTTATTGCGGTGGCTTCTCTTGTTGCAGAGCACAGGCTCTAGGCACACGGGCTTCAGTAGTTGTGGCTCCTGGGCTCTAGAGCGCAGGCTCAGTAGTTGTGGCGCATGGGCTTAGTTGCTCCATGGCATGTGGGATCTTCTCAGACCAGGACTGGAACCTATGTCCCCTGCATTGGCAGGTGGATTCTTAACCACTGCGCCACCAGCAAAGTCCCCATGTACAAGTTCTTGTGTGCACGTAAGCTTTTATTTCTCTGGGGTAAGTGCTCAGAAGTACAGTTACTAGGTAATATTGTAAGTGCATGTTTAGTTGTCTAAGAAACTGCCAAGCTGCTTTCCAGAGTGACTCTACCATTTTAATTTTCACCAGCAATGCATGAGAGGGCTCAGTTTTCAAGGTGGTAGTAATTTGTACACTAAGAAAGTCATCTGGGTACAGGATTCAGAATCGTCTAGGATTAGAGAAGGATAGTACTGGAATCTTCCCTTGCCAAGAGATATTAAGGAACTGTCTAAATTATGTGTTTATGGTGCTGTTTGTCTAATTGAATGTTGCTTTAAGTAAGTGAGCCATAGCTTAGGCTTTCTTTACAAAGACACATGTGCACATACTTGTTGGTTATATAATATTGATTTATTTTGTTCATATTGTTCAGTGTTTTCATTGGCAAACATTTAGTCTAATATGCTAGTATCAGACACCAAGGGGGCAACCTGATTTCATGTGCGGATATAGATTTGGCAGTGAAAGAGTTGGTGTTTAACTCACAGCTTTTCCCCATTTTAGCTGTGGTTATTTATCTGAGTTTTAGCTTCATCTTTAATTTGGAGATGATAATACCTAATTCACTGGGCTCTTGGGAGGATTAAACAGGATAATAGCCTGTTTTCCTGGATTATGGTAGGTACTCAGAGATTCTCTGTCTTTGAGGATTTCAGTGTTACGCCTTTTTGATTAATTTTTATGATGATTAGAAATAGCTAATATTTTGATTAGCTCTAGTTTTCCAGAAGAGAGAAAAATTCACTGATAATTCTTTACAATCAGAATAGTGATGATGATGGACTTCCCTGGTGGCGCAGTGGTTAGAAATCCACCTGCCAATGCAGGGGATACAAGTTCAAGCCCTGGTCTGGGAAGATCCCACATGCTGTGGAGCAACTAAGCCCATGCGCTACAACTACTGAGCCTGCAGTCTAGAGCCCGCGCACCATTAACTACTGAAGCCTGCATGCCTAGAGCCCATGCTCCGCAACAAGAGAAGCCACTGCAATGAGAAGTGGTCGCCGCAACTAGAGAAAGCCTGCGCACAGCAATGAAGACCCAACGCAGCCAAAAATAAATTTTAAAAAAAGAAAAAATGAAAAGAATAGTGATGATGAGCCTTCCATTATTGGTAACATATTGAGTGTGATGCCATGCTTGATGAGTGGGAATTACCTGTCTCATTTAAGCTTCACAGCAGATCCATGGCTAGGTATTCTTATAATACCCATTTTTCAGATGAGGGAAACTGAGGCATAGAGAGGTTAATTAACTTGACAAAGGTCACATATCTTGGGAAGCTGGAATTTGAACCTAGACAGTCTGAGTCTAGTTCTCTCATCATTAACCTGTACCTCTTCCTTAGCGTCAGTTGCTTTTTCAAATGCAGTTCTCTGCACAGTGTAGTGATAACTGAGGTGCCAGGTACACTCACTGCATTCATTAGGAGCCAACTCCACTAAGAAGTGCTTTTAAGCTTTGTCTACTGGTCGGTGGAAGCAACCACACATACAAAATCAGCTCACATTTCAGAGAGAAAAAACCAACTAACCTTAGTATTTTTTAAATAGCTGGTTTGGATTTTTGAGAGGCAAGATAATTGCTCTAAATGACGTGATAGACAAGGCTTTGGGTCACCCTGTTGGGGGGGGCAGGGAGGCATTGTCTCTAAAACATATGATTTTTCCCCACACACTGTAATTTAAATCATAAAGATATTATAGAAAGTACTAGATATTACAATTACCTGAGAGTCAACTCACCCATCTTTTTATCAGGCACAGAACTTTTAAAATGTATAATTCACTCTTGTTTATAATTTCAAACTTGGTGGAACTGTGGGCTTTCAGGTTTATTCTTTTCACAGGGAGGCCCGGTTTAACTCAGTGTTTTAGGGCTGTGCTCACACAGGAAGCTTCCTTAAGAAAAGAGGTTTTGATACTTGGTAAGCCAAACTCATTTTTGGTATGAATTTCTCATCTAAGTCTGTTCATTTCTTATCATTTATCAGCACGCTAATAGATTCAAATACAGCCTATCTTTTTTTTTTTAAGTGATTCAGTTATACGTGTACATGTATCTATTCTTTTTCAAATTCTTTTCCCATTTAGATTGTTACATAATACCGAGTAGAGTTTCCTGTGCTACGCAGTAGGTCCTTGTTGGTTATCATCCATTTTAAATATAGCAGTGTGTACATGTCAATCCCAAACTCCCTAACTATCCCTTCTCCCCACCCCATAACCCTAGTTCGTTCTCTAAGTTCGTGAGTCTGTTTCTGTTTTGTAAATAAGTTCATTTGCAAACACAACCTATCTTTTAAAAGATTGAGCAGGTTGTAGTTAGGAAAGTGACGGAAAAAAAAAGAATCTAAGTTATACATGAAATGTGTCAATGAAGGTATTACCTTAATGAATGTGGGTTTGTTCTTTATATTAAAAACAAGGAAATTGACCAAGTGTTGTTTATTTTTTAAGAAACAATATTTAATGAATACCTGCTATGGGCCAGGCACCATACTAGGTAGTCAATAATACATTATTTTATTTTATCCTTAAAACGATCTTATGAAGTAGTTGGTAATATTATATCCTCATTTTATAAATCAGAAAACGAGGTTTCCCAAGTCACGTGGCCAGTGTGTGGCTAAACCTTTCTTCATTTATTGTTTGTCTGTTTCCAGGCCATGATCTTCCCTCTGTTACACTGGAGGAAGCAGAAATAGAGCTGGGATTTGGTCCTTGGCCAAAAGAGGCTGGTGGAGTATCCTTTAATGTGGTCGCGAGGTCACAGGTGGAATACTCTAACCAATTCATTTCTTATCTAAATGATAGTGATGAAATGTGTCCACGTTACCACTTCTCACTTATCCAATGTGTTACACATAAAAATAAGTTGTAGAGAATGTTGGTTTATGATGTCACCTAAAATGTCTTCTCCATGATCAGAAAAATGGATACCCTATTCTCATGATAAACTCTTGATTATAATTAGTACCAGGACAGAGCAGTAGGGGTGCCACCTAACTGTGGATGTCCTTTTTATTACTTATGGACAAATTCCTTCTATCTAGACAGAATCCTTCTATTAGGATTTAGAATATATTCTTTAGTTTTTAAAGCAGATTTTCCTTCCCTGTTACAGCTGATTTAGGGGAGAATGAAAATTAGTTTGACTGCCTTGAATTCTAAGAGGAGGACATAGTAAGAAGATAGTTCAAGGGCATACTGGATCCAGAAAGTACAATTTACCATGAATATTCCATGGGTAAATGGTGGACACTTTATTAAGTAGATAATTGATACAGTGGGTAGAGTCATTTAGAAAATTATTTCCTCTTCTATACAGGGGTAAGAGGTTTCCTATCTTGATAGGTAAAACTCCAGATGCTATTTGCTTGAATTATAGAAATGATTGATGGAAACTAAATTTAGTTAACTAGACCTTTATTTTGATTTGGGGTCAAAAGTTTGTTCATGGTACTTTTTACAAAGACCATCCCTTCAGGTCACTCTTTTATGATCCTAACTTTCTTTTTTTTTTTTTTTTTAAGGTCCCGAAGCTGCCCCCTCCGCCTCCCGCAGTCTCCGCCCGCGGAGGGGCTTCCTAGTGTGTGGAAACTTTTCCTCCTTCACAGCTCCCTCCCACTGGTGCAGGTGCCGTCCTTATTCTTTTGTCTCTGTTTTTTCTTTTTTTCTTTTGCCCTACCCAGGTACGTGGGGAGTTTCTTGCCTTTTGGGAGGTCTGAGGTCTTCTGCCAGACTTCAGTAGGTGTTCTGTAGGAGTTGCTCCACGTGTAGATGTATTTCTGGTGTATCCGTGGGGAGGAAGGCGATCTCCGCGTCTTACTCTTCCGCCATCTTCAAGGTACCCCTGTGATCCTAACTTTCTTATCCCGACTGTGAGACAACTGCAAGTGATCTTGCTCTTGACTGCATCATTAGAGGGTTTAGTGTCTATTTGAGAACTTAACAATAGCCACCAGTAAAATAAAAACAAGATTTTAACTTCCAAAAGACTAAAGTCAATAAAAGCAGACAAAAACCTAGTCTTTATAATGAAGTGGAAGATAAAGTCCATAGTGTATAAACACACAAAAAGGATTCAATACAATATCAAAAATAAATGCAAACGTATCTGTCATCTTAATAAATGTATTTGGACTAAACACTAGAAGGTTCAGACTTAGATTGGGTTTTAAAAAATCCAACTAAATACTGTTTATAAGACACAGTCTTAAAACATAATGACTCAACTCTTAAGTAATCAAATTCATAGAACTAGAAAGTAGAATGGTGGTTTCCAGGGGGTGGGGGGAAGGAAGGAAGGAATGGGGAGTTGCTGTCTAATGAGTATAGAGTTTCAGATTTGCAGGATGAACAAGTCCTGGAGATCTGTTTCACAACAATATGCATATACTTTACACACTGCACTGACACTTAAAATTGGTACAGATGGAAAATTTTATGTTGTATTTTTTGCCACAAGTAGACAAATATAATGACATGTCAAAATTAAAAATAAAAAGACCAGTTAAGCTTTATTAGCAGTGACCAGTGAGAATCAAATGTGACAGTATTAATATCAGACAAAGCAGAATTTAATTAATATTGCTTGCAGCATTTTTTTTTTACTTAGGAATAAGTGTAGATCAAATACTAATAGAAGTAGATGGAGAAATTGATCAAAGTATAGTAGTGCTGGAGAACTTTTATACTCTGTATTCAAATACAGGGTAACTTCATCTATGTTAAATAAGAGTTCAGTTTTCATTCTGCACCAGAACATCATCAGCAACTTTGGTGAGAGCAGTTTTGGTGGATGGGTGGGGTCAAAACCACATGCCTTATACCCTGAGTAAATCATAATTCAAGAAGAATCATGTACCACAGTGTTCATTGCAGCTCTATTTACAATAGCCAGGACATGGAAGCAACCTAAGTGTCCATCGACAGATGAATGGATAAAGAAAATGTGGCGCATATATGCAATGGAATATTACTCAGCCATAAAAAGAAATGAAATTGAGTTATTTGTAGTGAGGTGGATGGACCTAGAGTCTGTCATACAGAGTGAAGTAAGTCAGAAAGAGAAAAACAAATACCATATGCTAACACATATATATGGAATCTAAAAGAAAAAAAAATGGTTCTGAAGAACCTAGAGACAGGACAGGAATAAAGATGCAGACATAGAGGATGGACTTGAGGACACAGGGAAGGGGAAGGGTAAGCTGGGACGAAGTGAGAGAGTGGCATGGACGTATATACACTACCAAATGTAAAATACATAGCTAGTGGGAATCAGCCACATAGCACAGGGAGATCAGCTGGGTGCTTTGTGACCACCTTGAGGGGTGGGATAGGGAGGGTGGGAGGGAGACACAAGAGGGAGGGGATATGGGGATGTATGTATATGTATAGCTGATTCACTTTGTTATACAGCAGAAACCAACACCATGGTAAAGCAATTATACTCCAATAAAGATGTTAAAAAAAAACCACATAGAGGAATGAAGGGGAGCCATAAAGAAGGGACCCACAAACTAAAATATCTACATATCGGTCTGTGAGTCTTCCTGCCTAGAAGTATTCTCTACTGATCTGTGCAAATGCAATGTAATTTGTGAACAATAAAGGTCTTCAAACAGTGTGTTTCTGTTCTCTCTCATGTAGGAGTAGGTGAGGGTTCCTAGACAAGGAGGATGAAATAATAGAAGTGAGAAGCTTCTGAAAGTTCAAGGGAATCGAACCTAATGGCAACAGGTTTGTGACTGTGAGAACATGAAGTGGACAAAAGGAGAAGCAGTGTTGCCCCCCATGGATTTGTAGGAAACTGTGCGAAACATTTTCTGAGTGTTGACAAAATGTCTGAGAGTGCGTGTGGACCTCCTTCATCAGTGCTTGGACCCTGTGCTCAGCAGAGCACAGAGGAGGACTCTTTGAATCTAATCGCAGGATGAAGCCCTGCTCCTGTCCCCAGAAGGAAGAAGACTGCTTGGAGCTTAGAGGCTCTTTCCTGAGAGATACAGAAGCTATCATATATAATGTAGAAATGCTCTTTGAGACAGGAAGGAGGCATGAGATTTGGAGTCAGGTTGACCAGGTTCAAATCCGAGCTTTGCCATTTTCTACATATGTGATGTTGGACAAGTTACTTAATCTTGCGGTTTGATTATGAGGATTGAACATATATAACACATCTAGCGTGGCGTCTGGTATACAGTAGGTGCTCAGTATGCGAGTGCTGCTGGTTCACTAATCCATCCTTTGTAAGTTGACTGCCTGAAGCCAAGGCCGCAGAAGGTGGAGCTAGAAACTGAACCCATGCTGTCTGACATCAGAGCCCACACTTCATCACCGCCCTGACTGCTTTTATATGAAAGGACCGCATTTCCAAAATTCATTTAGGATGCAGTTGAATGGATTTGGCACACAGGTTGCCGTAAACACTGTGTTCTGATCAGTGTTAGGTTCTTGGGCCAGCCTTAACATTTCTGAGGCATCTAAGTGTCAACAGCACCGTAGATCTCAAAGCCATTCTGATATCCTGAGACAGTATTTCCTTTTTCACTTCGGAGGGCCAGGAGCTACTCCCTCTACAGTGCTGTCCTGTTCTCAGGCATTTCTACCTTCTCCTGCACTCCTCCACCTACTGCCTGGGCTGGTGGTGGTCTACTGCAGCAGAGCAGTGGGGACAGAGGCTAAGGGCTCTGGGCTTTGGTGGGAGTGGGATATAGGCTTCTAACAAAACCTCTGGGATTCTGCAGTTCAGTCAATGCCCTATCTTCCTCTGCCTTTTATTCTCCCCTGCGTTTTCTGCTATGGTTTCCACTCCTTCTCTTGAGTGGAATTCCTATCTCCTGTCCCGGGGCCTTGATGAACTGACATAACTCCTTGTCTGTTGTCTAAGGATGTTTCTACTGCCAACAATTGTTGGAAACAGGCAGCTAACAGGAGTGACTATCTCTGGCCCCATCCCGTCTCTTTTTAGATGCACAAGGTCATTAGGAAAAGATGAAGACATACGAGAGCCATCTGTGGGCACTTAACATTTCAATTTCTGGGGAAAGACACGTCTACATTGTGGGGAAAATGAAGATTTTGTGCAATCTTCTGGGTAGTCGTTGAAGCAGTTGGGCTGCAACTCCATGTACACAGCAGATGTAAAGTTTGGGAAGCAGCAGGAGGGGTGGAGTAGAGGACTGACAATTACCAGAGCTTTCTCCCCTCCTTGCCGCTGCCTGTGTTTGACAGATAGGCCTGTTTGATTCATACATAGGTTGAAGACAGACCCTGGTCTGGGGTTCTAGGAGTTAGAAA
Source organism: Neophocaena asiaeorientalis asiaeorientalis (assembly GCF_003031525.2). Classification (NCBI taxonomy): domain Eukaryota; kingdom Metazoa; phylum Chordata; class Mammalia; order Artiodactyla; family Phocoenidae; genus Neophocaena; species Neophocaena asiaeorientalis. The sequence continues at coordinate 12,533,539 of NW_020174561.1, forward strand.
AGATGGTAGTCTTAACCTCTTGGGCTGCAGAGAGCAGGAAGGCAGGAGGGGAATTCGCAGTAAGCAGAATAGTCCTAGTGGCCACCCGACTATGAGGTCTGGAGGAAGGCTTTTGGGGCAGTTATTACTGAGTATGGTGTAGAGCCATTGAGTATTTTTCACTCTACTTTTATGTGAAGTATGAATTTCATTTTACTGGAATATTTGGGTACAGTGCGAGGCTGATATGTTCTTCCCAAATTAATCTGAAATTTCTAATTGTCACCTTGCCTCTCTCTGGATGATTTTCATTTGAAGTAGTCCAATTAAGTCTTGTTAAGTGTGGCAATAAATTACTCAATAAATTCTCTAAAATTTAGGAAGGAGAAAATGGAGTACGGCATAAGTAAGCCCCAGGGATTTTCAGAGAAACGATTTTTTAAATTTTGTGTCTGTGGTTCTGCTGTCATTCCTTTGTAAACAAGAGATCTGCAAGCAGATCACAGATTTTGTGGAAAACGGGGATGATTTGATAAGCGCGAAGAGTTTCTTCACACAACAGCACTGCATCTTGTGCAGGAGAAATCTTGCACGGATTTTTCTGACTGTGGAGGAGGGGGCCGTTCCTACTTATGGTGATGTGAAAATAAGTTTTAAAGTGAGTTGAATGCACTTCTAATAAGTGCAGTGACATCTTTCTTTGGATGTCCAGGACTGAGTCAAAGGAAGAAGCAGGTCATGAAAACTTGGTCTTGTGATCCAAGCTTCTACTTTGAAGTAAAAGCCATCCAGTCAGTTCTGCTATAATGCAACTTCTGCCTTCCCCCAAATCACCATGCCGCACAAAGTTGCACAATCCAAACCACAGCACTTATGGGAAAAGTTGGGACCCAACATTCAAAAACGTAATCAATGGCACATTTTAAAAAAAGACAGGAACCAACTAAAAATGGGGCATGGTTTTACACATGTTAAATGGTTAAGACATACCTAAATACAAAAAATATGGCACTTTCACTTGACAAAGACCTGAAGTTTGCTTGTGAATGTCAGCGTCAGAGGGCTACAGGATGGGAGTTATTGTGGAAGGAAAGATATGAGAACTCTGAGGGAAGTCATCGATGTGTGTGGCTTATATATATCATATAGAATATGGAGATATATAAAATATACAGTTGACCCCTGAATCGTGGGGGTCAGGGCACCTACCTTCCACATAGTTGAGAATCCACATATAATTTATAGTTGGCCCTCTGTAGCTGGGTGCCTCCGTATCTGAGGTTCCTCATCCTTGGATTCAACTGCCAGTGGATTGTGTAGTACTCTTGTATTTACCATTGAAAAAAATCTACATATAAGTGGACCCTTGCAGTTCAAACTCATGTTGTTCAAGGGTCAACTGTATATAGATATACACATGTTGGCATATATACCATATCTCTATAATCCACAGAGACAACAAATTAGTGGTTGCCAGGGGATGGGGGAGGTAGGGTATGGGAAATGACTGCTAATGGATATGGGGTGTCCATTTGGGGTAATGAGAATGTTCTGGAACTAGAGAGTTGTGATGGTTGCAACAGCATCGTGATTGTACTTTGTGCTACTGAATTGTATACTTTAAAATGGTTAAAATGGTAAACTTTATGTGATATGTACTTTACCACAAAAAAAAAAAAAAAGGCAACAGCATATCTTTAATCTGTGTCCTGGGCAGGGCTCTGTCCTTGTCACTACAGGGAACACAGTGAGGAGTGTGGTGAGGTGCTGTCTCAAAGGATTGTTTGGCTTAGTTGGGAGATGAGATAAACGAAACAAGAGCTAGATTACAAGGCAGAAATGAAATGTGCCACAGAGGGGGTGAGAATAGTCAGCTGCAGGTATGCAAAAAAAAAGTGCATCTGGGGCTTCCCTGGTGGCGCAGTGGTTGAGAGTCCGCCTGCCGATGCAGGGGACACGGGTTCGTGCCCCGGTCCGGGAAGATCCCACATGCTGCGGAGCGGCTGGGCCCGTGAGCCATGGCTGCTGAGCCTGTGCGTCCGGAGCCTGTGCTCCGCAACGGGAGAGGCCACAACAGTGAGAGGCCCGCATACCGCAAAAAAAAAAAAGTGCAACTGTTTCTTCTGGAGGAATCTAAAAGTCTTTCCTTTAGACAGTAGCACATAAGATGGAATCACTGGCTCTCAACTGAGTATCACCTAGGAAGCTCTAAAAACTACCTATCCCTGAGCCTGGCCCCCATTCAAATAAAATCAAAATCTCTGGAAGGAGGGGCTTAGTAATAGACCCCTATGGGATTCTCATATGCAGCCAGAGTGAAGACCACAGGTTTAAGGAACAGTGGGATATTGACAGGTGCATTCCGGGCAGAGGAAATTAAAGAAGCAAATGCCCAGCTGGGAAGAACCTACGTTCTGTTTGACTAGAGAGAAGGATATGAATGCAAAAGATGGGGGAGCTAGGCAAGAAAAGCAGCTTAAGCAACCTCACTGGGCATCTTTCATGTCAGTGTGGGAATCTGCAGTTAATTTTGTTGTCAGTGGGAAGGACTCAAATGATTTTGATGGGGGAAGGAGGAATAGATATTTGTGCTTTAGATAGGTGAATCTGGCAGCATTTTGAGATAAAAATGATCTGCTGTATAGATCACTGGAGAAAGGAAGGCCCGTAAGGGATGAATTTTAAGGGTCTAGACCTGAGTTTCTCAAAGTAAAATCTGCAGGCTCCTAGGGGTCCCCCTAGACCCTTTTTGGGGAGGGTCTGCAAAGACAAAGCTATTTTCATAATACTAAGATGTTATTTGCCTTTTCCACTGGGTTTGGCATTTGTATTGATGGTGCCAAAGCAATGCTGGGAAAACTTTTGGTGCCTTAGTACAAATCAGGGCCGTGGCATGGAGCTGTAGTCCTTGTATTTTTCACTTCCATGCACCTACAGAAAAAAATACTAGTTTCACTTAAGAATATCCTTGATGGACCAGTAAAAATCTCAAATCTCAGGTTCACATCTTTTTAATATTCTGTGTGACGAAATGGAAAACACTCTTCTAAAGCACCTTTTTTTTTTTTTCTTTTTTTGGTTGTGCCACGTGTGGCATGCGGGATCTTAGTTCCCTGACCAGGGAGTGAACCAGTGCCCCCTGCATTGGAAACGTGGAGTCCTAACCATTGGACCACGAGGGAATTCCCTCCTAAAGCCCTTCTGCTGCATGCTAAACAACATTGGTTGTCTTGAGGAAAAGCGCTTCTGCAAATGTTTGAGTTGCGAGCTGAACTAGGTGCTTTATTCCAAGGAACATCCTTTTTACATGGAAGACAAACCGACATACTATAGTCCCTCAGTCTTGGGTATTTGGCAGACATTTTCTTGGAAATGAACATCACGAGCCTGTCACTTCAAGACATTTGACAGCAGTTATTACCAATGATAAAATTTGCCCTCTTGAGAAAAATTAGAGTTAAAAAAGTTTTGTATCTGCCTCTGTGATCCTATTGCATACCAATACTTTAAAACTTTTCGGATGAGATTTATGATATTTTGTTATTGTATAATGAGATGATGCATCAGCATTTGCAAGTGCTGTATTACTAAGTGAACCAGTGTTTTCTAATATTGGTCATTGGGAGTGACCGTGTCACGAGGGCTTGACCGGGATGGCTTGTTTATTCATGCCTTAATTCAGGGAACACAATGAGGTAGGTCAAATTTGCAGGATTTGGCCCCTGCATGAGGGATGGTCAGTCAGAAAGCCCAAAACTACACAGATGTTTTGACCTCATGGACTTAGAAAGCAGTAGCCCTTTTAATGAAAAATGGAAGTCAACCAGGGGAGCTGGTGGGGGAGGAGGGAGGGTAAAGGAAAATTATGTTCTGCTTTTGGCTGGATCCTGATATGAAATTTTCTTAATCCTTCATCACATCTTCTGAAAAGAAGCTAAACTTACTGAAGCTTTTCTGTTTGGGGATGACTTTATGGAGTTAGATGCAGAGAAATCAATTTTCAAAGATTTTTTTCTTTTTCTTACGTTAATAGTCATAATTTTCCTTTTCGTTGCCTTTTAAAATCTTTTATGGTGCCAAAAATCAGCCCACTTTGGGCTACTGACCTCATTGTCTGAACCCCTGAATTTTGCATAGCTGCCTTCGCAGCCCTGCTGGTTCACCAGGGTCCCAGTTCTTCTATTGCTTCTGCTCACTTGGGACTTTTCTTCCTGGTCTCAGACACTGGTCATTGTATTTGAGAACTCTGGAGCAGATCTCCCTGGTTTTTAAATTGCTAGAACTGGCCTATGCCCCACTTTGCCTCAGGAATTCCCTAATAATGGAGTCTTTCACCATAGCCTCTGACCTAATTTGTTGCGTTTTTTTGTTTTTGTTGTTGTTGTTTTTAATTTGCAAGCTTGTTTTCATTGAATATGTGGTAGTGTAATTTTTTATTTTCCTACTGGTAACCCACCACTGCCTTCCAAGGATCCTAGTTGTGGAAAATCTGTGGTTTGCTGAGCGTAGAATTAGCTCTCTCACAGTGATAGCCTGTCATGTCCTTGAAGACAGTGTTAAGTGCCAGGTGAAGGGTACAAGATAAGAGGTAGAAACTGGGATAGAACTAAGTTTTTCTGTATAAGAAAGTGGGGGAGATTGAGGGGTCCCTGAAAAGGTCCCTGAGGGGGGACAAAAGCCAAGGAGATTCAGAGACCTCTTATGGAAAGGTGAAGAGAGAGGAGACTGGTGGCGGGAGGCTGAAAAGAAAGAATTGAGAAGAGCTCTGCCTACAGGGCTTGCTGTGACCATGCGGGTGTAAACACACTGGCACTTCTCTCACTTCTCTCTGTGAAATCTTTAGTAAAATTCACTTCCTCACAGTTTACTTGGAGGAATCTTCTTTTTTTTTTTTTTGAAAGTACCTCATGATTTTTTAATTAATTAATTATTTTTGGCTGCGTTGGGTCTTCATTGCTGTTCAAGGGCTTTCTCTAATTGCGGTGAGCCGGGGGACTCTCTGTTGCGGTGCGTGGGCTTCTCATTGTGGTGGCGTCTCTTGTTGCGGAGCACGGGCTCTAGGCACACGGGCTTCAGTAGCTGCAGCACGTGGGCTCAGTTGTTGTGACTTGTGGGCTCTAGAGCGCAGGCTCAGTAGTTGTGGCGCACGGGCTTAGTTGCTCCACGGCATGTGGGATCTTCCTGGACCAGGGCTCGAACCCGTGTTCCCTGCATTGGCAGGCGGATTCTCAACCACTGCGCCACCAGGGGAGTCCCAGGAATCTTCTTGATGAATGTGGAAAACTCTTCTTCCAGGTTGGGGCTGAGGAGCAACGTGGAGGCCCTTGGAGAGTATTCGGTGGATTGTGTAGACTACTCATTCCTCTTCTTTATGAATGAAGAAGTCTGTGCTTAATGAAAATAGCTAGTGATCTGAGGTTAGACAGGCAGGTCATGCCCTGTCCAGAAGAGGAACTTCAGCCCTGACCCTTACATGTAGAACCAGGGCCTCTCCAGGGTCCTATCACTGGAGTTCTGAGAGCAAAAGCCAAGGATGGTAACTGAAGTATCATGGAGTGATAGGTTTTCTGAATAAACACTTCATAAACATTAAAACTATTCAATGAAAAATTGCAAAAGATGTCTAACTATGTAAAATAGAAATTACTGGTTGGAATTAAATAAAGAGATAACAAATGACTAGCAAAAATGCCCCACGTAGGCAGAAGCTCTATGTATGGTAACTGATGTCAATGTGAACTAATGATTTCCACCAGTTTGTAAAATGGCAGTGTTTTTCTCAGCCTGATGGAAACAGCATTGAGACCAGGACTCCCACCTATGTCCCGAGGACAAGCAGGCAGAAATAACTGGAACTAAGGCCGTCCCTTGTCCCCTCCCCACATAAGGGAGTGTCTTCATGTCTACTCCTCACACCTCAAGACATTCCTAGCCAGTCTGGGACCCTTGAGGTGGCTCCATTCTTCCCTAGGGAGCTTGCATCCCCTCCTTAGTGTCATCTGGTCTACGTGAATGCTGTCAAGAACCAGCTATTGGGCTTCCCTGGTGGCACAGTGGTTGAGAGTCCGCCTGCCGGTGCAGGGGACACGGGTTCGTGCCCTGGTCCAGGAGGATCCCACATGCTGCGGAGCGGCCGGGCCCGTGAGCCATGGCCACTGAGCCTGCGCGTCCGGAGCCTGTGCTCCACAGTGAGAGGCCCGCGTAGCGCAAAAAAAAAAAAAAAAGAACCAGCTATTGAGGCAGGACCAGGTGCCCCAGATGTGAAGAGCTGAAAGGGCCAACTCTTCCTGTGCCCACGTGACATCACGTGTTGTGGGTACTTTTCAGAAATGACTGCACCCTTTTCCTCATGTGGGTCACCTGCACATCCTGCACTCTGCTATGTGAAGACCCAAGGGTGGATGTCGGAAGGGTGAGGGGAGCTTGGAGGGGAGAGCTAGATGGGACATAGGTGGGACTTCTTGCTGAGGTCCAGGCATGTTCCGGATGGGGAAGATGCAGGCAGCTGCATGTGCATCTCACTGTGGGAGGTGAGTTGCATGGAGCCCATGGGACAGGCTTCTCCTGTAGCATGTGAACTGCACCCACGCTCCAGCTGAATACCTGTCTGATTTCCCTGAGCACGGACCCTGGGTCTATTGTGAGAGTGTCTAAAGGATGGGAGTGGGGAGTGTCTGATCTGAAAAGGCTGCAGTCAGCAAGTTACCCCAACCAGGAACAACATTGCCTCTGAAAACAGGACCACTGTCTTCTTGGCTCAGAGATTTGTGGATGACCCCCACTGTGCATGATGCTTGACAGATTCAGCCTTTAACCTGCCTCGTCTGCTGATGAAGGTGACCTGGAGATCTGTCTGCCATGTGGCCCTTCCCTAGACAGGCCCAGTGTCCAGGGCCTGATACCGGAGTAATAATGCATAAATGTTTCCTATTCTATTTAGTTTAGTTTCTTGACATATAATAATCTAGTCATGTCTTTGAAGCCTAAGGCTCTGAGATGGATGGGTGCATGGTAGACCTGCATCACCCCAGACTCAGTCCACAGAGTGAGGCATGTGAGTGGAGAGATGAATGTCCCTGTACATATTTTTATGAAATATTCTTTGCCTTGGAATTTTATTCTAATCATAATGGAGTTCTGCAAGTGTTAACAGTGTTTTAAGACAAGATTTCCTAGTATTTCAATTTTTTTAAAACCTTTATTGGAAAGATATCTGTTAATTTATTACATTTTAATGAAAAAAAAAAAACCAAAACAAAACCCAGTATCAGGAGATTGGAGGCTCATATTCATGTTTGGCGGTCCTTTGGCTTTTCTGGGAGGCCATCCACAAATGACTTTCCTTCTGGATACAATTTTGCATCCAAAGATGATTTTTAATGCAGCTTAACAGAAAAATATTGCTATATATAGAAATGCACCCTGGTTGCTCACAAATATGTGGCTTTTGTTCAATAACCAGCCTGTCCAAACTTTCTTAAAACCTGAGGACCTTCCTTTTCTGCTGAGATGCAATATCCCTAAAAATCAATACCTTCTTATTTTTAGTTCAGTAGTTTTACCTTGAGAGAGCAGGTGGCCCAGGAGTCTATCCTGAGAGCTTGTTGCATTTATGTGAGAGCTGGATTGCCTGACTTTATAGAGAACAGTCCTGCTTTTTATATTTTAGGCTTACCATATATTTTTTTTCCTTCTCTGTGTCTCATTTGGGGCTGCGGAGGAATTGAGTTGGCCAGTGGCTTAGCCCTCAGTGTTGTCTCCTCCTTAATCCTAACTGGAGGGAAGAAACCTGATCAGCAAAGATCTTTCATCTTGTCTGTTTGGCAGTCGGGAAAGAGTTCCCCTGTTGTTCACCTTTGGGTGTGTGTTTGTTTTGCTTGGGGAAATGGCAGCGGAAGGCGGGAAGAGGACTTTTGGGAGCCAGTGCTACAGTGCTCGTGGGCACCCTGCCTGCCCGTTTGCTCCACTTGGGGAAACCTCGGCCTCCTGGCCACACCACTGGGATGTTGTCAAGCGGCCAGAGAGGTGGGTTTTTTCTCTTCAATGAAGGAAACTTCTCTTTCTGAGAGAAATCCTTCAAGAACGACAAAGCACTTTCTTCTCACATCAGTCATTTGAAATGGGGTTATGATTAGGGTTTTTTTCTCTCTCCTTTTCTCCTCCTCCAATAAATCTAGACCAAGTACTGGAAGTGATTGGTCACCTTTACATCCCTGGTTCCTAGCAGCATGCAGAAATAAGGTGTCTGACTTTATTTACTGTACATTAAAATTCCCTACATTCTACTAGATTATATCCCTAAGAAGCAGGATTACAGCATCCATTATCATGGATGCGATTTAGCAGTTGTTAAGCTTCTCCTCACATTGGAATGCAATAATATGGGTATTTTGATATTTGTCTTCAATAAATAGAAAGGATGTGATGAACGGTTAGCTCCTGAAGTAGGTTTTTAGTTTGTTTTGATATCAGTGGAAACTTACTGTGTTTGGCCAATGTTCTTCTAGTGACCTAAGTTTTAAATACCCTTTTAATTATCTAAGTTTCACTGGGGTCTGCAAATTAAGGGAGTATAAATAAATGACTTGTTGCCAGGACAGTGTTCTAACAGTATCCTCAATGCTCTCATAATAAGTAGTGTAGTTAATGGTCTAAAATATTACACCTTCTCATTTATTGAGTAGCACGCTTCTAATGAGGGATTGTTTAGTTCAGTCGTTTTCTATTCAGTTTCCTAGAAGGATATGTATCACTCCAGTGTAGTGTGTGACACCTAACAGATTATGTAATGAATATGCATTTAGAATTCGGGTTAGTATCCTTTTTTAGAGAGTGGCATTTGTTTTTGCAAGCTCTTCAGAATTCAGATGAGCTTGCAGTGAAATAGTATCACTGTCTATCTAAGGATGTAATCCGAGAAGTGTTTGTATTATGCTAATCTTAGACTCTTTATAATAAATGTATACTTAGAACATTAGTGTGTGTGTTTTGAAAAAGAAAAACTGAGAAACTTTATTAACTTCATTGCCCTATACAAGACTCTTCTCCATATTGAGAAATAATCATTCGTGTTGCACTCAAAGGCTGTATAATTGACAATTTATTTCTTCTATGTGCGGCCCTGCCTCTACGAAATTCGGGATAAATTCCTCATGCTGACATTCAAAGACCTTTGCTGTATGACTTTAATAGGATCTCACTTCCTTGCCCACAGGAAAACAAAGTGTCACCAAACTGGGCTACTGGCTGCTTTCCGAATGGCCTACTCTTTGCTACCCTGGAATTGTGGTTTATTCCTGGAATGATTTCTTTCCCCACTCTTCCTGCACCTTTATGTTTCAGAATTCCACCCATCCATCCCATGAGCTTCTTCCATGAAATCTCTCCTGATTCCTTTAATTAAATAAAATATCACTTTCCTCTTATGGTATGTATCATTACTCCCCCTACAGAGTGGCTTTATTATTAGTCTTCCATGGTGACCATAACAAAATACCACAGACTGGGTGACTTAACCTACAGAAATTAATTTTCTCACAGTTCTGGAGGCTGGAAGTCCAAGATCAAGGTGTCAGCAGGGTTGGTTTCTCCTGAGGCCTCTCTTTTTGACTTTCAGAGTTCCCTTTGTGTCCTTACATGGTCTTTTTTTTCTGTGCATACATCTCCCTTGTATCCTGGGATCTCTTCCTCTTAGAAGGACATCAGCCAGATTGGGTAGGGCTCCCCCCCCCGCCCCCCGCCATATGACCTCATTTAACTTTAATTACCTCTGTGAAGGCCTTGTCTCCAAATACAGCCATATTCTAAGGTCCTGGGGGTTAGAACTTCAACATATGCATTTTGGGGAAACACAGTTCAGTCCAAAACAGTGGCTCTTTGTATACATTACATGTCTTTTCCTCTTTCATTTCTCTTATTAGATTGTGAGGTATTTGAAGGTAAGGCCTTGTACAAATGGGCTCATAGGATCTTAGTATAATGCCTTATACGTAATAGTCTATAAATATCTGCTGGATTTAATGTTAATTAAATCAACTCTTCAAAAATTTAGTGTAGTTATTATGCTTTTAAGGAAGTGATCTGTGGCCAAAACAGGGTACTTAAAATTTCTTTATGGATTTAGCCAAATGCTGCCAAGTAATTTACAAAACAAAACACTGCCAGAATACTATGTTACTCTTCTCTTGCTTTTTTCTTCAGACTTAAGTAATGCTCATTGTTCTTTTGCACACATATCCTCTCTCGGTCTTCTAAACTCAAGGTGAAATTAGAAGTCAAGACAGAACTTAATACATGTACCTTTTAAATCCATACAGGAATCTTCGCTGCCTTTGGCAGTCGTTCTCTGCTTTCGACTGGCAAATGTTAAATAACGCTTGGGTGTAACAAGCCAATACACTCAGCTCTCTGTAGCTAGTGACATCAAAGACCTCATCAGCAAGCCATGCTACTCAGAATTAGATGTTCCTTGGGAATATTTTTGAAGTTATCATTGGTTAGGTTAAGAAAGTCATTATTCCCATTTTAAAAACCCGTAGGGTTCCGAGCATTTCTGCCAACCTCCAATGTGTGGATTCCTGGATGCACTGTCAAATACATGTCTGTGTGTCAGAGAATTTTTGCTGCTGCCCAAGAAGATGTATTGTTCAGCCCACAGTCTCCTCAGAGCCCCATGTCTGTGTGGATGCTTTGTTTGCAAGGGTCTGGTTCAATTTCTCAACTTGATTTGCAAGGTCCTGCTCTGCCGTCTGCTAGTCTGATCCTCTGTGTGTTTATAGAGTTGTCCTCATCAGAGGAATATCAGTTTGTGGGCACAGATTAGAGTGTACCCTCAGCCTTTCTGACAACCGGCTTTTATCAGAAACCTGCCTTAGGAGAAAGGGGCATTTTAGTGTGCCTAAAGACTTGTATCCGTTCACGCCTCAAATTATCAGGTCCCTTTAGATTCCATGGCTGCCCCCCTGAGCTGATCCTGAAGATTTTGCTCTCTTCTCTTGCTAAAGGCTGCATACGTGTCTTAGTCTGATCAGACTGCTGTAACAAAATACCACAAACGGAGTGGCTTATAAACAACAGACATTTATTTCTCACAGTTCCGGAGGCTGGGAGGTCCAAGATCAAGGCACTGGCAGGCTTGGTGTCAGGTGAAGGCCCACTTTCTGGTTAATAGAAGACTGTCTTCTCACTGTATCCTCACGTGGTGGAAGGAGGTGTAGGGTGCTTTCTCGGTTGTCTTTTATAAGGGCACTAATCCCAGTCATTAGGGCTTTGCGCTCATGACCTAGTCACCTCCTAATACCATCATGTTGGGGGTTAGGATTCAGCATATGAATTTTGGGGGGACATAATTATTCAGACCATAGCAATTAGGAACTGCCCATTAGAATCTGCTGTAGAGTCCACTGCCCATTACATGCCTACCCATCCTTCATAGAACCGTAAAGATTCTTATATTTCTCGTAATGTTTGGAGGCTTTATGTCTTTGCTTCAAGGAAGCTTAGCACCAAATTTGAAACTTCATCATGGTTATTCAACTCATGTAGTTATAATGTTTGCATTTTAATTTTGTTCTCCTGATGATTTAAAAAGATTATTTTCAGATAATTATACACTAGTAAAAAGTTGTGAAAATAATACAGAGAAGTCCTGTGTACCCATTACTCAGCTTTTCTCATGCTTTGGGTCTACTTTTTTCATTTCTTTCTTTTTTTTAAAATTTATTTATTTATTTTTGGCTGCGTTGGGTCTTCGTTGCTGTGCGTGGGCTTTCTCCGGTTGCAGCGAGTGGGGCTACTCTTCGTTGTGGTGCGTGGGCTTCCCATTGCGGTGGCTTCTCTTGTTGTGGAGCATGGGCGCACGGGCTTCAGTAGCTGTGTGTGGGCTCAGTAGTTGCGGCTCGTGGGCTCTAGAGCGCAGGCTCAGTAGCTGTTGTGCACAGGCTTAGTTGCTCCGTGGCATGTGGGATCTTCCCGGACCAGGGCTTGAACCCGTGTCCCCTGCATTGGCAGGCGGATCCACTGAGCCACCAGGGAAGCCCTGTGTCTACTTTAAAAAAAAAAAATTTCATGTTTTATTTTAGGAAATTTTAGATTTTCACACTGAATTTTAAATTTGTTTGCATAAACTTATTGCTCGGTTCTTGATTGTAATTTTCCATAATTTATTTAGAGAAAGGTTGAAAAAAGCTGATAAATAAGGAAAAATAATAGGATCTGTCATGTATGAGTTAATTTAAGCATGTTTCAGATCACCTGCCAAGGTGAAAGGGATTAGGAGTTTTTCTCCTCAGATACAAGCATAGAATAATGTCCTCAATATTGGTCTCTGACGTGTTTCTGTTAATGGCCAGTCTTTCCTGTTTTTTAATGATCCAGTAGATTATTAAACTAATAGTCTCAAGGTAATAATCGAAAATGATGCTTTAATCCCTTTCTTGAGTCATAATATTCTTGAAACTGTCATCCCCCAAACATTACTGATCTCACCCTTGTTGGAACCCATTTACTGTTTAGTATTGATAGATCACACCATTTGGCATTAGGGTAATTATATACTATCTTATATTTTTCCAAAGTTACTTTTTTGTCTTTTCTCCCCCATCCCCTACCCCAGATTATAAGCATTTTGAAACTTCTGCCTTAGACTTTTTATATTCTTTCTATATTCCTTAGCACAGATTTAAAATACAGGAGGTCATTTGGATATTTTTCTCCTAAAAAGTGGTGTTTTATACTTGCCCATTCTAAGTCGTGCTGTACAATATGTGGGAGCGGGCGGAGCAGATTCCTTCTGATGACTGATTCTCTGGGGTTGTTAGCAGCCAAGGTTAATCGTGAGTTTTGGCGCTTCCCCAGCAGTCAGAGAGCCAAGTTTCATAAGCCATGGCCTACAATTATGTGCAAAGAAGCTGTAAAGGTTGTGAGTTGGGAGTTTCACCCCGCTTCCTCTTAAAGGGCCCTCCCTACTCTATGATTCATTTGCTAATGGAGAGAGCAGGGCTGGTTAATGAGGCATTCTATTTCAGTGGTGTACTTAAAAGTAATTCAGTAATAATTGCTGCGTGTTACGATTCGTATTCCAGAACACACAGTAGCAATAACACATCTGTTGTGAAAGTACCATTATAAGATCGAGAGGGCATTAACCTACCAACCGTGTCTTCTCTAATGACCACAATTTCAGGAAAAAATTCAATACTGTTGTCTTTCTAAGAGCCTGCCCTGCAGGCACTGGCCTCAGCAGGGAGAAGTGTGTTGTGGATGGGGTGCAGGAGCTTGGGTTTACTCTCCTTGTCCTCAGGCTGGTAAGGTGGGTCCACCTCTGAGAAGTTGGCCCTGTGTCATGTCCCGAAGGGATAGGCAGGACTGGGCCCCTGGTTTCAGAAAAAGGGCGATTGTTTAGGGCTGTTCTTAGGGCAGGAGCACTCATGAGTTTATCTTTTTTAAAAAATCCTATAAATGGACCATCTTTCACCAATCTACCCTATCCCAAGACTGAGCCCTTGGTTTTAAGGGCCATGAACAAATATTCTGCAGCTCTGATTCCCCTGAGTAAATAGGCCTCCTGCCCAGGCTAAGAGGTGGCCCATTGGGCTTTCCCACTGGCTCTCAGGGGCCTGGGGCTGGGATTAGAAAGGGAGGAAGGAGATGATCTGAATTTGTGATTATGACTTCTCTGGACTCAAGTTCCCATTCATTTTTCAGTCCTTTTGCATCTGTAGTCATAGGAAAATTCCACCTTGTTCTTACTTTACATTGGCTCTCTGAACTTTGGGGATTTTAACCTGAGAATTAGAAAACCTAATCATGTGCTATTGTCCTGTAGTATTGTGGGGAAAATGGATATAATTGATAAGTTTAAAAAATGGCAGTGTTTCATGTAACTTGAGTTAATTTTGTAGCTGTTTTAAGTGACTTCTTTGCTGTCATAGGTGAACTCATGCGTGTGCACAAGTCAGCATTACCAGAGGCAGAAGGCTAGGCATCTGTGGGTTTGCTTCCTTTCAATAAGAAAAGCCTTTTAAAAAAATTGAACTTGTGATTTTATTAATACTTTAAAAGATTTTATTAGTATAGAGTAACCAGAATTCTTAAAGGGCCAATCCACTGTGTAAATGTTAATTTCCAACATGCAGCATGTTCATAATGCTTAAAGATAACTTTCTAAGTGTTTAACGTGTATTAACTCAGTTATTCCTCATGACATGCACCAGCTAGGTACCTTTCCTAAGGACTAGAGGATGGCAGGGCTGGGATTTGAACCTTGGCAGTTTGCTCTGGAGTTTTTCTTCTTTATCACCGCGCTGTGCTTACTTTTAGAACTCACAATGTCTCTAGCTTTCTCTTTCTTCCTCACCCACTTCTCAGTGTCTCCGCCACCTGCTCACTAATCTTACATTTACTGAGACCTGCTATTAATTAGGTGGTGTGGTTGAGTATATGTCCTGTCCTCAAAAACCTCAGACTAGCAGTGGGAGACAGATACATAAATAGCTGTAGAGCAAGGAGCATTTGAATTCAGGAAGTAGAGCAAGAACTGTTGGAGGGGTTGAGAGGAGAAAGACAGACCCACTCTGTTGGGGAAAGAGGGGGAGCATGTGAATCTCAGGAAAGACCTCAGAGCACCAGCATTTAAAGGAAGGCAAAGGATAAGGGCTGGGCAAAAAAAGACCTTAGGAAATATTAGTCAGTGGGCATAAAATGTAGAAAGTTCAGGAATGAACTACAGTTCTATTTGAAGGCAAAAGGAAAAGTGAGTGTATTTGCCAATAGGGGAAAGGCAAAAAAATTATGGTTGGGAAGTGAAATATTGGAGTTGAAAATACCAAGGAGAGGGGTTCTGAGGGATTTCATTGTGTAGAGAATCATAACAACAGTATCAAATTCAACCGAGAATTGCTTCAGGAAGTTGGCACTGGGCCACGACTTTTCTAGGGCTGATTGGTAGCCTTTGCAATAAGCTGTTTTATTGGTGCCATTTGTCTTTTGACATAAAAGTACTTGGTGCTAAGCAACTGCATGTAAAAATCAAGCCTTCCTTCTTCATAGCACATACTTCAACTCCCTGGGGACCAGAGCTATGATGTAGGCAGGGTCACCATCATCTTGAGTCAAAAAACATTTCGAGGTATGTATTATAGACGAATTTCTTAACTAGCATGTGAAATATATAGTAAGTCAGCATGACCTTATACTGGGATAATGGTGCTGAATTTATACCTGGGCCCTCTCTGCCTGTGATAAAATTACTTGTTAATTCTTAGTAGGTGATTTTTTTGTTTGTCTTTTGGTGGGTTGCTGACTGTAATAATTCTTATCTTTAGAAGTGATGCCAAAAGTGAAATCTTCTCACTGTGTGTGTTCCATAACACACACACACATTCAGTTCCTGGGAAACCCTCACACTTTTAACAAGTGCTTTACATAGTTACCAATACCTGAATTGTAGCTATATCAAAACATTCTATGAAATGCTTCATGCATAATATAATATTCCTTATTCAAAGTTGGAAGGAGGTATGATAGTTGGCATATGTAGGTTTGAAACACAGCTCATTTTCATTGCCAGAATTTATTTTTGTTATACTATTCCATGGAGTCTAAAAATAAAGATATGATTGTAAAATTATAATAACCTAGAACTAAGAGGATAAAATACTATTTGTGAGTCCTTGTTTTGCAAATATTTAACAGTGTTTAATTTGTACCAAAAAATCCACAAAAACAAAACCTGTTTATTATTTTTTGTTGATTTTTAATTTTTATATCTTTCCAACAGTTATGTCAGTAGTAATATATTAATGGGCTCAAATACCTCCAAATATATTTATAAATGTGAGAGAGGGGGTAGTTTTATCTGCTATTGTGTCCATCTAGCTACTTGTCTATTTAATTGCATCTTTTATTATTATTTTTTTAATTTATTATTTATTTTTGGCTGCGTTGGGTCTTCGTTGCTGCACGCGGGCTTTCTCTAGTTGCGGTGAGTGGAGGCTACTCTTCGTTGCGGTGCGTGGGCTTCTCATTGCGGTGGCTTCTTTTGTTGCAGAACATGGGATCTAGGCGCATGGGCTTCAGTAGTTGTGGCTCGTGGGCTCTAGAGCGCAGGCTCAGTAGTTGTGGCACACAGGCTTAGTTGCTCCGCGGCATGGGGCATCTTCCCAGACCAGGCCTCGAACCTGTGTCCCCTGCATTGGCAGGCGGATTCCTAACCACTGCATCACCAGGGAAGCCCTGTTACTTTTCTTATGTGTACATATTATGGGGTTTCTTCGTACTTTGTTGATTTAAAGACAAGTTTTTCTGACTGACGTGTCTGTATAAGGTCTGTCAACCTAAAAGAAAATAGTGTTTTTTCATGGATTCAGTCAGTCATTCTATCAATGTTAATGAATGCCCACCATGTGTTAGGATAGTTGCTTAGTGGTGAACAGAACTGTCACCTTCCCTTACCTCATGGAACTTACAATGAGGTCCTGGAGACAGGCATCGAATAAGTTAACAAACAAGTAAATACAAATTATCAATTGTGCTTAGGAATACAGTAAACTATTTTTTCCTGTTGAAGAGTAAAAGGGGCTATTATTAAAGAGAGGCATGTGTCTGGAGGATCATACTGTAGACGTGGTCATCAGGGCTAATGTCTGCTGCTATTTCTGTGGACTTTTATTTATTTGCCTTTCTAGACTCTAAATGGTAGTAGTCAGATTTAGGAATTTAAATTTCTTCTGCACTTCTTCTTTTGAGGTGTTGTGAAAGTATTTCTTGGATTATTTAAAGTTCAGTGTATGTTAATTTGGGTCTAGTATTTATCTTATCTCAAATTGTGTGATGTGTATATTAAACTATTCACTGCTAAAGGAAGTGATATAATTTGATTATAAAATATATATAATTTATAGAATAAAAAATAAAATTTCCTTTAGTGGTAAATAGTTTACTTTTTCGAGAATTTGAGTAGAGGAATATGGATTATCTTTGTTTTTTGTTCTTTTTTTTTTTTTTTAGGACTTAGGACTTTTAATTTTGGCATTTGCTCACATGTAAGCAGTTTCTAATAATTGTGCAGGATGGAGACATTTGGGACACAGGCGGAAGAGAAAGAAAGCATTTCCTAAAAGAGCATACTATTTTCATGGCATATTTAAAGCCCTGGTTATATAACAAAATTTCCATGCTGAAATACACAGTGGAATCCTTTGAGTTCTACCAAAACTTTTCAGCTTCCTATGGGCAAACCTCTGGTGTCCTAAACTCTGTTAGAATTCGGAGTTAGTGTGGCATTCTGACATTCAGCATTCCCTCCTGCATCTTGGCCTAATGACAGGAAAATTATTAATAAGCTGTTCTCAGCTTAGGGGGTACCAATTGGCCTTAAATTTATAGACGCACAGCTTCCTAAGAGTTCTGTTCACATGTTCACCTCTGCAGTCTCCAGAAGTATGCATGGCTAAGCATACCGCATTGCTATTAAAAAAATGTTCAAAACATAAGTTTAGTCTACAGAAGGCTTATAGAACAACCTGAATCCTCATCCTTTTACCTACAGCTTTTAATTTATTTTTATTTTTAAAATTTTATTTATTTTTAAAAATTATTTTATTTTTGGCTGCATTGGGTCTTTTGTTGCTGTGCATGGGCTTTCTCTAGTTGTGGCGAGCGGGGGCTATTCTTCGTTGTGGTGTGCGGGCTTCTCATTGCAGTGGCTTCTCTTGTTGCGGAGCACGGGCTCTAGGCATGCAGGCTTCAGTAGCTGTGGTTCGCGGGCTCTAGAGTGCAGGATCAGTAGTTGTGACGCACGGGCTTAGTTGTTCCACGGCATGTGGGATCTTCCTGGACCAGGGATCAAACCTGTGTCCTCTGTATTGGCAGGTGGATTCTTAACCACTGCCCCCTAGAGCTTTTTAAACATTTCAGCAGTTTGGACCTTCCCTCAGATCTGAAAGTAATCCTTTTCCTAGCCAAAGAAGTCTAAGAATCCTCATTTTTATGACTTAGGACCAGTATTCTTCACCACTTGTTTTCTTCTGATTGGTTACTTGGGTTCTATTGAGTGGCCTTTTTTTTCCTTTCAGTGCGAGTTGGCTCTAGTTGTAGTTACCAGGTCCTGTGTTCATTCCTCTGCCCTGCCTTGGTGTGTTCTATCTGATATGCATTCCCTTTATTCTGTATTGGTACCCTCCTATCTATAGACAGACCCCCTCAGTGACTGAATCTTGCCCCTAAACCCCTGCCACTGTGCCTCTCTTACATGGACTGTTTACTTCTCTGTTGCAACACCAGTTGACTTTCTGTTCCTGAATTTCCCAATGCTGTGCCCTGTGGTCCATTGCTGGAACGTCCTGTTGCCCATCTCCATGCTGGCTTGGCTTGTGTCTTTCTGATCTTCTCACTGGGATCTTTACCAATCAGCTACATCTTGGTCTTTGGGTTTGGCCAGCACCAAATCTCAGTCACTGTGGAGTACCTCATTGACAATTAATATTGCCTTGGCTCCTGGGTGGAATTCAAAGGTATTAGAATTCATTTTGGCTGAATAAACATTTATTGAACACCAGCTGGGTATAAGGCAATGCTTTGTATTGTGACAGAGAGTTGAGTGAGACCTGATCCCAGTTTCTAGAGCCACATAATCAGTTGAGAGGACAAAATAAAATTGGTACATGATACATGATGAGTAAAGGAATGGCCTAAAAATATGAAGCACACACACATACACACACATAATTTTACATAATTGTAGAACTTGCTTCAGAAAGACCTAATTATACCCATGCTTTATCAGTTCTGGATATACCTGAATTCATGAAACTTGCTCATTCAGTCTTAAGGGAATTTGGTGAAATGTTTCATGATTTCTTAAAATTTCTTGCTTTTATTTTTGTCCCTCTTTACATCAATGAGCTTTATTAAAGTATTTCAAATTAGCATCCATGTTTTAGAAAGAATGAAGCCATTTTTTGATGGGTTTATCCCTGTAACAATAGGAGAAAGAAGACTTCTGTGAAATGTTTGCTGAATTCTCTATCCGTAGGATTCATAGAGCTCAATAACTTCAAGAAATGTCATGGGCCACTTAATTACATATTCTGTCGCTCAATAGATTAAAATTTTGGGGTTTAACTCTCTTTTGTGTGCTATTCACCATTCTCCTTTGATTTTAAGTAAATCTAAACTAAATATTTCTTACAGCATTTGAAATCCCTTACTGTCTCCTATTTCTTCCCTTTTAAGCCTTTTATTTTCTTTTAGCAACTGAATGTCTTTATCCATTCCTCCATAATTCAGCATTATCCTCTCAACTCATTGTATTGCCTTTCTTTGACTCCATCTTGTCCATGTTCTGTATAAAATAAAGAAGCTTTTGAAAGGCTGATCAATGAATAGTAAGTAAAATAGAGGGATTTTTTTTTTCAGGATTACAAATTATTCTATTGCTGTACAAAAGTTAACAATAAAGCCCCTATTATAATCTTTGAAATATAGCCTTAAGAGTTGGTCAGTTTTCAAATTTTCTTTGTTGCTGATTCTGTCATTTTCTGTTAAAAAAAAAAAAAAATATATATATATATTTTTTTTTTTTTTTTTTTTTTTGCGGTACGCAGGCCTCTCACTGTTGTGGGCTCTCCCGTTGAGGAGCAGAGGCTCTGGACGCACAGGCTCAGCGGCCATGGCTCACGGGCCCAGCCACTCCGCGGCAATGTGGGATCTTCCTGGACTGGGGCACGAACCCGTGTCTCCTGCATTGGCAGGCGGACTCTCAACCACTGTGCCACCAGGGAAGCCCTAAATATATATTTTTTAATCCCTACATATACGTTTTATTTTAATAGACAGTTGTCATGTTTCTGTCTTTCAAGTTAGCTACAACTAAGCTGGTATAATTTACAAAACTGCATTTCAGCTCTATTTCTCATATTCCCATTTCATCTGTATAGCTTGTCACTGTGTCACAAGAGAAAATTCCCTGTGGCTCATCCCTGAGCCCTGATCTGATATTATTGCATTTTTCCTCTTGTGATGACTATTAATTTAACCTATGATGGACCAATGTTTTTTTTTTTTTTTTTTTTTTCCTGTCCGCGGGCCTCTCACTGTTGTGGCCTCTCCCATTGCGGAGCACAGGCTCCAGACGCGCAGGCTCAGCAGCCATGGCTCACGGGCCCAGCCACTCCGCGACATGTGGGATCTTCCCGGACTGGGGCACGAACCCATGTCCCTTGCATCGGCAGGCGGACTCTCAACCACTGCGCCACCAGGGAAGCCCCGGACCAATGTTTTTGAAGAAAGAAGTGTATTATTTTAGTAGGATTAAATAAATTACAGTATTTTTTTTGAGAGAACGATGGCATGAATGTGCTTTTGTTTTTAGGTTTTTTAAAATTTATTTATCTTATTTTTGAGAGAACGATGGCATGAATGTGCTTTTGTTTTTAGTTTTTTTTTAAATTTATTTATCTTATTTATTTATTTTGTGGCTGCATTGGGTCTTGGTTGCTGCGCGTGGGCTTTCTCTAGTTGCGGCGAGCAGGGGCTACTCTTCGCTGTGGTGCACAGGCTTCTCGTCGTGGAGCATGAACGTGCTTTTGAAGGGTTCTGTTAATGTATATTTTAATGTAAATATTTTCTAATCAGTTGCCAATATTTAAGTACGTTTTTCTGCCTGCTTCAGGTAAGTCAAATGGTCTTATAATATCTAGGCTCAGTATGTTTTTCTAAGATAGAAACTAAATTTACAGTTTTTAGAGTTCAAAAATAACTATTTAGACAGTTTTTTTCTTTTATTTTTCCTATATTACAGAGTCATTAATTTTTTTTTTTTTTAATAAGGACCCAAAATCCTGATGGTCATTTTTGTTTTCCTTTTTCTTTTTTTTTTTTTAGATTTTTTTGGTATGGACCATTTTTTTTTTAACATCTTTATTGGAATATAATTGCTTTACAATGTTGTGTTAGTTGCTGCTGTATAGCAAAGTGAATCAGCTCTATGTGTATATATATATATATATATATATATGATGGATCAGTTTTTAATCTCAAATTTTCAATAGAATTTTTTTTTTTTTTCGCGGTACGCAGGCCTCTCACTGTTGTGGCCTGTCCCATTGTGGAACACAGCCTCCGGACGCGCAGGCTCAGCGGCCATGGCTCACGGGCCCAGCCGCTCGGTGGCATGTGGGATCTTCCCGGACCCGGGCACGAACCCGCGTCCCCTGCATCGGCAGGCAGACTCTCAACTACTGCGCCACCAGGGAAGCCCTAGAATTTTTTTTTTTAAAGGCAAGGTTTATAAAGCTAACTTCATATTAGATGAGTATGGGACATTCTGTTTCTTACAAATGAGGAGCAAAATCACTGGATTTTTTGTACTAGTCTTTGAGATTAGCCTTTTATTTTCTTTTAGCAACTGAGTGTCTTTATCCGTTCCTCCATAATTCAGCATTATCCTCTCAACTCATTGTATTGCCTTTCTTTGAGGTAATACAATTGCCGTTCTTTCACATTGGATTGCCATTATTATCTATAATAATCATTATATTACACTAATGAGAGTTTCCTTATGGAAAGGTAATTTTGCTTATACAGCATTTCTCATTGCAAAGAAACAATGTCTTTGCTGACTGCCAGCTCTACTGTACTGCAGGAGTGTTTTAACACAGAGAATACAGTCCTGCTTAGACTTCTTGGCCCACATGAATCAATCAGGGGCATAGTCATAACTAACTTCAAAGTGGTAGTATTAATATAATTGTTTTTTTCCCTTTTTGAAACATGTGATGACTTTTTATCTGTAGTATTAAGTGATAGGTTATTTTTGTGAAGAGGGTACTAATGATGGTTTGCCTAACAGCTTAAATGATACTTTTAACAAGTTAGTTGCCCAGAGAGAATTAATTACCGTGTTAATGAGAATAATGATTTGTGGAGGAGTAGCAGGTGGAAGGGGCATTGAGAAAGAGCACATATGACAAGAACCCCTTAATGTTTATTTGTGATCAGGTGACCATTAAGCAATTTCTGGGTAATAATATACCCACTTGTATCCTTTCAAGCAGCAGGGTTAACTATCAGCCTATTTAAGAATTCATCAACACACCTTCACTGTGTTTGGGCTACTTTCTTTCCTGCCTTCTGGTATAATTATCTCCACCTGTGCTCAAATCTTCCATAACGATACCAATATGGAAAAGATAGAAAAAGTAAATCCTTTGTTGTTAAAGTGGGGTTTGATTCCTCAGGACACCTTGAGTTTCTAGGCTGGTAGGGATTTCAGTATTCTGTTTCTACTCCTCCCAAATTCCCACCTGAGAGCAACACCTCTTTGACATCCTGAGGTGTGTGGGGATATAATTTACCAGTACCCAGAGCCTGCTGGCTGTGCTTTTTATTCCGTCTTCCTGGGGAAGGAGGACAGTGCAGTTTCAAAACTGGAATGGTGATTATGGCTTTCTGATCTACTGCTGCCTGTCCGGCATGTTAAACAAGAAAAGGAAGGGAAGTTTAGTGCAAATCACCGTTTCTTTGAGGCCAGGTCATCTTTAGCTGTTTCACACTGCAGTACCCTTTGGAGAAACTGTTTTTCACTTGGGTGCTTTCAGATGTTGCTTTGAAGAAACTGGAAGCTTGGAGCTGAAAGTTCTCGTGTAGGCCCAAGGACAAGCCAGAGCCCAGATTCTTCCTGTTCAGGTGGAGACAGGCTGTCGCTCCCTTGGCTAGAGTTCTCTGATCCTTGACACCAAAAGTATGCACAAGTCAGGTCTACAGGGACCTGTTTTGTGGACATATAATTGAATTTTAACACCTTCATCTGTGGTAAAGTGTAGGTAAAAATATCTCACAGGGTTGCTGAGGGGATTAAAAAATAAAATGTGATAACCCAAAATAGTTCTTCATACATGATAAGCCCTCAATAAATACTCATTTATTTCCTTGCATGTGACAGACCAGTGTAGCAAGCATCTTCCATGGTGGATGAGCGTGAGGCAGAATGAGAATATTTAGTGTGTTATTCAGGCAAGAAATAATTCATGGCAGTCTCTGACATCTTCACTGATTGAACAAAGTTACTGCACAAGCAGCCTTGGTAAGGACGTGGGTTGTTAGAGAGCAGAGCTGAAAGTAGGCCTGACTATATTAAGGACACACACAAAAGTCTCTAGCAGTTTGCTTGTGGAGTGCTCAGGTTTGGTTTTTCTGTGAGTCACTGAGAGCATCCCACCTAGGACAGAATGACTTGCTGATGTGATCAAATGGTGGGCGGGGGAGGCTGGTTAGGTTGCTCTGATGATACTCAGAAAGAGATAACAAGCTTATGAAATGGACTTCATAGGTTTGATGCTTTTCAGCTCTTGATGCCTTCAGAAGGTGCAGGAAAGCTTCTGGGTGTCAGTTATGGACCGCCATTCATTTCAAATCTCAAGAGCATGTACATCGTTAACTGGGGGCTTAGATGGGTAAGAGCCTTCTTTAGGTGAAGAAAGACCTGGGAAAGATGATTGTGAATATCTTCTGTTCTTTTCAGCGCTGTGGAATGGGTGGGTGTGGTGGAGATTACCTTATTGATGATATATACACAGGTATTCTTAAATTCAGGTAAACCTAATTTACAGCTCTGGATAGGAGGAGAGATGATGAATCTCTAGTTTCAAAGATCAACCTTCTAGAGCAGCCCTGACCAACAGAAATAAAATGCAAGTCACACATATTATTTTAAATTTTTTAGTAGCCACACTAAAAAGTAATAGAAGTAGAAAAGGTGCAAATAATTCTGACACTATTTTATTTAACCCACTGTATTCAAAATATTATAATTTCTATATGTAACAACATAAAAAATTTAGATATTCTATATTCTTTTGTTTTCTTAGAATCAAATCTTCAAAATCCAGTGTGCCTTTTTACATTGACAACATATGATAACAAGTGCTGTTGAACACTTAGTACTTACCAAGCATCATTGTAAGCTCTTTAAATGCGTTAAGTTATTTAATCAGACCTTAAATGTCAGACCTTATGTACTAGTATTATTCCCGTTTTATAGATGAGAAAACAGACTCAGAGAGGTTAAGGAAGTTTCCTCAGGTCATAGAGCAACTAGGTGGCAAAGCTAGGATACAGCCTCAGGCAATCCAACTCCAGAATGTGTGATGTTAATAGCAGGTTATCCTGCCTCAGTTAACACCATCCTTCGGGGTAGGTGTTCCTGACCATGTAAACTGTGACATTCTGATCTTTGAATATTATTTAATTCCCCTGTGTGGGCTTCATTCACAGTTAACATTTAATGAGCTGGGGCAGAATGGCCTGGGCTCAGCATGAACCCTGTCAGGATCAGTTTGATGTGACTTTGGAGTTAGGTTTTATTGACATTTTACATGCCAAAGTTGATTTGGGAAATTGCACCTGTTACCACATCCTTACTCCTGACCCTAATGGGGAAGCTGATATTTGCCACATTTTTAGCAACCACGATTTTAACGAGAGGGACCTTTGTCTTTTCCACTGAGGTTTCCTCACAGCCCTGGACTGGTGAGGAGAAAGTAGGGACTCAGTGAATATTTATTAAATGAATGAATTTTGGTGCTCTCAGTTCTATTTTTTTTTTAATTTCTGTTTCATTGAAACTCTTGTTATAGAAAACACAACTTCTCCCAAATTTAGTTATTTTAATACAAAACTATAATTTTGAAAATAAAGAAAAAAACAAAGAGAGACGATCAGGTAAACACTAACTGAAATGTTACTTAACAGTCCCCAGATTTAAAGAGCATTAGTTGTCGTGGGTTAATTTTTTTGTTTTTTATTTCCCTTTCTGCCTTAGTTTTATTGTGGCAATTTGAACACATATGTATACAAAGGTAGTATAATATATCTTCATGTACTTTCTGAACTTCAAGAATTAGCTACAGTTTGCTAATCTTACTTATCTAACATCACATCACGTCCTTTTTTTTTTTTTCCTGTTTCTGGAGTATTTTAAGGCAAATCCTTGATAGTATGTCATTTTACCTCAGAAGTCTTCAGTATGCATTTCTAACTGAGAAGGACCGTTTTTTAACAGTGAATTATTATTTCCTCATCACACCTAATATAATGAACGTTAATTTCAAGGGTTAATATAGCAGTCCATATTTCCGGTGATCTCAAGGATGTGTTTTTATCGTTGTTCCCTGTCCCTGTCCCAACTCAGGATCTAAACAGAGTCTACATTTTGCAGTGCTTATTGGGTCTCTTAAGTCTTTTATTTTATTATTTCCTTCTGTCCCCTGGTATTCTGGTTTTTTCACCTTATGCCTTTGACTTGTTGGCAGAAAAGCTCGTTGATAGGTTCAGATGTGCCATATTGTGGAGTTGGCTGATGGCTTTCTCATGGTGTGTTAACCTTTCACTGGTTCCTCTATAGCCTGTATTTTCTGTAAGTTGGATCTTAGGTCTAGAGATGTGATTAGATTCAGCCTTTTTGTTTACTTATTTACTTTGGGAAAAATATCTCATAGGTGGTACTGTGTATGTTTACCTTCCTTCAACAAGGACAAGATGTTTGGCTGTCCCTCCTTCACTGGCACTACTCAAGGAAGTGCAGAAGCTGCCAGCCTGATTCCATTATAAAGTTCCCCATCATTCTCTCACCTGATGGACTTGGTATCCGTTGATAATCACTGCCCATTCTTTCTCTTCAAAATTAGAAAATGGTGATTTTTCTAATTCTGTCATTTCTTCAACATTTATTGACTGGAATTCTATAAAGAAGAATTCCCTCTCATCTACAGTTTGATTACCTTGGCATATAGTTTGCACAGAAAAGGCAAGATAAATACTTGATTCTTTTATCATTTTTATAAATTTAGGGAATAATAAATTTGTGTCCTTGGAACCTCCAGTAAGGAGTAATTAACTTTTCCCCATAAGTATTATCATGAACTCATGAATTTTTAGACATTGAGTATCTTTCAATCCATTGCAGTCATTATTCTTTTTGCTCAAGTTGCCCTGTCTTAGGCCACTTTGACCCCTGTGTCTTTTTGACACAATCTTATCAATCTTTGATCAGGTATGGATTTTTAATCTCTAATCTCGTTTACTGATTTCTAAAGGGTGGTTGAAATAACTCTGTGGGCATCTTGACTATCTGATGGCAAGTAGGCATTTGGGGATTGAGAGGGAGCAATGAAGTATTTCTCCAGATGTTACCATGTTAGATCTTCTTCATTTTGAGGAGAAAAGATTAGAAGGTAGCTTTGTGGTAAGATCTCCATGGCAGGTTCTGATGTTAAAATGAAGATGATGGAACTGTTTTCTCATAGAATAGGGTATGAGTAAGGGCACTGGTCTGGAGTAAGACATACTGGCTCCAAATCCCTGCCTGACCACTTCCTAGCTCTACAGCTTTGGCAAGTTATTCATATTCTTCACATTTCCATTTTTTCATTCTCTAAAGTGCAGATGGTAATAATACGTACCTCTTAGAGTGGCTGCATGATTTACTTGAAGTAGTAAAACACCCAGCACAAAGCCTGCCACACAAGGGAAATGTTCAGTAAGTGGTAGCTTAAAAATGGCAGCAAGTCATATCCATGGGATTTGGCATTAAGTCTGAATCTGTTACTTCCCTTTGTGCAGACATGAAGGAGGATTTTCTGAGAAAACAAGGATTTTCTTTCATTTTCATTATGCAGGTCTTGAAGTTTCCTGTGTTGGTTGATTTGTGGGAATAGAAGAAAACATTTTCTCAGTCCACAGCATCATGCGACTGTTGCTTATTTCTGACTAACAGTGTGAAACCTCAGATGGAAGTATGTTAAGTCAGGGTTCAGTACAACTGTTCAGCAAAGCTAAGCAGACTTTATTTAAAGAAAGTGCTTGTTCTCTTTTTCTGGACACACAACTCTTAAGAACTATGCATTACATTGTTAAGTAGTGGCTTGGGGATGCTTTTCATATAAATGAATTTTCCAGTCAGTTAAAAGTTACACTCTTCAAATGATAAACTTTAAAGATATTTTGATAGCTTTTGATAAAAGTTTTACTAAAAATGTAAGCAAAGACAATTGAAACATCTCTTAACCTTTTCTTTATGACTGCATCAGACAGTTATTGCTACGTGACAAATCCCACAACTCAGTGGCTTAAGATAATTTTCATTCATTCTGTTTTCCCCAGATGCTGATTGGCTGGGGGTCATTCTAGGTTATGTTACAGTCCTATCTGAGCTTGTGTTCTCACTGTGGATTGGGCTTGGGTCTGGGGCCCAATCTGAAGGGGCAGCAAACCAAGGAAAGCTTTTCTTATGGCGATGGCAGAGATAAAAGAGGGCTAGCCCAACGGCTCAAGCATGTTTCAAGTCTCTCCTTGTATCACATCTGATTCCATTCCATTGGTCAAAGTAGGTCCCTTACTGAGCCTAACATCAGTGGCACAGGGAAGTATATTTCGTTCCTAAATGTGGGGAAGGAAAGAGTTTGCTAAACAGTAGATCATACTAACCAAGGTCATTGATATGATTATCTAACATGGTTTTACCTTATATGTACAATTATTTTTTATACCTTTAGTAGCCATCAGTCCTACCTTTCACCTTGTTCATTCTGTACCACAGATAACTAAGTCTTTTAAGAATCATTTTTAGGTAAGGATAAATAAATTCTATATGAGGATTTAAGGCCTTCTCCTGGGAAGTGAAGCATTTTCATGGCTATTTTGGATACTTGGTAAACTTTTCCTTTACTTTTCTGTATTTAATTTGTTCTAAAAAGAATCCCTGATGTTGCCAGAAATTTGACTTCTGGGAGTAAGAGGTTAACTCAGTCTGTAAAGGTAAACCTCTAGGAAACAGAGGTTAATTCATTTTGTTACAGTAACTGGGTCATGCAATCTACCAGTAACTCTAGATTTTCAGATTCTAATCTTTTATCTTCAGCCCACTTACAGAACAACAGGGGCAAATTGCCTGGGGGGTGCTTGTAAATGTAACCAGTAGAGATGATCAGTATGAAAGCTTGAGGAGTTGTGGTAGCAATCAAATATCAAATAAAATTATTTTCAACTATTTTAAAATCATATTAATATAAAATTCGAATTCCTAATTATTTTGCCTGAGATGCACTGAAATTTACTTTACCTTAGTGCGGTCAATGGAGAAAGGCATTATTTAAAAAAATTAGTGTTATGAACCTACTGAAAAAACGTACATTATAAAAATTAGAACATTTATTTGGGGGTATAATCATTGCTAATTATAATTAGCGCTAATTTCAAGTGTGCTTAATCTGTTCACAAAGCAGACCCAATGAACTTTAAATTCACAATCTCCACAATGAATTAAAAGTAATAGAGAGACTTCCCTGGTGGCGCAGGGGTTAAGAATCTACCTGCCAGTGCAGGAGACATGGGTTCGAGCCCTGGTCCAGGAAGATCCCACATGCCTGGAGCAACTAATCCCATGCGCCACAACTAGTGAGCCTGCACTCTAGAGCTCACAAGCCACAACTAGTGAGCCTATGCGCCAAGAGCCCATGCTCCCCAACGAGAAGCCACCACAATGAAGAGTAGTCCCTGCTCGCCACAACTAGAGAACACCCGTGTGCAGCAACAAAGACCCAATTCAGCCAAAAATAAATAAATAAAAGTAATAGAGTGTTTTTGATTTTAAATATGTTTCACAATAAATCATATTTTCTTCATTCAAAATTTATTTTTAACTAAATCACATGGGTAGGATTTTACCATGTTTACAAAAGTATGTATTTTTCACACACAGGGAAAGCACTGCCAATCTCATATAGTTACTTTTGATATGAAATGGCTCAGCAAGTGATATGGTTGGTGGCTAGTATTTTTCTCTCCCTTCGAGTTCTCTCTCTCTCTCTCTTTTTTTCTTTTTGTGTGTGTATATAAAGCCTTAAACGTAGCGAATGTGATGTAATCTAAGTGGGAGAGAGGAGGAGCTGTCACCTCCATAAGTGCCTCCCTATCTCCATTAGCTAGGGGTTTAATTTAACAGTATATTCTCATACAAACGTATGGACAC
>NW_020174561.1:12562572-12573245 GCF_003031525.2 Neophocaena asiaeorientalis asiaeorientalis
ACTGACATCTGTAAACTAATGTATAAAATGGATAACTAATAAGAACCTGCTGTATAAAAAAATAAATAAAATTAAATTTAAAAAATCAATAAAAACAACAACGATAACAAAGAAAAAACACAATAAATTCTCCTTAGGCCTTTCAGTTTCGTACAGGAAGAAAAAAGAATTTTGTAATAAACTACTATGATGTTTGATTTGATGGGAAATCCCAGCCTGATGAGGGATTTCCAATCTTGTCATCCCCCAGTAGAGATTTTAAAAAAGGAAGATTTTATACCACAGAAACCACTACCCCTATTTTTAGCCATTCTTCTGTCCATGACTTTCCTGTGGAATTACCAATCCCTACCTGGTGTGTTCTCAGTCTTCCAGACCCACAGATGAGGGCGTGGTGACGGTTGTTACCACTGCTGACATTATGATTTATGAGAGTTTCAGGGTAAAATATGTGTTCGAGATCCCACAAAGCATGGTTCAATTGGCATAGATTTTCTCTCATCCCAGTCATGACATAGGTTTTTTAAAAGATGTTTTCTGTTTTTCAGTATTTTATTACTATTCGTCTTATCATTTATTGAGGGGTTATTCCATGCTGGGCACTGTGCTAAGGATTCCTAGACTGTGCATGTATAGAAATCTCATTTAATTCCCACAGCTCTCTTCGGTAAGTGTTCCTCCAACCCATTGGATGCACGAGGATTTGGAGGCACAGAGAGGATCAGCAGTTTGCCCAGTTTGTCACATGGCTGGTGAGAAGCAGAGTAGGGCTCCAATTTTAAGTGTGTGTCTCTGTCGAGGCTGTACCTGTGAGCACTATGCCATGTGCCCCATTACTCTGTGATCCGCTTCCTTTGGTCTTCACATTTTGAATTATGGTACTTCAGGCAGTTTTCCCTCTTTTCATTCTTGAGTCCCAAGTTTAGTTACCATCTTTCTTTTTGGTCTGCTAAAGGGCACAACCATTAGTTAATCATTTAATTTAATAGACGTATTAAACATCAGCTGCGTGAGGAGTACTGTGTTAGGAACTGGAGCTACAGAAATTTGGGTTTTTTTGTTTTCCTATTACAGTCTATAAAACATTTGAGGTAGCTGATAAAATAAGAAAGATAAAAATAAATCTCAAAGACCATGAAGATGTGATGGCTTCCTTCAAAGGGAACTATCTAGAAGAGTCCCACTTGCAGGTCATTTTTTCATGTTCTTTGTCTATCTGGTCTGTTCTGCAGAACATAGAGAATACTTCTGTGGGCACTTTCCACCTCAGACTTTACTTAGAGGTCTCTACCCTCACCTTGAGCCCTGGGTTCAAGCCCTCCTGATTCATGATCATGACGAGCAGCATCTCCTGTAGATTTTGTAGTGTGCAGGATATTTTCACATGGATTGTCTTGTTTGTTCCCTACAACTTTGAGAAGCAGCAGTCATACCGAAACTGAGTCATGTAAATACAGCTTACCCACATTCTGCCAGGCTCCTCCAAACCTCACTGCTTCCTTGAATTATCCACTGGACTTGCATTCTTCTGACTTGGGGTTCCTTCCTCCTGTTTCACTTCTTCTTTCGTGGGCTTTTTGCAGCAGCCCCACTCCCCTTCACATCTCAGCACATTTGTTACTGGTTTCACCCTTGTCTCCTCAGGTGGCAGCTTCTCTTCCATGGCCTAGGGACCACCTGGCAGACCCTCCAAAATTACCCCTCGATGGTCACTTGTATCTTTTTTTTTTTAATTAATTGTATTTATTTTTGGCTGCGTTGGGTCTTTGTTGCTGCTCGCGGGCTTACTCTAGTTTGGGCGAGCAGGGGCTACTTTTCATTGTGGTGCACGGGTTTCTCATTGTGGTGGCTTCTCTTGTTGCAGAGCATGGGCTCTAGAGCGCAGGCTCAGTAGTTGTGGCGCATGGGCTTATTTGCTCCGCGGCATGTGAGATCTTCCCAGACCATGGATTGAACCCGTGGCCCCTGCATGCGCAGGCGGATTCTTAACCACTGCGCCACCAGGGAAGCCCTGGTCACTTGTACCTTTAAAATTTT
Source organism: Neophocaena asiaeorientalis asiaeorientalis (assembly GCF_003031525.2). Lineage (NCBI taxonomy): Eukaryota > Metazoa > Chordata > Mammalia > Artiodactyla > Phocoenidae > Neophocaena > Neophocaena asiaeorientalis. Next base: position 12,564,610 of record NW_020174561.1, read on the forward strand.
TTTATGTTGTTGAACAATAGCTAGAAGTTACCTAAATCTACTTTTTCATTTCTCACTTTCCACAGTATAACTTTTTAATGGCATAAATATAAATGTTGTTGAAACATCAAACTATCTTACTGTCTCCATTTACTAGTTACTAGTTTATAGTGTTCAGGTAACGGTGGATCTATTTGTAGAGCCTGAGGAAAATGACAGAAGATGTGTTCTTTGACAATGGTCATTTCAAATATTTGGACACATTGGTCGTGTAAATATTCCTAAGAGCAGAGGAACTGTGCTATCTGTGCCTAACAGAGGTGAAAACAGAAATCGACCACAAGGTCTGTCTTCCTTTAGCCGAGTGGGAAGTGATGTTCCTACAAGTTGCCACAAGTACCTGGCTGATGATAACCTCCTCTGGATCCGTTTCAGCTGGCACTGGAAATCTGAGATATGACTAAAGCATGTGTCAGGGAGGAAAAATTTCTTAAATGATGTTTAAACAAAAAGTGGTAGGTACATGACATTACCCTATCCATGTTAGAAAACATTCTAAATATAAAAGGATCTTCCAAAAATTTGTTTAAAAAAATGTTTTCAGTTACTTTGCGTTTTGTTAACATTTACCCTTTTAAACCCTTGCCAGATTTAGCAAATAAAAGTACAGGACACCCAGTTAAATTTTAATTTCAGGTAAATAATGAAAACTTTTCCCGTAAAAGTATGTCCTGTGCAATTTTGGGGACCCTCTTATACTAAAAACTTATTTGTAATTTTTTTGAAATTTATAATTAGCTGGGCATCCTGTATTTTTATCTGGAAATCCTACTTTTAAAAAAGTTTAATGATCTATATTTACCTACTAGGTAAGTTAGAGTATTTATTCTTTTTTAAATGTAAATAATGTTTACAGAAGCAATTGCTCTAAATTTAGTTCTTGTGATAGAAATTTAACTTAGATAACCAAGGAAGCATAGGCATTTAAAAGCTGACGTGACTGCAACTTGATTAGATTAAAATGAAGAGACTGGACAGAATCCCTGATATAGGAAAGTAGGATTTATAGTTAATATTCAATCAATATTTGTTTTCCTTTAACGTTTCCCCATTGCTCCTAATTCTGTCATCTGGAGGCTATAGAAGAAAACAATGAAGATGATGTTATTAATGATAGCACTTGCTGAGATCAATTACATGCTAGGCACTGTTCTAGTGTTTGCTTTAATTAATTTAATCTTTACAACAGCCTTATAAAATAGGTGCTTTTATGGTTTCTGTCTTACAAATTAGGGAACTGAAGCACGAAGACATTAATTAGCTTAACCAAGGCCACATCTCTCTGTCAACTCTTGAAGTATTTTCTTTTTTGTAGTCTTCTAAGTTTTCAACTCCTTTTATACCTTACAGGACAAGGTCTCTAGACCCCCTTCCGTCTTCGCTCAACTCTGGGCTTGCTGTAGTTTGCCAGTGCCCTTGAATATGTTACGGTCAAAATTTAAAAGTTGGCTTCACATGTAGTATAATTTATAAGCAGGGAACAGCAGGATTTTTAATGGCCTTTGTACTGGATGCTGTGGTTCTAATACTGGCCCAAGGCTTACATGAGATTTTGTTTGTTTGTTTGTTTTTGTGGCGAATATACTTCCATATAACACCATTGCCTCAGACTGAACTTTTAGTCAGATAAAACTTCTAGGGTGTCTATCTACACAAAATGCAAGTAAGTTAAGTCTCCCTCAGTTTGTACACAGTTTTGTTTTGTTTTGTTTATTTGTATAATTTTTAGGAAGTGTTTGTTGTACCTCACTCTTCCTGCCTGATATCATCTTGTATAATGCTTTATAAGATATCGTAATGGTAGTAGTAATATGTGTTGAGAACAGAGACCCAGACTCCGAGGGAAAGCATGTGTATGATGTGTGAGCCCCTGGACCATCTATAGCCTCTGCCTGTCTTCGCAGTTGGTTTACGTAGACATCCTCTAGAGTGACATCAGTGTGTATGTACTCTTTGACCATATCGTCTTTGGGTAAGAAGGTTGGATCTATGTTATAGCATTTTTCTCTCTTATAATCTGACAAACTCTCAAATAACCTTCCTTTCATAATCCACAGCAATCTTGCCTATTCAGATACACTATTCCTAAATCACCATGTCATTCGGCGCCCTGCTTGCAGCTGTAAAGTTTCTCCCAAAATAATAAAACAGTTGCTCATAATACTTTGCTCACAATAATCAAAGTGGGAGAGTTAATAATAGGAAAATGTATTTTCCTGGGCAAGTGTAGACTATTTCTATTTCATGTAAGGAAATATAACAGCTTTAGTGATACTAAATACAGCTGGGGGCAGAATATATTAAGAGAAATGGGGTAGAATGTGAGAGGAAGGGCACTTCTTGTTTGTTTTAAGAAAAGCTCCAATTTAGGTGTCAATTAATTGAGCATCTTTTAACATCTCTTAATTTAAAATATGGAGGAGAGAGAAAATTATATTCATACACTGATAAGCCTAAAATTCTAAGAAGAATTTGATAAAATCCATCTATCAGTATCCTATTTAGTAGAAAACAATTTTATATATTTGTCAGCGTTATCAATAAATAGTATAGCATCTATGAAAATGTGTTCAATAAATATAGTAGTCAGAATTTCACTCACTTTGGCTTGTACTTTTAATTCATACCTACCACAGCGTAATTGATGTTTATTCTCTTTCTGGTACTGCTTTGATATTTCTTAGCTACATTTTATCCATTAAGTTTACTGATTATAGTTTTTACTTCCCAAAAGTATTAAAATGAATAATATTTTATAAAAATTTGAGAGGATTATGGAGAAAATTATAAGTATTACTCAGTGCTTTCTAGTATCATTGAGCTTAAAATGTTGCCATAATATTGCAGACAAATAACTGACATATTAAAAAATGCATACACATACACGTATACAAATAAATGATAGGTACTCTTTGAAGATAATCTGTTAACAAACCATGGCTTAAAATAAGATTTTATAATACATGGTACCACAACTCATAACAGAATGCTTAGAAATTAGAGAAAGACTTTTTCTAAATACTTATTCCATCATTCTTTTTTTTTTTTAAACAACTATATTGGAGTATAATTGCTTTACAATGTTGTGTTAGTTTCTGCTGTATAACAAAGTGAATCAGCATTATGTATACGTATATCCCCACATCCCCTCCCTCTTGCGTCACCATACCACCCTCCTATCGCATCCCTCTAGGTGGACACAAAACACCAGGCTGATCCATCCCCCCGTGCAATTTACCTGCTTCCCACTGTCTGTTTCGCATTTGGTAGTGTATATATGTCAATGCTACTCTCTCAATTCGTCCCAGCTTACCCTTCCCCCACCCCGTGTCCTCAAGTCCATTCTCTAGGACGTCTGTGTCTTCATTCCTGTCCTGCCCTTAGGTTCTTCAAAACCTTTTTTTTTTTTTTATTCCATATATAGGTGTTAGCATATGGTATTTGCTTTTCTCTTTCTGAATTACTTAATTCTGTATGAAAGACTCTAGGTCCATCCACCTCACTACAAATCATTCAATTTCATTTCTTTTTATGGGTGAGTAATATTCCATTGTATATATGTGCCACATCTTCTTTGTCCATTCATCTGTCGATGGACACTTAGGTTGCTTCCATGTCCTGGCTATTGTAAATAGAGCTGCAATGAACATTTTGGTACATGACTCCTTTTGAATTATGGTTTTCTCAGGGTATATGCCCAGTAGTGGGATTGCTGGGTTGTATGGTAGTTCTGTTTGTAGTTTTTGAAGGCCGTCCATACTGTTCTCCATAGTGGCTGTATCAATTCACATTCCCACCAGCAGTGCAAGAGTCTTCCCTTTTCTCCACATCCTCTCCAGCATTTGTTGTTTGTAGATTTTCTGATGATGGCCATTCTGACTGGTGTGAGGTGATACCTCATTGTAGTTTGATTTGCACTTCTCTAATAATTAGTGATGTTGAGAAATGTCTGTTTAGGTCTTCTGCCCATTTTTGGATTGGGTTGTTTGTTTTTTTGATATTGAGCTGCATGTCCTGCTTGTATATTTTGGAGATTAATCCTTTGTCAGTTGCTTCGTTTGCAAATATGTTCGCCCATTCTGAGGTTTGTCTTTTCATCTTTTTTATGATTTCCTTTGCTGTGCAAAAGCTTTTAAGTTTCATTAGGTCCCGTTTGTTTATTTTTGTTTTCATTTCCATTTCTCTTGGAGGTGGGTAAAAAAAATTGGTGTTGAATTTTGTCAAAAGCTTTTTCTGCATCTATTGAGATGGTCATATGGTTTTTATTACGTTTTTTAATATGGTGTATCACATTGATTGATTTGCACTTATTAAAGAATCCTTGCATTCCTGGGATGATCATGGTGTATGATCCTTTTAATGTGCTGCTGAATTCTGTTTGCTAGTATTTTGTTGAGGATTTTTGCATCTGTGTTCATCAGAGATATTGGCCTGTAGTTTTCTTTTTTTGTGACATCTTTGTCTGGTTTTGATATCAGGGTGATGGTGGCCTCGTAGAATGAGTTTGGGAGTGTTCCTCCCTCCACTATATTTTGGAAGAGTTTGAGAAGGATACGTGTTAGCTCTTTGCTAAATTTTTGATAGAATTCGCCTGTGAAGCCATCCAGTCTGGGCTCTTGTTTGTTGGAAGAGTTTTAATCACAGTCTCAATTTCAGTGCTTGTGATTGGTCTGTTTATTTTTTCTATTTCTTCCTGGTTCAGTCTCAGAAGGTTGTGCTTTTCTAAGAATTTGTCTATTTCTTTCAGGCTGTCCATTTTATTGGCATATAGTTGCTTGTAGTAATCCCTCATGATTCTTTGTATTTCTGCAGTGTCAGTTGTTACTTCTCCTTTTTCATTTTTAATTCTATTGATTTGAGTCTTCTCCCTTTTTTTCTTGATGAGTCTGGCTAATAGTTTATCAATTTTGTTTATCTTCTCCAAGAACCAGCTTTTAATTTTATTTATCTTTGCTATTGTTTCCTTCATTTCTTTTTCATTTATTTCTGATCAGATCATTATGATTTCTTTTTCTGCTAATTTTGGGGGATGTTTGTTCTTCTTTTTCTAATTGCTTTAGGTGTAAGGTAGGTTGTTTATTTGAGATTTTTCTTGTTTCTTGAGGTAGTATTGTATTGCTATAAACTTCCCTTTTAGAACTGCTTTTGCTCCATCCCATTGGTTTTGGGTCATCATGTTTTCATTGTCATTTGTTTCTAGGTATTTTTTGATTTCCTCTTTGATTTCTTCAGTGATCTCTTGGTTATTTAGTAGCATATTGTTTAGCCTCCATGTGTTTGTATATTTTTCAGTTTTTTTTTCCTGTAATTGATATCTAGTCTCACAGCATTGTGATTGGAAAAGATACTTGATATGATTTCAGATTTCTTAAATTTACCAAAGCTTGATTTGTGACCCAAGATATGATCTATCCTGGAGAATGTTCCATGAGCACTTGAGAAGAAAGTGTATTCTGTGGTTTTTGGATGGAATGTCCTATAAATATCAATCAAGTCCATCATATTTAAAGCTTGTTTTTCCTTAATTATTTTCATTTTGGTTGATCTGTCCATTGGTGAAAGTGGGGGGTTAAAGTCCCCTACTATGATTGTGTTACTGTCAATTTCCCTATTTATGGCTGTTAGCATTTGCCTTATGTATTGAGGTGTTCCTATGTTGGGTGCATAAATATTTACAATTGTTGTATCCTCTTCTTGGATTGATCCCTTGATCTTTATGTCTTCTTTGTCTCTTCTAATAGTCTTTATTTTCAAGTCTATTTTGCCTGATATGAGTATTGCTATCCAGCTTTCTTTTGATTTCTATTTGCATGGAATATATTTTTCCATCCCCTCACTTTCAATCTGTATGTGTCCCTAGGTCTGAAATGGGTCTCTTGTAGACAGCATATATATGGGTCTTATGTTTGTATCCATTCAGCCAGTCTGTGTCTTTTGTTTGGAGCATTTAATCCATTTACATTTAAAGTAATTATTGATATGCATGTTCCTATTACCATTTTCTTAATTGTTTGGGTTTGTTTGTAGGTCTTTTCTTTCTCTTGTGTTTCCTGCCTAGAGAAGTTCCTTTAGCATTTGTTGTAAAGCAGGTTTGGTGGTGCTGAATTCTCTTAACTTTTGTTTGTCTGTAAAGGTTTTAATTTCTCCATTGAATCTGAATGAGATCCTTGTTGGGTAGAGTAATCTTAGTTGTAGGTTTTTCCCTTTCATCACTTTAAATATGTCCTGCCACTCCCTTCTGGCTTGCAGAGTTTCTGCTGAAACATCAGCTGTTAACCTTATGGTGATTCCCTTGTATGTTATTTGTTGCTTTTCCCTTGCCGCTTTTAATATTTGTTCTTTGTATTTAATTTTTGATAGTTTGATTAATATGTGTCTTGGCGTGTTTCTCTTTGGATTTATCCTGTATGGGACACTCTGCACTCTCTGCACTTGACTGACTATTTCCTTTCTCATGTTAAGGAAGTTTTCTACTATAATCTCTTCAAAGATTTTCTCAGTCCCTTTCTTTTTCTCTTCTTCTTCTGGGACCCCGTATAATTCGGATGTTGGTGCGTTTAATGTTGTCCCAGAGTTCTTTGAGACTGTCCTCAATTCTTTTCATTCTTTTTTCTTTATTCTGCTCTGTGGTAGTTATTTCCACTGTTTTATCTTCCAGGTCACTTATCCATTCTTCTGCCTCAGTTATTCTGCTGTTGATTCCTTCTAGAGAATTTTTAATTTCATTTATTGTGTTGTCCATCATTGTTTGTTTGTTCTTTAGTTCTTCTAGGTCCTTGTTAAATGTTTCTTGTATTTTCTCCATTCTATTTCCGAGATTTTGGTTCATCTTTACTGTCATTACTCTGAATTCTTTTTCAGGTAGACTGCCTATTTCCTTTTCATTTCTTTGGTCTGGTGGGTTTTTACCTTGCTCCTTCATCTGCTGCATATTTCTCTGTCTTCTCATTTTGCTTAACTTACTGTGTTTGAGGTCTTGTTTTCACAGGCTGCAGGTTTGTAATTCTCATTGTTTTTGGTGTCTGCTCCCAGTGGGTAAGGTTGCTTCAGTGGCTTGTGTAGGCTCCAGGTTGAGGGGACTTGTGCCTGTGTTGTGGTGGATGTATATGGATCTTGTTTTTCTGGTGGGCAAGGCTGTGTCCGGTGGTGTTTTGGGGTCTATGAACTTATGATTTTAGGCAGTCTCTCTGCTAATGGATGGGGTTGTGTTCCTGTGTTGCTAGTTGTTTGGCATGGGGCATTCAGCAGTGGAGTTTGCTGGCCATTGGATGGAAGTGGATCTTAGCTTTGAGAGTGAGATCTCTGGGAAGGCTCTCGCTGATAGATATCACATGGGGCTGGGAGGTCTCTGGTGGTCCAGTGCCCTGAACTCGACTCTTCCACCTCATAGGCTCAGGCCTGACACAAGGCCAGAGCCCCAAGACCCTGTCAGCCACATGGTTCAGAAGAAAAGGGAAAAAAAAAAGAAAGGGAAAAAAATAATTTAAAAATACAATAAAATTATAGAAATAAAAAAATTTTCAGTTATTAAAATTTTTTAAAAGTTATAAAGAAAAAGCTCAACCAAACCAATAAACAATTCCACCAATGATAACGATGACTAAAAACTATACTACGATAAGCATGAAAAATCAGGAACAAGTCAGTTGCAGACAGCAATCCCCAAGTGTACCGTTGCTTCCAAAGTCCACTGCCTCAATTTTGGGTTGATTATTTGTCTATTCGGGTGTTCTACAGACGCAGGGTACATCCAGTTGTTTGTGGGGATTTAATCCGTTGCTCCTGAAGCTGCTGGGAGAGATTTCCCTTTCTCTTCTTTGTTCGCACAGCTCCTGGGGTTCCTCTTTGGTTTTGGCCCTGCCTCTGCATGTGGGTTGCCCTCAGGCATCTGTTCCCACCCAGTCAGGACAGGGTTAAAGCAAGGCTGACTGGGGGCTGTGGCTTACTCAGGCCCAGGGCAGGGAGTGGTAAGGAATGCCGGCGAGCCTGCAGTGGCAGAGGCCTGGTGTGACATTGCAACAGCCTGAGGCACGCCATATGTTCTCCCAGGGAAGTTGTCCCTGGATCCAGGGACCCTGGCAGTGGCTGGCTGCAGAGGCTCTTCGGAGGGGAATTGTGGACAGTGACCTGTGCTTGCACACAGGATTGTTGGTGGTTGCAGCAGCAGCGTTAGCATTTCATGCCTGTCTCTGGGGTCCCAGCTGATAGCTGTGGCTCCTGCCCGTCTCTGGAGCTTGTTTAGGGAGCGCTCTGCCTTCTCTGAGCAGACAGGGAAAGAATCCCCTCTCCTCGCATACCCTAAAACAATGGTCTCTTGCCTCTTAGGCAGGTCCAGACTTTTCCCCAGACTCCCTCCCGGCTAGCTGTGGCGCACTAACCCCCTTCTGGCTGTGTTCACGCAGCCAACCCCAGTCCTCTCCCTGGGATCTGACCTCTCATGCCCAAGCCTCAGCTCCCAGCCCCCATCTGCCCTGGTGGGTGAGCAGAGAAGCCTCTTGGGCTGGTAAGTGCTGGTCGGCACCCATCCTCTGTGCGGGAATCTCTCCACTTTGCCCTCTGCACTGGTTGCTGAGCTCTCCTCTGTGGCTGCAAAACTC